>NC_080083.1:61331091-61680257 GCF_949987535.1 Balaenoptera acutorostrata
CTCCTCCTCGCCCACGACTGCTGCGGTTCAGCCCCCTCAGCTGGCTCCCCGACTCGGCTCAGCCTGTAAACCTCTGAGCACTCCACAGATGAATCCTCACCCTGCTTTTCTTTCTCTGTACTTTCTTCCTGAGTTACATCTCCAGCTCCAAGCCTTTAACACTTCCCATATGCTGACGGCTTCCAAATTCATTTCTCCAGGACTTACCGTTGTCCTAAGATCCAATTACAGATCTCCAACAGCTTAATGTATATCTACAATTGTGTCTAAGAGGCACTTCAAGTGCGACATGATTTACGCAGAATTCTTTATATATAACCCCACCCCTAAAAAGCTCCTTCTTCCTTAACTTTGCCTTGGATTACTGAAATATACTCTGACTGACTGCCCTGCTCACAGCCCACAGAATGATCTTTTTAAACTCATAATCCTACCACACCACTTTTTTTCTTTTTTTTGCCTAAAACCCTCCAGCAGCTTCCCAATGCAGTAAGACCTGAGTCTTAACACCTTATACTGGCTGCAATGTCTCACATGAATGGCCCTGACATGCATCTCACTCTTACTAACCTGACACTCTCTCCATGAGTCCATAGAGTTCCAGACATTCTGGCTTTCCTTCTGTCCTTTGAACATGACAAGATCTTTTCTACCTCAAGAGCTTTGCACTTGTGTTTCCCTCTGCTTGTAATGTGCTGCTCCAGATCTTTATACACCAGGACACATTCTGACATTCAGACCTCAGCTCAGATATTCCCTCATCACCGATATCCTCCAGGTCGCTCCACCTAAATGAGACCACCATGTTTTAGAGCATCACTCCATATTATTTTTGCCATAACACATAATCTGGATTGATTATTCATTTGTTTGCTTATTTATGATCTGTTTCTTGCTCCTGAAAATGTAAACTCTACAAGACAAAGTTGTGTTTTTACGCCTGAAATCCCCTGTGCTTAAGTCAATACCCACCATAATGCAGGCACTCTATAAATGCTTGTTGAACACAGGAATAAATGAATGAGTTCTGATTCTGGGAATTTATGGTAATAAGATGATCAGATGACAAGTGTTCATCCTAGTGCTCTTCAAATAGTAGAGAATCGGAAACAATCGAAAGGACCACAAGAGTAACTAAATAAATTGTGTCACGTCCATGTAACAGAATAAATAAAATAATAAAACCAAGAATCAAGTAGGACATCGATACTTACTGACTTGGAGAAGTATCAACTAGATATTGTTGAATAAAAAAGTGGGTATTGGCGCAAAAACAGACATATAGATCAATGGAACAGAATAGAAAGCCCAGAAATAAACCTATACACTAATGATCAATTAATCTATGACAAAGGAGGCAAGAAGATACAATGGAGAAAAGACAGTCTCTTCAATAAGTGGTGCTGGGAAAACTGAACAGCTACATGTAAAGAATGAAATTAGAACATTCTCTAATAACATATACAAAAATAAACTCAAGGGACTTCCCTGGTGGCGCAGTGGTTAAGAATCCGCCTGCCAATGCAGGGGACACGGGTTCGAGTCCTGGTCCAGGAAGATCCCACATGCTGCAGAGCAACTAAGCCCGTGCGCCACAACTACTGAGCCTGTGCTCTAGAGCCCGCGAGCCGCAACTACTGAGCCCGCGTGCCTAGAGCCCGTGCTCTGCAACAAGAGAAGCCACCGCAGTGAGAAGCCCGCGCACCGCAACGAAGACCCAATGCAGCCAAAAATAAATAAGTAAATTAAAAGATAAATAAATAAATAAATAAATAAATAAACTCAAAATGGATTAAAAACCTGAATGTAAGACCAGACACTATATAACTCCTAGAGGAAAACATAGGCAGAATATTCTTTCACATAAACCACAGCAACATTTTTTTTGGATCCATCTCCTAAAGAAAATAAAAGCAAAAATAAACAAATGGGACCTAATTAAACTTAAAAGCTTTTGCACAGCAAAGGAAACCACTGACAAAACAAGAAGACCTACTAAATGGGAGAAAATATTTGCAAATGATATGACCGATAAGGGGTTAATATCCAATGTATATAAACAACTCAGACAACTCAACATCAAAAAAACAAACCACCTGATTTAAAAATGGACAGAAAAACTGAATAGACATTTTTCCAAAAACGACATACAGATGGCTAACAGGCACGTGAAAAGATGTTCAACACTGCTAATTACTAGAGAAATGTAAATCAAAACTACAATGAGATATCACCTCACACCTGTCAGAATGACTATCCTTAAAATGTCTACAAGTAACAAATGTTGGCAAGGTTGTGGAGAAAAGGGAACCCTTGAACACTGTTGGTGAGAACGTAAGTTGGTGCAGCTCCTTTGGAAAACAGTATGCAGGTTCCTCAAAAAAACTAAAAATAGAACTGCCATATGATCCAGCAATTCTGCTCCTAGGTATATACCCGGAAAAAAGGAAAACACTAATTGGAAAAGATGCATGCACCCCAATGTTCACAGCAGCACTATTTACAATAGCCAAGATGTGGAAGCAACCCAAGTGTCCATCAACAGACAAATGGATCAAAAAGATGTGGTACAAATACACAATGGAATATTACTCAGCCATAAAAAAACTAATGAAATTCTGCCGTTTGCAGCAACGTGGATGGACCTAGAGAATATTATGCTAAGCGAAGTAAATCAGACAGAGAAAGACAAATGCTGTGTGATATCACTTACATGTGGAATCTAAAAAATAAAACAAACAAATGTATATAGCAAAACAGAAACAAACTCACAGATACAGAAAACTAACTAGTGGCCACCAGTGGGGAGAGGGGAAGTGGGAGGGGCAAGATAGGGGTAGGGAAATATTATGGGATTATATGAAATCATGTGTGTGAAATTTTTGAGAATTGTAAACCATTATAGAATTTAAAGAATCTTTCATTCAATTAAAAAAAAAAGTTGGATAAACAAAGCCCAAAGTGTGCAGCCATTTATATAAAATTATGTATACACAATATTATATATAAACTAAATATTTATACACACATACATGCAGTTAGATGTCTAGAATTATACCTGGAAACATTAACAGTGGTTATCTCTGAGAAATCTGGAGTAAGTTTTACTTTCTTCCTATACTTTTCTGAATCATTTGAATTTTTATATGAGCATTTATTATGTTCATAATCAGAAAAAATAGAAACTAAAATGTCTACTCCTAGTCTCTGGCTTATTAGATAGACAATACTAGGATCTTTCCAAGTGATTTTTGAGGGGAAAAAATAGCAGTTTTTTTCAGTACACTGATTCAATACACTGACTCTCTATTCCAATTTCATTTATTTTTCCCCTCTCTTGTTTTTCTTATTGTTATTGGGAGTGTGGAAACACTGTCAGCATTGCAAAAAAATGAAATAAAATAAATCCAAAAAATATTATTAGGCTAAGCTTTTCGAAGTGCATTTTAATATAGCATCAAGCATGTTCCCATTTTTATTACTGGTTATAATGTTCAGCAGCGTGTGACACAACAATTCAGACTTTTTGGCAGACGGAGCCCAGTTTCCATTTCTTTTAGTACAAGATGTAGGGTGTGGAAACTTTCTACTTCCTTGGAAACGCTTCTGAAAACCGGTTTTCACTCAGTGCAGCCTCTAAGTGTTTAAGAGGTGACTGAATTTCTGAAAGTGGTCTGACTGTTTTAGTGCCGCTGGCAACCACTGCAACTTTCGCACTGTGTGAAGGGGGAACAATCCATATTATTGAAAATCTGCCCTACATCTCTTTCCCATTTCCTAGTTTTTCACTGAGGCCAAAATATCAAGATAATTTTCCTATGGAAACGTTTAAACTTGGCATCGAAAATTATTTATTTAAATAACTACATCTCTGAATAATAATGGTAATAATAATAATAAAACTGAGAAGGCAGCTCCAAAGAGAAGAGAGACGTAAATTCCGTGCAAGTTTTTCTTTCTGTTTGTTGGTTCAGTTTTGTTTTTTAAACCACTATACTACCCAATAGGATACCCATTTCTATTTAACTGCCTGAGTGACAGTCAACAAGAGGCCTGAGTTACATACATTTTTCTTTATGGAAGAAAACAAAGACGCCACTTTTAATTAACTCCTTAATAGGGCAAGATATATTATCATAAATTTCTTGAAATGGAAATAGCTTCTGTCAGCTTCAATTATTCAGCAGTAGGTTGGCTCCCTAGGACAAAATCTTAAAAATAGGCAGCTCTTATGTCTGATCTGGTTGTAGCACTTAGCTTTTGTGGACTAACAAGGTAGTATTAGGACTTCCCAGAGAGTCCTTTTGCATTCTCTGCTAATGAAATGCAAGAGGATGCTAGCCTTGAATTTGGAGGCGGAGGTGGGCGGGTAACTGACTCTGTTTCCACAGTGAGGAGCGGGGAGGGTAGATTATGGTGAATGATCCAAATCATTCTACATACTTTGGTGAATCTTCAGAGATCGAATGTGGGCTTCCTAAAGGCCCTGTGAGTTTATTTCTTTAAATGCCAGCAACTCACCAATTTCCATGGCGTCCCTTATCAAGTTATCCCTGATGCGCTGATACTTCTAAATGCTCAGCTCCATACCTCACTACGTCCCTACACCAGGCCCACACGGGTAAATGCCCTCCTGCAAACTCAGCATGTCATTCACCGCGTTGCAAGTTGATTCCATCCTGTCCTCCGAAGATCTGGTCCTTTTCCTGAGTTCCCTACGCTGATTGACAGCATCACTCAATATCCTTCCAAGCTGGTGTCTGAATTTGAAACTTAAAAGTCACAGTTAACTCTCCCCTTTTCTTCAGCTTTACAGATTGTCTTCAAGACCCGTGAATTCCACAGGGGCCACGTCTCTGAAATACCTCTGGTAATATTCCTACCTTTCTAATCGAAGTGTTGCTTTTACAGTCAAGCACCTGTTATCTCTTGTCTGGACCTCGAACTGGCAAACTATGGGCCATAGACTAAATCCCACCCCCTGCCTGTCTTTGTAAGTCAAGTTTTATTGGATTGTCTAAGGCTGCTTTTGGACTACAAAGTCAGAGTTGAGTAGTTACAGCAGACATTGTATGATCCGCGAAGCCGAAAATACTCACTATCTGGCCCTTTACAGAAACTGTTATAACCCCTGGTCTAGACCATAGCAACAGCCTCCTAAGAGTTTACATTACTTACACACTAAGCAGAGAAGAAGAAATAGACAGTTAAGCAAAGGAAAGGAAAGAAACACAAACACAACACTTCACTCCTCAATAATAAACACTATAAATCATTCTATGCTTTTTCTGGGCATATGCTTTTATATTATTTCTTATAATAATTGAATTTTATTATATATACTATTTTTGATAAATTGAGTCTTTCTCGTCAGCAATTTTAAATAAAATGTTTCCTTTTATAAACTTTCATGGTTATATAATATTAAATATTACAAAGATTTTTTTTCATGTTTTAAGGTTGACACATATTTTCAAGTTGTCTCAATTTCAATTTTCAAGTTGCCTCTGGATAGGTTATACATTTACATTCCCATCAGGATTGGGCTTAAAAGCTAAACCAAGCTATAACTTCTCCAATTATAACCACATACTGGTATCACTGTTTTTAAATGACATGGTAGCTCGTTGCTATATTTATCTTTATTTCTGTGATTAATAGTACAATTGAATATTTTATATATTTAGTAACAGTTTGCATTTCTCCTTGTGTGAATTGATTAGGATTATTATCTTGCACTTTGCGATTTCAGTGAACATTTTTCTCTTAATTACTTACTAGTATTCCTAACAGAATGAAAGTAATCTTGGTCCAAGACCAAAAGGGGACACACAGTAGTCCCTGCATGGAATCCTAAATGTGGCTCTTCTTGATCCGTAGACTTGTGAATTTAAAAACAAGTTGTCTTATCCATACACCCCCACTATATATAATAGGAACTGTTAATAAAACAAAAGCTATAATAATAACGTAAGCACTTTACATATATTAACTCATTTTAAACCTCACAGCTGTCCCATGAGTAGTGACTATCCCTGCTTTATAGATAAGAAAACTGAGGTAACAAAGCAATTAAGAGAGCCCAGGGCTAGCTTGGCTTCAAAATCCTTCTTAAATAAGACACTACAACTGAGTGGTTATGGCCATATGGCTTACAAATTCTAAAATATATACTCTGACTCTAAGAAGAAGTTTGCCCACCCCGATATAGCTAAATAAAGACAGACAAAACCCATGTTGTTGCAACATGGTGACACTTTCCAAGTTTAAGACATTGAACTTTCATAACTTTTAGATATTCTACAATCTTTATAATTACATTCATAAGTAAGCAGGTATTGAAATAGAGCAGCTAAACAGAGCTTAGCCTTTTTCTCCATTATTTATTCAAAGTAAATTTATCAACACGCTGCAAAACTATGCACAGAACAATCCTCTTGGCATTCTAAAAATACACACATAAATCAGATCAAATCTCTGACTGTAGAAAACTTAACTCCATGTTATCAATTCTAAAAAGCTACCACTCACAGAGCTGTCAGATATATATTCTTAAAACTTACCATCAGATTACGCATCATAGCTTCCCCAAATTCTTCAATAACATCCTAGGTCCCACAGAAAAAAAAAAAAAGGTAATTTTCTTCGTCATTCCAGATCATGTTAAGATCTAGTTAAAATATGCCATTCTAGTTCATTCCTCACTATTTCTCCCTTTCAACAAAATCAGGTATTCAGCCTTTCCAGAAGACAGCCTACATTTTTGTGTCCTCCTGCCTTTTCTTCTCACCTCTTGTATATGCATGGAATGCCTGCGCAAATCAGACGCATTATTTGCCATCAAGCTTAAATTCTGTCTCCTCAAAAAACTCCCAGGGGACTTCCCTGGTGGCGCAGTGGTTAAGAATCCGCCTGCCAATGCAGGGGACACGGGTTCAGGCCCTGGTCTGGGAGGATCCCACATGCCGCGGAGCAACTAAGCCCGCGTGCCACAACTACTGAGCCTGCGCTCTAGAGCCCGCAAGCCACAACTACTGAGCCCACATGTCACAACTACTGAAGCCCGCACGCCTAGAGCCCATGCTCCACAACGAGAAGCCACCACAATGAGAAGCCCACGCACCACAACAAAGAGTAGCCCCCGCTCGCCACAACTAGAGGAAGCCCGTGCGCAGCAATGAAGACCGAATGCAGCCAAGAATAAATAAATAAATAAATAAAATAAAATAGAATAAAAACCTCCCTGAATTCATCACTACGAGTGATCTTTTCATGGCATGCCATGATTACTGCACTAATTATACAGAATTATAACACCCACCCCACATCCTCACAACAGTTCATAACCTCCTAAAAGGCAAGGACCACATCCTTTTCAGTTGTAAAAGCTCAGCAAATAGAGCAAATGTTCAATAAAAACGTTGGTTAAATTGAGCTGAATGAAAGATACTTCAGTGTTAAATTACCCATTTGTCTCTAATTTGGTTCTTTCATCTCCCGTTTTTTCTCTTTTTTTATTCGCATCCTTGCGTACCTTATATGAAGTGATCTGTTGCAGCATTGTAATGCATTATTCATATCCTAGAGCTTTTCCATTGGGGGGAATAAAATATCTGGTGGTTGTCAGCTTTTTCTTTTACTCAACATTTTGACTTAAAAAAAAACTGGATAGCTATTAACAGAAGGACTCCTAAGGGTAATGATACTTTATGAACTTGCAATCTAAGACATCTTAGAAAAAATGCTTTGAAAAAAACTAACTTCTGAACCAGGTCAAGTTATTGATTTAAAAAAACAATAATATGGTCACAAATATTTGCAAGCTTAAGGCTATACACCCATAAAAATTTAGACTAAAAGAAAATCTTTTTTATGTATTTTCAGGTGCCTAATGTCAAATTGTCCTTGTTACTGTTATCATACAGTCTATTTACAGAATTTGTACTCCCCCGGAAAACGTAGGCTGTTAGTAGAAGTTGTACTAGATTTCAAGAATTGTAATCCTCAGACAGAAACAGTATTTGACAACTGGGATTCAAATCTAATAAACTGCAGAATCATCTTACTTGAAAATACTATTTATGTATCCTTCTAAACAGGGCCTCCTATAAAATTCAATGTCAATTTGGGAAGTGAAACACACATATAATGGGCATAAAGCAGTTAAAATCCTGTGGAAAATCCTCTGTGTCCAGAGGACAATTTAGAAATACCAAGAGAGCACCCATGTGATAGCATCTTGCAGTCAAAATCCTGTGGAAAATCCTCTGTGTCCAGAGGACAATTTAGAAATACCAAGAGAGCACCCATGTGATAGCATCTTGCAGTCAAAATTCAACTAAGATGAATGTTAGAACTATTGTAGACGATAAACATACCTCCCCTGATCACAGCCCCAGGTATTTTAAAGCAGTAAATATACTTTCAGGAAAGTTATAGCAAAAGAAAATACGTGGCAGAAATGGACATTTCTGTATACTACTCATTGGTAAATGTTCAGGCTCTTAGGCTCTCTTCTACCAATTCACCCCTCCACCCTTCAGTTCATCCACCCCAGCCTGTACTTTTCTCTCTGCATCAACATCTTTTGGACTAAAAGGGCCAGAGACATTGCAAAAAATTTTAAAAGAGGGTATTTGAGCCTTGAATATTATGTGCAGGTAATAGGCTGAGGACATGACTCAGTTGCAAACACAGGACAATTCTCACTGAAGGGGAAAGATTATTCAGAGGACAGAGCTTAGAGCTACGGAGAATGAGTTCTGGAGTGGAGGACTAAGCCCTAATCAAGGAAATCAGAAATGTGCCCAGATGGATTTCACAGCGGATACTGACCAGGGACTGAAGAAAGTCTTCCTTTTTGAATGGGAGTGTCTGTAGCACTTAGCCTACGCCTGTCACACCGTTTGTAGGTTGAGCGTGTGGGCAGCAGATAAGTCGCCCCCTCTGCTCACAGGTCTTCAGAATGAGAAAAACTGTCTTCGAGGATTCTACTCATGGCACTGCAACTGCAGAACCTCATGCGCTGGGACGTGATTTAAACGATAGGATCCTGGACCACGCCCCTGTGCCTAATGCCATAACGAGGGGAGTTCTCGGAAGACTTGAGGAGGGTATGAGTTTATCTTGCATGTCAGAGGGGTGGGAATTGTGTGGACAAAGGACAGACTGTGTTTTCAGAAAACTGCCCAGAGCAGCACTTCTACGCCAGAAGCCACGCCACCAGAAAGAAGTGGGGTGTATTTCCCCTCCCTTGAAACCAAAGGGCCGTTGTGAATTTCAAAATTCTATTTCAAAGAATGGAGTTTGGTGGGAGACAAATGCTGCATGACACCCAAGGCTGGGTCATGAAAGGGTACACAGCTTCTGCCTGACTCTCTGTCTCAGGACACTACAACCCAGCCACCACATTCTAAGGAGGCCCAGGACACATGCAGAGGCCACATAAAGGTGTTTCAGTCAACAGCCCTCCCTAAGTGTCAGCTGCGATCAACTTCCAGAGATGTGAATGACAAAGCCTCCATCTAGCAACTCCTAATGGCCCTTAAAGACTCATCTCTGGCATTACTGCTTTTGGAAAGCTTTCCCTCGTCACCTGGTATGGATTCCCCTCCTCTGGGCTCCTAGCAGCCTACGTTTTTTCTAACAGTATGAATCATACTGTACATTGACTGTTACTTTATTACCCATCTCCCCCATTAGAAGTAAAGATCTTAGTAACAGTATCTGCCTTCCTTCCCTTATATCCTAAGTACTTAACATTATGTCTGATGTGTAGTTTGAATGAGAGTGAATGTGTTGAATAAATGAGATGATCAATATAAAAACAAAAATAGTGTAAAACAGCATAATTGATTAAATAAGATAGTTGAGGTAGGAAACCAGCAGACTGTTGTTTTTGGTTTTGGTTTTAACATAGAGGCTGAAAGCTCTCTGAAAATAGACGTTAACACTCATACCAAAGTCTGAGATGTGGATGAGGAAGAGATGCCAAAATGACCAACTCAGTACTGAGCCAGCTTGACAAAGAATCAGGACAATGAAAGAACCAAAGCACCCAGACCTACATCACAGACAAGACATTAAATTATATCAAGGGTTCTTAAACATGCTGGTCTTAAGACATTTAGTGCCTTTAAAAATCATTGAGGGTCCCAAATTATGTGAGTTACATTTATCAGTATTTATCTTATTGGAAGTTGATACTGAGAATTTTAAAGTATGTTTTTGTACTTTCAAATAACAACCATAAACCAATTATATGTTAGTACAAATAACATAGTTTTATGAAATATAACTATGTTCCCCTAAAAATAATTTAGTGAGAAGAGTAACACTGTCTTATAATTTTCCAAATTTTCTTAATATCTGGCAGAATACAGACAGCCAAATTCTCATATCTGCTTCTGCATTCAATCTGATATATTGTTTTGGCTGAAGTGTATGAAGAAAATCCATCCACACATTAATAAGTGGTTGGAAAAGGGAGGAGTATTTTAACAGCTTTTTTAAACCATTGTGAATACTCATATTTGATACTTCACCAAAACTCAACAAGCAGTAGTTTCTTCAAGGTTAGTTGCTATGTAGAATCTGAAGCAATATTAAAGAACTTTCATACTCTGTTATGGATACATTAAAAGTTATTGGTCTATCCTGCCCTTTGAATGTATCATTTAGTCACTCGTGACTTAGCAACATCATGCACTGGCCATTTAGAAAATATTGGTTTATTGAGTTATACAGATCTTCCAAATATTGACATATTTTATTATTCAATATCAACAGTTACATTGTTAATTGTAATTAACAATCCCATCAGCTAAGCTGTTAAATACTGAGAAAGTGTCAAGGTCAAAATCTGAAAACTCAAATTTTATCATTAATATCAAATACTGTCAGTTGTTTCCCTTGAAGTGACAGGATCACTCTATTCATTAAAAAAAAAAAAAAAAACACCTCTCAAATACACAAATCTGAACATCCAAAGTCTATCTCTCAGCTGTTATTTCAAGTAAAAATTGTGATCCATTAAAAAAAGTTACTAATCCGGCTCACAGCTCACTCACTCACTCAAGTGCTTTTACTTTAGACAACCACCATACTTTGAAACGTAGCAGAGATGCTTTCCCATTTAGTCAAACAAAGCATTTTTTAAAAGGAGTCAAAATTGAGAGTTAATAAACTTAATAATTATCACTGTGTTATCGAGGAAATTCTTCAGTAAAACTGGCAAATGTTTTTACTTTTCTTTCTTTTTTTTTTTTAAACTGCAAATGGACAGTGTTGCGTTTTCAGTGACTACTGGAGCAGTTTGGTGCCACTGCCTTGACTCACCATCGCTTTCGCACCCACCAGGAAAAATGGCAACAGACTAAAAAAGCCAAACATAATCTAACCCACCGGGAAAAATGTCAACAGACTAAAAAAGCCAAACATAATCTAACCCACCAGGAAAAATGTCAACAGACTAAAAAAGCCAAACATAATCTAAGTACTATGAAAATAGTTTTGACCCCGCAAATACCCTGCAAATGTCTTGAGAAGAACTGCACTTGCCCCTCCAGTGCTCCACGGAACACACTTTGAGAACCACTGCACTACACCTGCCCAGGCTTCATTAAGGGCATCACTGGTTTTCCAGTATGAAAAATAACAGAGAGTAAATTTCACAATACTATATAGTTACATCCCATGTTTTACAATAATTCACTGTACCCATCCTAATTTTTTGAGTCATATTTAAGAGGAATTAATATGGCTGCATCTCAACTAATTCACCTGAAGTAAACAATAATAGTACATACAAATAAAAACAGGAACAGGATATGGAAAAAACAAAGAGAAAAAGTAAGTCTTTGATTTTGTAAATATTCAAGAAATCTTATACTGGCACCTTGTTTATTTGGGGAAAATGTGCTGGTAGTTCTCACATGTTACAGGCATTATTATACATGTCTCTTACATGTATGCATGTGAATGAGTCTAAATATAGTGACATAGAGGAAAGACCACATAAAGACAGAAGGAGAAGACAGTCACCTACAAGCCAAGGAGGGAGGCCTCAGGAGAAACCAACCCAGCTGACACCTTGATCTTGGGCTTCTAGCCTCCAAAATTGTGAGAAAATAAGTTTCTGTTGTTTAAGCCACACAGTTTGTGATACTTGTTACAGCAGCCTGAACAAAATACCATAGTGTCCTTCCGATTAGTTAAAGCAAGGTAACTACATGAAGCAGACTAGATAGACATTTTACCATCCTCTGAGTGTCTTCACTCAATAAGCCCGCTTAAGGAAGGGTGCTCAGAATCAATGGGACTTCAAACGTCAAGTTTTCCCAATTCCAAACTTCAGTTGCAACTTTTCTAACATGGAAACTTCTCTGGGAAAGTGAGCAAGTCCCATACATATTATTTCTTCTGTTCCCCCCAAAACTCTGTTCTGTTCACTCATAAAAGGCAATTCAACCAGAACTATGGTGGCTTTCTGTCGCCCCTTGTTTCTCTCCTCTCTTCTGTGTCTCTACATCACTTCTACTTAATGAACCAGTGAGAAAAGTCTGAACATGCTCCAAATCTCTTCTTCATTCATTCATTTATTCATTGATCTCCTTACTCACTGAATAGTTGGGCAAACACATCCTGAGAGCCAACTAGGGTCAAGGAACCATACTATATCCTGACAGTACACATTTTAAAAGATAGTTCCTGCCCTCACAGAGCTAACTTTCCATTAGGGGAAACACACAAAATATCAATAACAACATTGATGTCGACAATAATAATATGTCAGGTTCTTACATTCTATGAGTAAAAATAAATTAGACACAGGATAGAATCCTGGTGAGCCATGGTTGTTTCATTTAGAGTGGCCTCTCTGAAGAGGGGAGAGTTGAGTCCAATGTGAATGGAAATAAAGGAGCGAGCCAAGCAGATATCCGGGAGGATACATTCCAAGTAGCAGAAAGAGGAAATGCAAAGGCCCTGAAACTGGGTTTGTGGAAGGAGTGCTGTGTGCCCAGAGTGTACAAGGAGGAGAGGGAAAAGAGAATAGATCAGAGACATTGGGAGTTGGCTTTGGACGTTATCCTGAGGAGCATCTGACTAACTCAGAAGATAGGAAACCATGAGGTAGAGGAGTGGTCTGACCTACCATCTTAATAGCCCCTCTTTGGCTGCTGTTTAGAGAACTGGCTGGAGCTGGAGCTGGAAACTGGCTAAAAGACTTGCCACGATCCAGGCAAGAAAATCGACAGTGGCTTTCTCTAATTCTCCCACTTGCCTGGTAAAGAGTCACCTTGGGTCCATTTGAAAACACTCATTCCTGATAGCCTTCCTTTAAAAATTCCGATTCAGTAGGCTTGGAGTGGAACTCAGCGATTCATAAATTTAATAAGTGCCAGGAGCAATTCTTCTCACAGGCAAATTTGGGAAGCACAGATTCAGGGCGAGCGGGGATGAAGGAGGCAAGAAAAAGATGGCAGATTCTGGGAAGATGCTTTCAAGATGAGATGGACATGAGTAGGTGCTGGGTGTAGGACTAGAAACAAAGCCAAGGTCAAGTCCAACAATTGGGACCAAATACAGAGCAGGGCACCGAGAATGGGTTTTCTTCTGATGGAGGAAATATTGGGGGACCCCCTCCCCAACAAGGACAGTCCAGCTAAAAGTCTTACGTAGGGTTTGCCAAGGCAACTTTCCAATCCCCTGGACACAGTCATTTGTATGGATTCCTTCTCCACCACCCCCATCACACCCACCCTTGCTGATGAGCCCTGCTAGGAGCCTGGGGAAGTGGGAAAGCCTGAGATGCTTGTCCGAGGGGGTAGAAATCACAAGTTCAATCATTTACAAGAACGACTATACAATCTTTAAGCAAAGCAAAAAGTATCCAATTAAGAGATGTTTATTAGAAACATTTTTTACCAGTTTCCTTTAAACTGTTGAATCTCCTTTTTGACTGTGAATCAGTACACGTTTAAACAATAATTAGTACAAGTGGCTTCACAGTTTACCTTAGGGTAACCTTCTTTATGTAACAAAGCCTGAGTGAACAAACTGAGAGCGGTTACACAAATAATTCTTCTTCTCATAAGGAAATGTCTAAAATTCTTCTTCTAACCCCAAAGAAAGAAAATTTAAATTTGATACGATTTAAATAGCAGATTTTGTGAAGTGATTCATGTTTTTCTAGTGAAGAAAAGTAAACTTCTCCACTATAACTTTGGTGTGTCTCCTTTACAGAAAGGCATTTGTTTCTTGTTTTGTTCTCATGTGTCTTTCTGTACAAAAGCCAATGCATCTTTTTTTTTTTTTACCATCAAGAGCTGACTTTCTGAATGTTAAGTCACATTGAATGGTATCTTTCAACTTTATACTAGAAAGTTTTCTGTTTTCCTGAACTTACAGAAAATATTAAAGAAAAAGAAACCATTCCATTTGCCAGAAGTCAGGATCAAATTTCAGATGGCTTTTTGCACTCCGCAATAAGCAAATGCCAAATTTAAGCCAAAGAATCTTCTGACAATGCTCAGTGATATTAGGTTTTTAAGGGATCATAGTTTCGTGTTGCTACATACAGACATCCAAGTGTACACTGATCACAGGAATAGCTCAAGACGGGTAAACAACAGTTTATCCCCAGAAGCAGTTTTTTCTTCCACTGTGTTGGCGATCTCTTCAGGATTGTTTAGCAAATGCTATAAGCTGTAATTAGTGTCACAGTGGACACCATCGATGGGTGGAATCCGGGAATCCAGAATTTACTAAACACTGTCATCCTGCATCAACAGGTCCTAATATTTGATGGACAGTAAAAACATACAAAAATGGTGAAAAGGACGCAGCTTCTAACAAAAGCAGAACTATCCTTTCTAACATCACTCCCTTTCCACTTCCATGGGCATTTGTTTCTTATCAAGATGCACGAAGTAATAAAACCATACACAGGCCATACCAGATCTGCCTTCCAGGAGCATTTATCTATTCCTTCGTTCAACAAATATTTTGCACCTTCTACATACTAGGTAATTTCCTCAACATTGAGGACCCAGTGGTAAACCAGAGACAAATTCATCAATACCCTTACAGAGCTTACATGCTGGTGGGAAGATGGAAAACAGACAAATAAAAATGACCAAATAATATAATGTCAGATGGTGACAGGTGCTATGATAAAAATAAAGCAGGGTCCTCGAACAACAAAAGAATGTTAGTGAAAAATTGGTGAAATCTGAGTGAGACCTGCAATTTAGTAAGTGATACAACAATGTCAATTGGTCTGTTTGTGATTACTGTACCGGGGCTATGTAATGTGTTAATATTAAGGAAAGAAGGGTAAGGGGTAGAAGGGAACCCTTTGTGTTGTCTTCACAACTTTTCTCTAAATCTAAAATTAGTTCAAAATTAAAAGTTTAAGCAAAAATAAAACAAGAGAGGAGAGTAGTTACCAGGGCCCAGAGGGGACAATTTTCTATAGAATGGCCAGAGACCACTTCTTTGAGGAGGTAACATTGGAATAGGCTTCTCTCCACGAAGACTGAGGAGAGAGGTCCTCCAGACAGAGGGAACAGCAAGGGCAAAGCCCCCAAGGTAGGATGAGCTTTATAGCTGTAAGAAAGAGAAGGAAGGCCTGTGTGGGTGGAGTCAAGAGAACAAATAGGAAATTGACCACAAACGAGGCAGAGAATCAGGTGTGGCCAGATTACGCCGGACGACATAGGTCCTCAGTGCTGGGAAACCACTGGAAGTTTTCAAGAGAATCATGTGATCTGATTTAAATATTTCAAATATTTTAAGCCAAGTGGAGACAGAATGGAGGAGGACGAGAGCAGAAACCAAGAGATTTGATGGGAGACAACTATAAAACCCCACACGTTACTGGGAGAGTCTCTGGAAATACAGGACCCAGGACAGAAATGGTGAATTCTCAGGATCAGTTCTGAAAGTAGAGCCAGTAGGATTTACGGATTAACTGGATGTTGGGTCTGAGCAAAAAGCAGGAGGTGAGTATGACTCTTAGATGTTTGGCCTGACTTTCATTGTATGACTGCCTGGAACATTGGTGACGCTTTCAAAGCACAATCTGACATGTGAGCGCAGTTTGTATCGGATATTCTAGAACGTCTTACAGAATAAAGATCACAACGTATTGATCTGTCCGTAAATATGTGTTTCTCTTTTCATCCTGGGGCATCGATGCCATCAAGTTACCTGGATTACAAACTTCATTACATCAGAAAACTTGTGTCGCTCACAAGTTGGCCTTCCCAATGGACTATCTGATTTCCACCTCTCTCCTACCTTGAAGCAGGACTTGTACATCCTCATATTCACCATAGAGAATCCATTCCTACCACACATTACCAAGTAATATAGAGTCGAATCACTATTTTAAAGGAAAAGTGGAGAGGAAGGTTCAGGCCATACATTGTTAACTTAGCAAAAGCTCCCTGTATCGTTGCAAAATAGGTGTTCCTCTCCAAGTCTGCTCCATCCTGTAGCTGAGTACCTATTTTCTCCTCTCTTTCCCCTATAAAGTATTCTCTCTCTTCCATTTTTCCAAAAGAAGAAAATTAGTTCTGGCCCTTAATACGCCTATTCCACTGGAAGAAGCAAACATCCTGCAGGGAACCGGGCCATGTATTTTGGAAGACAGTTGGGGCAGCTATTGTTACTTAAGGTTGCTAGTTGAAAGCCTCACTCAGGTGTCCCTTCCTACGGCACAGAATACACTTCCTTAGGGAAGTTCTAATAAACAGAGTTTTGTTCAGGTCATTATAGTCACAATATGGAGACCAGAAAATCTGCTGGGACATAAAGGCAGGTGGAACATCACGGCACAAAGGAAAGAGTCACGGTTTATACAAGGGTACTACAGGAGCATTCACATCTTGTGACTTTGGGGAATAACTGTATCCTAGGAGAGATTTTTCCTCTATTAGTTCATCCTTATTTTCCATGTAGCTGGTAGCCTGTTGGGTACTGTGGTGTATACTGTGTTTCTTACACACGTACTCTTGATACATTTTACAAACTGAATAAGATGTGCATCCAGGAAGGAAGGGTTTCTCATCCTAAGGGTGACAACAGGAATTGCAAAGTGAGCTTTGGCAGCTTGGAAATGCGTGAGCTACCCTGAGTGATACAGGAGGCTGGACTCGACAGCGAAAGGAGCACCAGGCAGGGAGTCCCAGCAACTCAGCTTCTACATCAACCCAAGGGAGGTAATACCAACCACAGCTACCACTGTCACCACAGGCCAGACTCTGCTATGCACCTCACATGGACTGTCTTGTTTAATCCTCTCAATAATTCTGTGAGACAGAGGTTATCTGTAGGAATACTATTATAGTCCTTGAATTACGTGAGGGAAGAGAGGCTTAGAGAACTTACGTGGGTCATCGGGTAGGGATGCGAGAAGGGCAGGGATGATTTTAATGAAAGAAACAAAGAACAAGTATAAACAAGCTTCCATTACTTATGGGACTATGGTAGTGCTGGTAACCAAAGTAGGAAGATAGAGACAGAGATACAGACACATATAGAGATACAGATACAGATACAGACACAGATAGAGGTACAAACAGAGATAGAGACAGAGACAGAGATAGAGACAGAGATAGAGATACAGATAGAGATAGAGATACAGATACAGATATGGCCATAATCTGTCCCATAAAGGTGAAGCTATTGAGCCTGTAGGGCTTTGTCACTGGTATACAATCACATGGCGGCTATCAAATTTTGGGCAGAGGACAAAGAAGGTATCACTAGGTTTCCTGTAATATAAAAACCGAAAAAGAGAAAAGAGTTCAATCTGAAGAATCCATGAAGAGACAGGACAAGAGCTGTGTCTGCTGCTAAAAGAAACCAGTTGGACATGCTTTGGATCCTGGAAAGGGAAGACACTAAGTCAGCCTGAGTCACATAGAGCAAGCCACTAGTGACGCCTGAAAAAGAAAAAGATGTCTGGGTTGAAAAGCACAGCGTTGACCATGCAACCAGCGAGGTGAGTGCAGAAGATGTGGGTTTTACAATTAGAGGCCGCACTTCAAATCACAGCTCTGCTACTAACTTTGCCTTGGGCAAGGTCTTTAACTAACGTTAGCTGTGGATTTCCAACTGTGAAATGATCATAATAGTTCTACCTATTTCTTAGGATTGTTACGATGAATATAGGAAAAGATTCAGGGACTGCACCTGCCGAGTACCTAGAACATTCTAGATGTTCAGTAAATGAAAGTATCCTTCTGCTTCACGCTTCACTCTTTACCAAACACACCTGTATAACTCCTCATCCCGAGTTTACACCGAATGTTCCGAGAGCAAAGCATGCCATAGGCCAAAAGTGACAACACTGCAGGGACCCGAGGACAGAAGGCCAGAGAAAGCACACACCTCACGGACTCTAGCAGATCCATTCTTCCCTCCCAGCTGCCAGCATTGCCACAGACTCCGGATCACGTAACTCGCACTGCAGAGAGTCTGTCTGCCTTGACACCCTCATTGCAATATACTTCTAGTGTTTGTGGGCTTTTATTTTTCCTAGCTGTCTCTTTTCTACTTTACCCAATTAAGAATGCAAGAAAACTACGGTTCCTAGTTCGTCCAAGAATATATTTCCTGGGAAACACTGGTTTTCCAGATGTGGAGTCGAGCAAGAAAAAAAAAAAGTGTTAAAATTCCCCTAAATAATCAGCAATTATAATATTATCTTTCTGTGAACTTAAGGGTTGTCTCAGATAGATGGATTTCACATTAAAAAATGGAATTTCATATGCAAATCCTGACTTAATAGTCTTCCTTCTAATTAAAAGTACAAATTCCAAATATGAGAGCTGATATGACATCAAATTAAAGAAGCTCATTTAGGCAGCTCATGGCCTCATCCTCTTTCTCCAAAAATATATTTACCTTAGGCCTCCTCCAAAAAAAATCATTATTTGTCATTTACAAAAATAATGAATGAAGTTTGGAGTTGATCAACTTATCTGAATAATTTGGACTTGAATCACATGTGATTCCCATGAAATAGAGGTACGTAATCCACAGCCCACACAAGCGATGGCTTTCCACTCCCTCAATTTGCATCATTTTTGCTCTTCTGTTCCTCCCCATGTTTCCTTCCCCTAATCCTTCTTTTTGGGCCAAAGATTATAAATAAAAATTAGTGTATAATAATGTGAATAATCTCAGGAGTCTATTTATGTAAATGAACATGTGTGAGAGCTTTCGGCTTTTGGCTACACCGAGAAGGAGAAATGGCAGAGGGCACGGGAGAAAAGGGGGCTATTTTGGGAAAGGGTGTTTTTGGGCTTGAGGCACACAAAGCGCTCCATGAGACCCGCGCAGAAACGTGACACAGGAAGGTGCGGAGGGGACACCAGCCACCTCTCCGCAGCTTTATTTTTTCTGACAAGTCACCAAAGCTGAGGGAATGCCGAAGGAGCAGGGTTGGTGTCACCAAGAGGAAAGTTAGGACAGAGGAAGGAAAGACGTGAGCACGGTTATTCCGCGATGGTAGCTGGGGCTGCAGCCCACCGTCTCCTCCCCTCTGGTGGCAGGCCCACAGGGTGTTTGCCTTGCAGGGAGTCCACGCCCCTACTCTGAGCCCTTGTGCTTCTGGCGGAGCTAAGACCAGCCCTCAGCTCCCAAAGGGAAACACAACCAGGCTAAGGCAATCGTGCCTTCTGCATCCCAGGCCACCAGTGCAGATGTGAGCCCCACTTCAGACCAACCAGAGCCATGGCAGCTCAGCTGGGGGATTCCATTTGAATTTCTGGAGAAAAAGACTTTCCTTTCAGTAGTTCTCTGCGGACCGTGTTGAGCATGTGGCCACAAGGGCTTGACGACGGACACATCTAGAGAAACTGGACACAAGAAATGGGTCTTACTGACATCTTTTGAGCTTCATTCAAGTGATGCAATAAGCTAGTCCTAGCCCTGTACATATACTCCCTTTTGGTTTAAGTTAACTTGAGTTGAGTTTTCTATCACCCATAAGGGAAAGAGACAATATTCCCAGAATCCCCAGGATGAGACCAGTTTAAACCATTCGTTCTCAGCAACCTGATAACAAGTGGCCATGTATCTCTACGGTTACAGTGAGAACAGGCAGCTCCTCCAGAGATCTGTACTGGAACGAGTGGGAACTGCTATTAGGGACTCTGCAGAGCCTACAAGTAGGATGTCCTGGAAAATGAAAAATCCTTAAAAGGAAATAGAAAAGCACCAGAGACCAATTCTGACTGACTCAGAGTTTTCCCTGGAGCCAGCTGACTGTGATATTTTAATTCAAATTTTGCCAGAAGAAATCATCACAAACAACGCACACGTCCTCGGTATCCAACTGGGGCTATGCGGCATTGTAAGACCTGGCCACGTCTGTTCTACAGGCTTAAAATCCAAATGAATCAAATAATTGGATCAACTACCTACTTTAGCTGAACACCACTGAACTTGAAAAATTAAAGGAATTAAGTACAGAAAAACTGGATGTACTAACCTTTGAGATGCCCTAACAGGAACAGTATTAATTGCTGAAGGGGATCATTGAGAACAAAGGCATAATGGAAGAAGTTTAAAGATTAAAACTCCCAAAACGTCAAGGGTATAGGCTTTACACTTGTGGATTTGAACCTGAGGTAAGCAATTCGAGGTAGTATCTTGGTATCAAAATAGAAAATGAAATGACAATAAAATATAAATCTCATGATTTCTGGTGCTTTGAATAGATAGCCCCCATAGAACCACTGGAAGTTAGAACACAGAATGTTAAAAAAAAAAAAAAAAAAAAAAAAAAGCCTCCAAGTGGGAACAAATGTCCTGTTAACGAGAAACACAAAATAAAGGCATGTGGTAGATCACCTCCAAGATGGCTGTCATGAATTGTTCCCTTCCTGTCTATGCATACCAAACCCCATCAAGGCTAGTCCTTCCTTCCCCTCACATCTGGTCTGGCTTTAGTGACTTGATTGACCAGTAGAATAAGGTAGAAGAACATCCCAGGACTTCTGAAGCCAGGTCCTAAGAAGTCTCTCCGTTTCCACTTGGGCCTTTTGGTACCATGTCCTTTGGAAAGTTCCTTCTGGGGGCATCCAGGCACTATGCAAGACATCTGACTCTAGAGCCACCACACTGTGAGGAAACGCAAGGGAGCGTGTGGAAAAGTCATACGAAGAAAGAGAGAGAGCGGAATCCCCTGGCAGCCCAGTGGTTAGGACTCCACGCTTCCCCTGCCAAGGGCCCAGGTTCAACCCCTGGTCAGGGAAGTAGGGTCCTGCAATCTGTGCAGTGCAGCCAAAGAAAGAAAGAAAGGAAGGAAGAGGAGAGAAAGAGAGAGAAGGGAAGAGAAAGGAGGAGAGGGGAGGGGAGGGAAAGGAAATATATCCTTGTCTGGCCCTATTCTACCCATCCCAATCCACATTGCAGACAGGTGAAGGAAGAAGGCCCCTTGGACATTCCATCCCAGCAAAGGTGTTATAGAGACAAACTAAGGAAGTGAACCCAACCAGCAACTCACACCAATGCCCCAGCCTCGCCATCCCACCCAACTCAAGCCACCTGGGGCCCCAGTCATCGTGGAACGTAGATCAGCAACCCCAGCTCTGCCCTGTTTGAATTCCTGACCTGCAAAACCATGGGCAGGATAAAAGGATTGCTGTTTTGTGTCACTAAGTGCTAAAGTAGTTTGTCATGCAGGAATAGGTAGCCAGAACAGCCACGATCATCTGAAGTCAATAGTTTTGGTCTGGATTAGTACTTTCAAAACGAATAACTCACTATGTCTAAAATCTGCATCAGCAAGCAGAATATTCGTATGTTCCACAGAAGCAAAGTCAAAGCTGAGATACCAAGTTTTTTTAATTGCCGTACTGTGCTTTGTTAAAGCAGGAGAGCAAGTAAACCAAATTTCACAGATCATTTTAAGGAATAAAGAAATGGAAGCGATACTTATGAACCTGAGTTCTGAGACCTAATCATGAAACATTAAAGACCATTAAAATCATGCAATCAGCAACTCATTTAAGAAACGAAAGGCTCTCACAATCTGTTTTAGTTAATTTGTCCAACTTAACACATGAGATAAAGCAGTTTTGCCAACACAGTCTGTGTTTCTGATTTTCTAAACTTACCCTACACCTCTGACCTTTATGATTAAAGTCTAATTAAAAATATGGTTATTTTTAAAAGGTAGAGATGGAGTAATTGTCTCATCTATTAAAAGTTATGACTAATTGTTAACCTTCTTAACTTGCTGATTCACTGCCATGCCTTTCATTTCAACCTTTTTCAAAGCAAGGTCCAAAAAAATTCAGATTGCAAAACAAACTCTGCTGAAAAAAATATGCAATTCACTTTCACTGCATGATCAAAACAATTGGAAAGACTTTTACAAATTTACAAGTCTAATCTTCCAGAATTGTGAATTAACTGAGTCTTTGATTCAATTACCCAACTTTTCAATTTAATCAATTAACCAAAAATTTTATTTAACAACTACTATGTGTCTATCCTTACATTGGGTGCGAAGAAGGAACACAAAAGTATTATATGGCATTGCTCACACTCAAGATCTTGAAATCTAGTTGGGAAAATAAAACTTGTGAATATGGACAAATTCAATGATAAGAGAGATCTGCTTGCTTTCAGGAATATAACGCACCCATAAATAGAAGAGGAAAATCATATATGCAGATAACAATCTTCTAATCCACTGAATGCCATGAGAATTTTCCCCCTGTTCTATCTGGATACTATCTAACCTTCCCTGCAAGGCTTACAAGAATCCTGAACTAGTGTGAAACAAGTGCCTCTCTGCTGTTACCCTGGATTATAGAGTTGCCCATGTGAGAAACAGCCAGCACAGAATTTGCGACGTTTCAGACCTTCTTCTTGACGTTTGATTTGGGGCTCAGATGTGGATCCGCCATGTTCTCTGTCCATGGTCCTCAGCATAAATGTCACGTCTGTTCTCAACAGTCATTAGGACCTCTGGTCTATCTGGTTTCATCTCTTCAAGAGGATGACTCAGTATCTCTTTGATGTGACTCCCAGGGGGTCTCCAAGGTCAGTCACGTGTGGGCCACATAACTGCATTTGAAGCTAGAGCATCACAGACATGCTGTGCAAATCTGGCGAAACACTTCACAGCCATCCTCGTATAAAGCATCGGCAAATGCAACTTTACTGCTTAATTTCACTTATTAAGATATAGAAAGCATTTAGGAAGGGCTAAGTATATTTGAATCACGTTGGCTTCAAACAAAATTAGGAAAGTCTGTGTATTATCTCCTCCAATAATGTCTTCTTTTTTTAAGTGTGACTGCTTCCAGAAAAGTCATAAGCACAAGGTCAAAAAAGAACAGATAAAATGGTATTGCTTTGATGCTCTTCAAAATACCATCTGCCTTGTGTCCACCCCCTTGGTTCAGGGACCTCACACACAGCCCCCAATGTACTGACGTACGTCCTAGAACGGCCAGGACTCTGCTGAACCCCACCATCTTCCCTCTCTCTCTACACACACGCACACACACACACACTCATTCTACCACTGAAGTAATTTTTTTCTTTTGAAATACCTCACCTCAGATTCTCACCATTACCTCAGATTCTTCTAATAGGAGATAGACACCTTAGGAATGTCAAAATCTTTACTGAATTTTTTTATTTTTAATGCAACTCATTATAACATATTTCAGGATTAAATGTTCCAAAGCCAAGACAATGGAGAAAGAGGGAGGAAGAAAGAGGGACGGAAGGAAGGAAAGGAAGGAAGGAAGGAAGGGAGGGAGGGAGGTAGGGAAGGAAAGGAAAGGAAAGGAAGAAAGAAAGAAAGAAAGAAAGGAAGGAGAGAGGGAGGGAAAGAACGAAAGAAAGAAAGAAAGAAAGAAAGGAAGGCAGGAAGGAAGAAATAAAGGAAGGAAAGAAGGAAGGAAGGAGAAAAAGAAAGAAATAAAAGGTCACCAATCCTTCAACAGCATCTGTAAACTTATAGAGAATCAGAGAATTTACATTTTTCTCATCTGCCTAATCTAAAATTTTCAATGTGGATTTTAGGTTTGTGAAAGAAAGCTTATTTTTGAGGCAAGACCCCCCAAACTTATCCATGTAAGCCTCTCAAGCAGACACTTTGTACCATGAAAGTATTTTATTTGAAGCACAGGATTTGATTCTTTGATTTGACTTGAGCTATTGCCACTTGCTTTCCTCAGCTCCTTCTTTCCCACTCTCTCGCTAAAACAAACTCTGACTGTCCGATCCTTCATGATTCCTGTGGGAGCATTCACTGACCGGGACCATCTCTCATCCCACCCATTTTCCAAGTTTAGCTGTTTCTCTGCACCCTTTGGAGTAAAATTTGAGTTAAGAAAAGTGGTCTAAGTCATCAAGCATCCTCTATTGCTTCTTTAAGGGTTATTTCAAGATGTCCTGGGTACCTCACCCCGGTTAGGCTATGATATCTGAGACATTTTCCCCTTCAAATCTAAACTAATAGAGAGTTTTTTTAAAAAAAGAATGGGTCAACATTCCAGAGAGGCTCTTGTTTTTCCCCAACAGGTCTGCCCATCCCTACAAGTTGCATTTTTGTAAGAAGAGTCCCCAAGTGAGTCACGGCAACAGAAGAAACAGAGAGTTTCTCAATGTGACACAGGAAGAATTTTTTTATTTAAATTTGCATGTTGTTTATATTTTCAAACAGGAACTGGAAGAAAAGGGTTTCGCTCTCACTGAGCCTCTCCAGTCATGAAGTCTTTTTAAGCGTTGCCGTTCGTTCGTTCCCCCAGCAGTGAGTGTTTGGATGGCAACTATGACTCAACTTCCCTTTGCTTTCATCTCACTTACGCTTTCATCCATCTTCCCCCACTTGCCAGGAGGAGAGTCTTTGCCAGCGTTGATTCCAAACTTCAATTCTAACTACAGCTCTCCACCGATCCCTCCCCCCATCTTGGAAAGTCCAAGTTTCCACCCTTCCAAAGTTCTTCATAACCCTGCCCCATTCTCTGTTCCTCCCCTTGCATGTCACCACCTCACGTAACCTTCTCTGTGTCGTTTCTCTCCTCTTTCCTAGAAAAATATTTCTCTAAAATGCCTCATTCTCCTCCCCTTCAGTATTTGGCCTCCAGGTCTATAAATAACTACTGTGAATTTCACCTAGACTCCTTCTCAGAGGAGTGCATTTGCCTTCAATTATTACATTTTTACGCATGGTTTGTCATGATTTGCCTAGTGCACAACACACTGCCTGGGACGGATAGTCTTCCCATGATTCTTGATTTAATAAATGAATAAATCACGTTGGTCCTCGTTGCTGCCAGTTGTATTAACAATCTCCTTCCTTGGGTTAAGTATAATGAGAGCCCTGATTGTGTGTTCTGGTTTGGTCCTGCTGCCAAGATCAATGCATGATGAACACATCTGACATCTTATTGAGAGGCATGGCTGTGTAGTAGCCCAGGAAAGCCAGGAAAGGCGTTCTAGCCAGGCTGGTGTCCATGGGTGGGAGAGAGAAGGAAGGTGGTGGATAGAGAAGCAAGAGGACAGAAGGAAAGCAGCTTGGTGGGAAAATGACTAAATCCAAAATTATCATAACATTCAGTCTCATTTTAGCGAAGTGATCTGTCCCCAGCTTGCAAGATGGAGCCGAAGATACTGTAACATAGAGGAAGCCCTATGTGGCAGCAGGCGTAGAAGCCCTATTGATGGAACGGAGGAACTGCAGTGGGGGAAGTACAGCTTGAGGGAAATTCCAGGTCATCCGAAATGGAAAATGGAATAAGGAAGCCTTGCAGGTTATGCTGGAGTGGTGGAATTGGACCTGACATTTATTTAAATACTTCTTGGGTCAGGATTAGTCGGGGAAATCAAGTGAAACTGGCTCTCTAGATAAGAAGATAAGTCAGTCCACCTTTGAAACTAAGAAACCCAGAGGGAGGAAAAATGAGAGAGAGACTGACAGTAACTTCAAAAAATGGGTCGTTTTATTCCTTGGGCTTCAATTTCTTAATCTATAAAATGGAGAATGCAGTGTTTGCCCTTTGGCCCAGTTGGATTGTTTTGAGTCTTACATAAGAAGGAGGTGAAGAGCCACTAAAACCCAAAAGATAAATTATTATTGTTGCTATTATTTTCTGTTTGGGATTGAAAGTTTCCATTAGCTCAGTCTAGAAGTTAACGCACTACTAAACAGTATCTTTGAAAACTGAAAAGGAAGTAAGACACCATACATAAAATACAACATACCAATAAGCCAGCAAAAAAAAAAATTACATGCACCTTTCAACACTTTATTATAAAATAGGCTTTGGGGGAGATGATTTTGCCCAACTGGGGGCTAATGTGAGTGTTCTGAGCATGTCTAAGGTAAGCTAGACTAAGCTATGATGTTAAAAAAAGTCCTGAAAAGGATGATCAGGTTCATGCAGCTACTGTGTGGAGACAGAGTCAACATGTTTAACACTTTTGCTGCCTCCACAGAAGGACCACAGTTGCCATTAAAAATAATATCTCGGGCTTCCCTGGTGGTGCAGTGGTTGAGAGTCTGCCTGCCAATGCAGGGGACACGGGTTCGAGCCCTGGTCCGGGAAGATCCTACATGCCACGGAGCAACTAAGCCCGTGAGCCACAACTGCTGAGCCTGCGCGTCTGGAGCCTGTGCTCCACAACAAGAGAGGCCGCGACAGTGAGAGGCCCGCGCACCGCGATGAAGAGTGGCCCCCGCTCGCCGCAACTAGAGAAAGCCCTCGCACAGAAACAAAGACCCAACACAGCCAAAAATGATAAATACATAAATAAATAAGACTGACGTTAGAAAGAATAAAGCTTGATTGTTAAAAAATAATAATAATAAAAATGTCTCCCATGTACCAGGCAGAGCGCTAGGAGCCGC
Source organism: Balaenoptera acutorostrata (assembly GCF_949987535.1). NCBI lineage: Eukaryota > Metazoa > Chordata > Mammalia > Artiodactyla > Balaenopteridae > Balaenoptera > Balaenoptera acutorostrata. The sequence continues at coordinate 61,357,985 of NC_080083.1, forward strand.
ACCTCTCAATTTCTTTCAATCCTCACGAAAGCCCCAGCGTGTAGGTATTATTACACATGCTCCTCAAGGGGAGAGGTGAATCCGCCTGCCCAGAGCCATGCTGACCATCTGGCTGCAGGACTGCCTGATTTCAGCGACACTGCTGTTGCCACGAATCCGGTCCTTTTCAAAGCTTTGTTATTTTAACAGAACACTCCCCCCCCCCCCCCCCCCCACTAAACGCTACTCAGAAATCCAGTAGGAAGCAGTGGAGCTGTTTTTCTGAAACAGGGGTGAGCGGGGCGGGCGGGGGGGGGGAGATTCCAGCTCCTTGCTTCTTCCCCGTACGCCCCTCACCCCCAGAGACACTTGCAAGGCTCCCTCGGCACTCCTGGAACAGAGTCGGGAAGTTTCTATGTCACTGTGCCTCCCTGCCCACTTTTTAATGCCCACCGAAAACACAAGGGCCAGCCAACTGAAAGGAGGAGGGAAACAGGCTTCAAAGAGCAAAACGCTTGTCAGCCAGCAGTTCGTTTAAACAAACGTGCATCTCTTCACATCAGTTCTGACGGTATCCCCCGCGGGTCGATTAGGAGACATTCACTCAGTAGCTGCCATGCACCAAGTACGTCATCAGGCTGATGACTGCTCTTAGGCGTTTCACAGGAAAGGGATGCAAGAGAAGACAACTCGGCGTGTGGCCTCGTGAGAGAGACCTGGGCTGGTCCTACGAGCCCCGGCTGCCCTTTAGCTGCTGCGCGGTCTCCGGAAATTCACCAGCATACGGAGCCTCGATTTCTCATTTGTGACAATGAAACAAGACGGGGTTGGGTCAGGTTCTGACTAAGGATTTTCTCATTTCTAGAGCCCTCTGTATGTGTGGAGAACCTCCCCAGCCGTATTCATCTCTACTCCCCAATCCAATTCTCTGTCCCAGCCAAAGCACACTAACCCCTAAACGGGTTTTCTTATTTCTTTTTTCTCTTCTTGGTATACATGGTCCTGCCTCGGGGTGTACCAGTAAACACTTAACAGTAGTATGATTTTATCATCATCATTATTTTATAAGAGTTGACTGAGAAGCTACAGGGCTCCAGGCTTCCCCAGGCACCATGGCAGAAGCCGTGTAGAATTCCAAGAGCTGACGTCCTTCTTTGCCTGGGTTCCTCACACGTACTTTCCAAGTCTCCGCTCAGCTGTCACCCTTTCTAGAAAACCTTCCCCCCTTGACTGGGAGTTTGGGGTTAGCAGTTGTAAACTATTATACACAGGATGGATAAACAACAAGGCCCTACTGTATAGCACAGGGAACTATATTCAATATCCTGTGATAAACCATAATGGAAAAGAATATTAAAAAAAAGAATGTCTGTATGTTTATAACTGAGTCTCTTTGCTGTACAGCAGAGATGGGCACAACACTGTATTGATAAATCAATTATACTTCAATTTAAAAAAAATTAAATTAAAAAAAAAAGTCTTCCCTCATTATAACTCCTGAAGGGGGTTCCAATGTGCTGAACCACCACTGGGCACCAGAATCCCCTAGGGAGCTTTATTTTTACTATTATTATTATTATTATTATTATTGTAAGGACACTTGACATGAGATCTATCCCCTTAACAAATTAATAAGTGCACAACACCATGTCGCTAGTTATAGGCACAGTATCGTACAGCAAATCACTGGAATTTATCCATCTGTTATAAAGTGAAGCTTTATACTTGTCCAACGGCAGCTCCCCATCTTGCCCTCCCCCGTCACCAACCGCTAGCAACGATGTTTCACTCTGCTTCCACGAGACACTTCACTGAAGTGGAAGTGCCCCGTATTGGTCCTTCTGTGACTGGCTATGGTCACTTAGCATACTGTCCTCTAGGTCCATATGTGTTGTCACATATGGCAGGATTTCCTTCTTTTTAAAGGCTGAACACTCTTCCACTGAATGTATAGACCATGTTTTAAAGGGTGTCCCAATCCCCGTGGGGTAAATACTCCACGACGGCCCATGTCTAGCTACCAGTGTGACCCCACTGAAGGCAGCGTTGGGAAAGGCAGCACACCGTGATCGAGGATTTCCACCACCCGGATGCAACAGACATGGATAACCTGGAGAGCACAGAGAGTAAGACAAGGTCGTAAAACTGCCAGTAGGAAGTGACAAGTTTTTTTGGTTTTTTATTTGTTTGTTTTAGGCTGAGGCCCGGCATGCAGGATCTTAGTTCCCAGACCAGGGATCGAACCCCAGCCCCCTGCAGTGGAAGCAGAGTCTTAACCACTGGACTGCCAGGGAAGTCCCCAAGGAAGTGACAAGTTTTGAGTATCTCTTACCTTTGCTTGTAATGTAAACTATTTAACTTAATTTTTTATAATGATTCACTCACCACATTCCCTTTCTCTCTCTCTCTCTCTCTCTCTCAGTTGCGTAATCTACTACAAGTCTTAAGTAAAGTCTACGTCTCTTACACAAAACAATAATATAAAATCAGAATATCAGAAAAGTCATCTGCTGTAGTGCAAAGCAATTAGTCCATCAACTTAGAGAGACAGAAGACCTGCAGCTTGCAACTCCATGTACTTGGTTTAAAGCCCCACGATGCTCAATGATTCGAGAGAAAATTAATTCGAGCACCTGACAAGCACTGTGGAAACACTGGCTACACCTATGTTGGTTCTATTACATTAAAATAAAATTAAGACAACAGAGAAGGGCTTTGGGGGCATTTCTGTGTTCCTGGCCATTTCCTAAGGATTTACACAGGTGCTCAATGAATAAGACAAATAAATTTGAGAAAGGAAATATTATGAACTAAGCAAAAAAAAAAAAAAAAAAAGAAAAATGGAGGTGGTGATAAAAGCATTTTTGAGATCCTGTTCACTTTTTCAACTTTCTGTTGTTGCTGTTAGCCTCGGTTATGGTACCAGCCTACTCCGAGCTAAGTACACATGTAACACATGAAGTTTCCAGATGAAAACCAGGCTCATATGGAAGAACCAGATATTCAAAATGATATCCTGATTTTTATTAAAGCAAAACACATTGCAGAACACAAATAATTCTAAGAAAGTCATAGCCATTACCTCAGACTAGTCACTCTGCATGACTGAAACTAACAGGGAAATTTCAACCAGGAACAAATTACAGTCATTTTCTGTGTTTGTTTCTATTATTACCTACCTAGGCAGTAGGTTATGAAACAAAGAATTGCAGTAGAATTTGAACAAGAGTGAACTCCCCGTCCATGTCTGCAACAAACAGAAGAGTTTCCACCAACTAAGCAAGTGCTCACGACCAAGTCAAATGCTAAAATAAAATGCACATTTGATAAAGAACCACTGGACTGGGAATAAATAATAATTAGGCAGGAGTCTATGAAAGCTGTAAATAGTAACAAGGTTCCAAGGGAAATGCTCTCTGACTATATTAACAAACGTTCTCTATTTGAGCTAAACCATCAAAACCTTTTCCTTGGAACTCAGAATAAAGCACATTTATTTGTTTTAATGAACTCCCTAAGGCTTCGGTGACAGCCGTGTCTTTCTGTAACACTTCGGTTGCCCTGCTTCTAAGGAAAGGTGCCACGATGCACGGCTACCTCACCTTCCTCAGGTGTGCACCTTCCCAGGAGCAGGACAGAGGCAGATGTGGTGTATGAACAGTGCAGGGGCTTATTTCTCTTAAAGCAAAGTGGAAACTGAGAGTAGGAAGAACTCCGATGAAAACAGAACTGTGTTCACATGGTCAAGTAGCAACTGACACTGGCAACAGGAGGTTGCTTAGGAACGCCGCACGTTGCTGTGCTGTATCAGCCCAGAAGTGCAGTCAGGCGCCAGGCCCTTCTCTGATTCCTGGAGCAGATGTGACCCTCCCTTTACGCACATCCCTCAGGAGCAGTGAGTGGGAGTTTCTCAGCGAACCTGTCCCCGTCTTACGAATCCCTCGTTCCCCTCATTTCTGCTGATAAGCTTCCTGGGCCAGGTCCTACCTGGGTAGCTGCTTTGGAATTTAAATGTGTTATGCTTTTCGCTGCAGTTGGTGTAATAAATTGAAGCTCCTCTCCAGGGTCAAAAAAAAAAAAAAAAAAGACCAGACTAGTGGGGAGACAGGCGAACACCAGACAAAAATGGAGTCTGGAGTCAGTCAGACTTGGACGCAGGCTACTAACACCATCAGTTACTGACTGGATGACCTTGGCTCTCTTGCCGCCCACTTCCCCAAATACCAACGTACATCACATCTATGCAGTGATAACTGTGGGTCCCTTGAACTGGACCCCTCAGAGAATAAAGAGAAAACTGTATAACAATCTCCCACTTGCCATTTTTGCAGAGTCCACAGGGTATGATGCAGTCACCCTGGAATGAGAGTGAGAAAAGTATCTGAGCTACATTGTATACAGTACTGTGTCATTCTGTAAAGAATGGGATAGTTGAAAGTGGTTAAAAGCAATAGTCTGGAACTAAAAACGGAAAGATTGGGCAAGATATTAAAAACAAACCACCACAGCAACCTCCCAAGTCGTAACAAGAATTGGGCAATAGGAGGATGGCCTGAGTCACCGTCAAGGAGAGGATGCAACGATAGGTTAGAAAGTGGATGAAAGCATGCTGGAGAGAGGACAGATGAAGATGGCTTGAGGTTGAGGATGTGAGATGGTTTTTCCAATCCCGATCTAGTTTATTTTTAATCTCCCTCATGAGATGTAAAATAATTCACATGACAGTTTGATTGAGACCTTATGGGTACCGTTTCCATTGCGCAAGACAGGAATATTTAGGGCAGAAGCCTCCTGCCAAATGGTAACAGAAGATGGCCAGCGTGAGCAAGAGTCAAGGAGAGAGCAGGGCAACAGTTTAGCGAATCTGGGGAGAGGAGGCCACCGGTGTGGGTCGTCAATGTTTTATTGTCATCGTGAGAATCGCCTCTTGTTTGTATCACGCACAGACTTAAGGAGGGAGGAAGTCATAAAAGCCTAGAAGTCAGGACTTCCGATCCGTGCCCTCTCGTCTGCAACGTTAGGGTACCATACGGGGAGTGTCTGCACGTGTCTAAACAAAACCCTTGGGAGCTCTCAGATGCTCCGAAAGCTTAACTGTTTCTACAGCACGGCCTGAAATCTACGGGAAACGGCAAAGTTTAGTGCCTTTGGCTCACAAGTCACTGTGTGTCCTTCAGCATTACTACGTGGTATCTACAGCAATCTAGATGAGACCTTAAAATCTCTAAAAAAGTCTAAAGGCCGGTGTAGCCCTAGCTTTAGGCAATCTGTTCCTAATTCTGCTTTGCCCTTGGAGGATCATTAAGAGTTTTATAAAAAGGATTGCCATTTCCATGCTGGCCAGCTCAGGCCATTTAAGCCTCCAATGTATGGTGGAGTGTGAGAATAATTAGAGTTATGAAAAATCAGGCCCTCCCATCAACTCCCAGGTACAGGCTGTACCGCTGTCGGGCACTTTCATTATCTCAGTTGCACATCTGTGTCTGTTTAATGTTTGAGTGCATTTGGATGTGCTTTTACAAATGGCTATCTATAAATCCCCATCCATTAGGTAGACGGGGACTTTCATAAGGGGATCCAAAGAACTAATGAAAAGAACATTTTGGTAACAATTCTCTGTTTATAGAGAGGATCTTTTTTCTTTTTTCCCCCCAAAAAAGCTCAAAGTACTTTTCATTAAAACATTACAGCGTGTCTATGAGGTAGGCAGTAGGTTGGAATCAGTAGCTCTATATTTTATAGGTGAGCAGCTAAGCCTAGAGCCAGCATGACAGAGTCCTTAGGGGACAGACACAGATACTGCCAGGCCAACTAAGCTGACATGCTCTCCACGCTGTCGCTTAGAAGTGCACAAGCCGAATAAAATGTGAATTTAGGTCAACTGCAGAGAAATGAGCACTCAATCTACCTGTAAAATGTATTTCCCATATATTTCTATAAAGTGCCCTTCCCAGATATACAGGTCTTCAATGATATTCTAATAGTAACATCAAGGACTCTACATTTACCTCTCAAAAACCAGAGAGGTACCTTTGTATGTGGTAGGGCGACAGACCTGAGAAATAAATCACAAAAATGTGGGAACACCAACAAAATTCTCAAATTTGCCTTTTTGAGGAAGATTGTTAGTAAGACACATTTTATAAAACACATCTGGTAATACTCACCATATGTATTGTAAGTGTGTGTGTGTATTCTTAAATATAAGAAAAAAAATGACTTAAGATACAGTAGAAAAGACTTTTGTTTGACACAAGGAAAACTGTTTGGCTACAGAATGAAAAAAATCTCTAGAATGAGTTACCAAGAAAGGTTATAGGCAGACCTACCCCCAAATATTTGCAGAGCTTGGAACAATAGTACAGATGAAGCTCGATTTCAATATTCTCTCCCCCTACTCTGAGAAACAAACCTTCATAATGACAAGATAAGAAATGAATAAAGTTATGGTTATCATGACACTGAGAACTGACCAAATATCTAAGAGGACTGAGTTTAATTCTTATTATGGCTGGGTGTTCTGTGGATAAGCTGGCACTATTTGGATAAGTACCAAATTAAAAGCATACATAATGTATAACTTATTCTATAGCTATCCTATAGAATTTATTTTTTTTGCACTCATTTCAGCAAATTCATTAATTACATTACTGTAATCATGATTTTCACCATAATTTATGATGTCCTGAGAGTAGTGACTAAAGGATTAAAACAGAAAATATAATTGTATTCAAAATATATGAATTTGAGTGTATTTTCATTAAAAAAGAAAATTAAATGTAAAGTATAAAAAAAGAATTGATTTCAAAGAAGGTATTTTTCTTCTAGGGATTTAAAATTCTCTATTAAAATGTAAAAAGAAAATTAAAAATTAAAATATATTTTTGTAAAAATACAATTATTTGCAATTCTAGTATTTGGGATCTGTCCAGTTGGCACTGTAAAGACTCAGAATTACACATCACGCCTGTTACTTACATACATACAAGTCTAAGAGTAATATGGACTGTTCAATATTGTGAAACATTCCTCAGTTTGCGAATCTTGAGTTCCTCTGGAATCGCAAATTAGATCGTGAAGAGAGTAAGAAAATGAGTGCTTGGCAGTCTTGGGAAACGATACCTGGTTATGCAAAAATCTAGCACATCCATACTATATAATTCTATATCATATTATTTGACGAGTTAAATAAGTTTGCCTTTCCTTTAAATTAAGCCCTTCTACTGTCCCAGTGCTACCTCTGCTGTCAGCACAGGTACGATCCAGAAACCTTCACGGCATCTGGATACGGTTTCTTTTGTTTTGAGGATATACTGTAAGGAGTATGGAGTTTTTCTCTAGGGCTGAAGAATACTGGTCACAAGAGCAGACGTTAACACAGCACCACCACCAAGTGCTAGATACCTAATGACAAAGCAGCCTGTGTGTTCTTGAATAAATTTAGTGTGTGTGTACGCATGTGTGTGTTATGTGCGGCCCTCTAAAGCACAAGCCCAGAAGAGCCCTTCTGCCTGGGTCTTAGGGTGTAACTGGTTACAGGATCTTGGAAGCCCAGCGTTCAAGATGCTTCTTGGAGCCACAGGTGTTTTGGGGACTGAGAGAGAGGAGGACGCCCACATCCTAAGGACTGATTTGTTTTTCTAGTAAATGTTTGGGCAAGGCGTCTCAGATGGGTCAACCAGGTGGTAGGACTTAAACATCTGAATACAGTTCAGACAAAGATCCTTTGTAAGATTTGCAGAAAGGGCATACGGTGAAGTGTTCTAATTTAACGGTAGCAAAAGAGAGACTCTGTTTTCTTTTATTTTCGTCATTAATACCATAACCCAGGATAACACTGGACATTTCGATCCAAATATGTCTACACAGCCACCAAACACCATGCAGATCAACAAGCAGAGCAAGTAAGATCTGCCATAGCCCATGACTCTTGCAAAACTGGAAAAGAGAAATACTACACACTCTGATTTTCATACAAGTAGGCAGAAAACCATAGAAAGCAGCAGTGAGAGATCCAAAACTTGCGTCAGGACAAAGAATCAGGGGAAGAGTGTGTGATAAAGAAGAAAGTGTGATGGGATCCAGGTTGTGGGAGAAACCAGATTACATCACCAACAGAAAGAGAGAGACCCATCCTGAGCGGGAAAATACAGAGAATAGGTCTGACACCTGAGGAATTAGACCTCTGGTACTGGGCTTGAAAGTGTGCAGGGCAGGGTCAGAGACAGTCCCACTCAGAAGGTAGCCCTTCTGGGAAAGAGGAGGTGACAGGGGAGGGAAAAGCATCTCCTGGAGGCTTGGTGTTTCTATCAGAGGGCGGGAGAAGGGAGAAAGCAGTGGGCAGTTGGGGTTCTGGGCAAATGAAAATCACTCCAATGGAATGACATGCTATTTCGCTAGGATGGATTACCAAGCACATTCTAAGCAAATGAAGAGAAAAGATTCCAGATGAAACAAGAGCATATAAATGCTCAGAGTTGCTCTCCTGTGTTATTCATACCGCAAACCTTGCTTTACAATGTTGATGAGTAATCCTGCTTTCTTTTCCTTCCACAATTCCTGGGACGTTAGACATTCAACAGGTGATCCTGAATGTTGACACACAGTTGAAGTATTCATGCAATAACTGTTGTCACTTCAAATCAAAGGGACAGCAAGTATGAGGACACCCATTTATAATCCTCTGGGTTGTTTGTTTGGTTGGTTGTTTATGAGAAGACGGACACTCTGAAGAGAGGATGAGCAACATCCCTAAGATCACAGGGCCAATGAGGCTGACCTTTCGATCTCTGAACAAAACGGTCCGCCGCGTTACAACCCAAATCGCCATTTTCCGTAGTGATGACCTCAGAATTCTGCTGATAAAGAGAGTAAAACACTTTGGACTGAAGTTCTTTCCCTCTTAAAAAAAAAAAAACAGCTTCCAAATCCTGCCAAAGATGTTGATCCAAAATTAAAGAGAAGAAGGAGACCCAGTGTACTTGGAGTATTTTTTAAAGACATTTCTGCTTATTTCTACCCACCTACACCACCTCCAAAAGCAAATTCATCTGAAAAATTATGAGAACAAAAAAGAACTGGCAGGTTATTCAAACTGCTCCTGGATACATACTGCCTAGAATTCTGCGTTCTTTTAACAGATGTTTGACTTCTAGAAAGTTTTACTTTGCAGAGATCTTGGATTCCAGCTCACTTTTATATACATATCACCTGTGAGCCAGCTGTTAGATAAGCCTGGAACTTATGGGTGGTTTCACCACCTGCCATTACTCAGAACGAAATGCAGATGATTTTCTGCAGACTCAGCTGAGAGAATGAGGGGGAAAAGTCTTCTTTTTGACTCCTGGTTCCCCATCAATCACTTCATGAATAAAAGAGCAAGGCAGCCATCAGCAACCAGCTGGCTAGAGTGACAAGTCATCAAATGTGCCACGGGTCAAAAGAACGATGGGAGTGACCTGCTGGTCTCCTCCAATGTCTGAGACATGAGAAAATGGCTGTAATTGGTGGTGGGAATAAGCTGAAAATATCAAGTTATTAGCTACTTGAAATTTGGAGGCACTGAATGGATTAAAGGTAAAAAGCAAAATCTCCCCCCTCAAGTACTGAGCAAAAGACGAAACCATAAAAGGAAAGATAATGATAAGAAGAAGAAGGTCTAATATGCATTGCTTACTTACTAGATACGAGACATGACGATAATTCTTTATTCTCTATTCATCATTATATTGATTTTTACAGGATACTATTATTTTCCAAATTTACAGATAGGAAAGTTAAGGCTCAGAAAGGTAAGACAGTTTGTCCAAAATTAGAGCTGAGACTCAAGACCAGGACTTCCTGACAGTATAGTCCAGAATCTTCACTCCTATTTATTAAGAAAGAAAAGGCAATAAAAAAAAAAACCTAAAAATAAAGTTATAAGACCAACAATTGGAGAAAATATTGACAATACTTGTGACTGAAATATAGTTAATATCCTTAATACAAAAATAGCCTTCAAAAACCCATAAGGAAAAAATAAAATCATCAAAATAAAAGATAAGCTAAGGTCCAAGGAAAAATACAACACAAAAATAAGAAACAAGCATGAAAAAATAGTGATTGCATTAGCTTCCTGTTGTTGCTATAACAAGCTATTGCAACTTTACTGGCTTAAAAAAAGCATAAATTTCTGATGTTACGGGGAAGTTCTGGAGGTCAGAAACCTGAAACAGGTCCACGGGACGGTGCTGCCTTTGGAGGCCCTCTGGGACCCCGTCCTTGCCTTCACCAGCTTCTGGAGGCCGCCCTCCTCGCCCACTCACGGACCCTTCCCCCATCTTCACAGCCAGCAGATTCCCGTCTCCCCGCTGAGCTCTGCTCCATCCTCACATTTTCTTTCTATGACTTTGACCCTCCTGCCTCCTCTTCCAAGGACATGTGAATGGCATCAGGCCAACTAGATAATCCGGCAAACCTCCTCATCTCAGAATTGTTGAGTTGTATCTGCAAAGTCTCATTTACCATATAACGCAACAGGTTCAGGGGTGCTTAGGACACGGGGATTAGCACAGGGACAATCTGGGGTGGGGGATAGGGCAGGAATCAGCCTACCACAGTAGTAACCAAAAATTTAATTTAAAACAACAAAGAGGGCTTCCCTGGTGGTGCAGTGGTTGAGAATCTGCCTGCCAATGCAGGGGACACGGGTTCGAGCCGTGGTCTGGGAAGATCCCACATGCCGTGGAGCAGCTAGGCCCGTGAGCCACAATTACTGAGCCTGCGCGTCTGGAGCCTGTGCTCCACAACAAGAGAGGCCGCGATGGTGAGAGGCCCCCACACCGCGATGAAGAGTGGCCCCCGCTTGCCGCAACTGGAGAAAGCCCTCGCACAGAAACGAATACCCAACACAGCCAAAAATAAATAAATAAATAAAAATTAATCAATTAATTAATTTTTAAAAAAAAAGAAAAAAGAATCTGCCTGCCAGTGCAGGGGACACGGGTTCGATCCCTGGTCCGGGAAGATCCCACATGCCGCAGAGCAACTAAGCCCATGTGCCACAACTACTGAGCCTGCGCTTTAGAGCCCCTGAGCCACAATTACTGAGCCCGCGTGCCACAACTACTGAAGCCCACATGCCACAACTACTGAGCCCGTGTGCCACACCTACTGAAGCCTGTGCGCCTAGAGCCCGTGCTCCACAGCAAGAGAAGCCACCACAATGAGAAGCTCGCACACCGCAACAAAGAGTAGCCCCCGCTCACCGCAACTAGAGAAAGCCTGCGCACAGCAATGAAGACCTAACACAGCCATAAATAAACAAACAAACAAACAAAGGGATGCCATTTTTTGCCCATTAAATTGGCAAGAGTACAGAAAATAGATACAGTCTGTCGGCAGGAGCAACAACTGGCATAAATTTTCTGAAAGGCTCTGTGTGTGTGTATATATTACTGTATTTGTGTATATATATATATATACTATACTATATATATATATATACACTATGTGAGTGTGTGTATGTGTATATATATATGTATGTCAATGAATATCACTATATCTCAAAGAACTTACCAAGTTATTCCCCCAACTAGAAATTCAGTTTCTTGGAGTTGGTCATAAGGAGATGACCACAGACATTAACGAAAGATATTAACCTCAATGGCAACAACCTAATTTGTTTCAGTAAATAACAGTATTGTCATCTAACCGTACTCAGTGTTATTAGAGTACTGTGTGTTCATATTATAGGAAAAGGTCATATTGTAGAAAAATACTTAAAGATATGGGAAATGTCATCTTATACGACAAAGGCTACAAATAGCATATTCTTCCTTTTTATAAAAGAGTGTTAGTCAATAAAAATGTGGATATTTTTTATTTTCTCTGTGTTTTTCAGCTTTTCTTCAGTGAACATGTAATACCGTTATAGTGATATCAATGTTATTTCTAAAAGAACCTTCTTCTTCAGCTTGATACCAACCAGGAAGAGCTTCAGTCTTGCCAGGCAATACGGAGAAGGATGAGATCACCTCCAGGGACATGGCCAGCCTTGGAGGTCTCTAATTTTCCTCACCATCAGTAAAGTCTGTGACAGTTCATGAAGACGGAACACTTCCAGAAGCCAGGGAAACACAGTGGAAGGAGAAAGAGCTTGAACCAATGACCTAAACTGGAAAGCCATCTCAACTATTTATGGCCTGTGTGATCTCGGACAATGGATCAAACTCATCAGAGCTGTGGCTCATCATGGCCAAAGAGGTACTGATGATACTTATCTTCCAGGATTCCGTGAAGAATAAATGACATCATTTAGTGTCATATACACCAGGTGCTTTGGGGTCAGGAGGTTGGGATTCAGAGACTGGGTTTTTCCTTCACTGCACATGTGAGTGAGGCCAGGATGCTTTGACCATTTCTGTCTCAGCCTCCTCCATATGTAATGAAGTTAATGGTACCTAAAAATTAAATGCTGTAAAGCACTTTAGAGTTTTACAGAGTGCCTGGCCTCCCATACACAGTGAACAGAGGATGGCTAACATGACAGGTGCTCAGTAAATTGTGAAGTTTTGTTATTGCTAATGATTATATTACACGAGCACATTCTGACAGTCCTTGGTTATCATCTTGATGACAAAGATCAGGTTACTCATCTCTTTATCACTCCAATCTGGAAAAGTCAATCGGCCAAACCTTCACGTTGGCCAGATACATGGCTTGAGAAAAATACATCTTTCAAACTCTCTCTGACTCCTCTTTCTGTGTCACTGATGATATGGATGTTTGATAAATGTTCCCAAACTGATTATCCAAGGAAATGAGCCTTAAAAATTGTTTTTGGAGATCTTTGCAGGAATTTCTTAGGTTTTCTTAAAAGCGTCTCAAAACTTTTTATCTAGAACTCCAACTATGTGAAATCCTTTGAATATTGGGTTGGAAATTTTTTTAAAAAGATAAAACATGTGGCTGCAGTCCTTGAGAAACACTAAATCTATTGAAGGAGAAAAAAATCTATACAAACGCAAAATACTTAGGAACATATATAATAAAAGACCAAAAACCGAGGATTTATAGTATGGACACAGCGTATGTTTTATGAAAGGTGGAACAAGAAAATTGACATTCTATTTACACTGGATTTAGGAACACTTTCAATGTACCTGGTTAAAAAATCTACCTAAAGACCTGGGCCATATTACTCAGTCATAAAAAAGAACGAAACAATGCTATTTGCAGCAACATGGATGGACCTAGAGATTGTCATACTGAGTGAAGTAAGTCAGACAGAGACAGAGAAATATCATATGATATCGCTTATATGTGGAATCTAAAAAAATGATACAAATGAACTTATTTACAAAACAAAAATAGAGTCACAGATGTAGAAAACAAACTTATGATTACCAAGGGGGAAAGGGTGGGGTGGGATAAATTGGGAGATTGGGATTAACATATACACACTACTATATATAAAATAGATAACTAATAAGGACCTACTGTATAGCACAGGGAACTCTACTCAACACTCTAATGATCTATATGGGAAAAGAATCTAAAAAAGAGTGGATACATGTATATGTATAACTGATTCACCCTGCTGTACACCTGAAACCAACACAACATTGTAAATCAACTATAGCCCAATAAAAATTAATTAAAAAAAAAAAAAAAGACCTGGGCCAAAAGTCCCCCTGCCTGGCATCTGACCTCAGCCTCTGAAACATCAGACCTTGAAGTTTATCAATGAAATTCTGCTTACTAAGTTTATCTGTGGTATCTTGCACTGCTGACCACTTCCTTTTTTCTACAAATTCTCTACATCTATGGAGTCTGTAACACCGTTAAGACATGTTTCACTGCCGCTTTGCTGGAGACCTCTTTCCAACATGTGGCTCATAATTCTCTGCTTATTCCCTAAGGGTTGCTGTTCCTCAAGGCCTCACACTTGACAGTTATTTCCCCTCCATCTACATGCTCTCGCAGCGAGAGCATTTTTCAACCACCGTCAATGCTTATGATTCCAAATTTACATCACTGACCTGATTCTCTCACCCAGCCTCTAGACCCTGTACCTCTGTCTCCCGGACATCTCCACTCCAAGTCCCCAAATATTTAAGTCCAACTTGTTCAAGACAGAACACATCACTCACCACTCTTTCCCAAACCTGTCCTCCTATTTTAGGATCTTGGCCATTGACTTCACCTTCTACACAGTGGTACAAACCAGAATTTCAGAAACCATTGTAAGTTTCTCCCTCCTTCTGGCTTTCCTTAGCTAACAGCTAGCACTTCCTAAACCCTGTTGCAATCACCTGTCCTCCTCCCTAGAGCCGCTGCTAATGCCTCAGTTCAGGGACTCATTGTTTTTCTTACAATGCAAGAGCTTTTTAAGTCTATCTTCTTCTCCAATCTCTCCCAGAATATCCTCATTCTCACACATTTGCAAGAGTAAGCTTTGTAAAAATCCAACTTCGACCAAGTCATCCCCAATTTATCCCTGCAGAGAATCCTTCAATGGTTCTCCTTCATGCCCAGGGCAAAAATCCAAACTCCTTGTAATAATACCCGAGGCAGTCATATCCCCCTGCCATTCTCCCTCGCGTGACCTTACTCTTCAGAGCTACAAAACTTTTACTAAAATTCCACAAAGCTATTTTATTTCCTCAGTCTAGAATTTCCCAGCTTCTTCCTCCTGCCTGATTCCCCCCTGTCATCTACTTGGCTAATTTTTACTTGTTTTTCAAAAGTCATCTCAGTTGCCATTTCCTCTGTGAAGCTCTTTTTCTAACTGTTCCCGGTTGATTTAGAAGTCCCTGCTTTGAATAAAGAATAAAAGCTCACCTCTAGCACAGGGAACTCTCTTCAATATCCTGGGATAAACCATAATGGAAAAGAATATGAAAAAGAATGTATATATATGTGTAACTGAATCACTTTTCTGTCCAGCAGAAATTAACACAACATTGTAAATCAACTATACTTCAATAAAATAAATTAAAAAAAAAAACTCACATCTAAACCGTGAACATTTGCAAAGACTAGAGAAGCACTGCCCAATGCCCAACAGAGTTTTCTCTGATGATGGAAATGCTGTGTCTGTACTATCTGAAACAATAACCACTAACCACATGTGGCTATTCAGCACTTGAAATGTGACTGTACTTAGCGACAGTACAGGTCTAGAGGTTAGTTAGGTACTTGTAGTCTATATGTAGCCCCAGATATCTCCGTAAAGGCTTCAGCCAACAAGTCCTACTGTATAGCACAGGGAAATATATTCAATATCCTGAAACAAACCATAACAGAAAAGAATATGAAACAGAATATATATATATATATATATATATCTGTAACTGAGTCACTTTGCTGTCCAGAAAAAATTAACACAACATTGTAAATCAACTATACTTCAGTAAAATTTTTTAAAAACATAATTATTTACTGCAAAAAAAGGCTTCAGGGATTTCCCTGGTGGCGCAGTGTTTAAGAATCCGCCTGCCAATGCAGGGGACACGGGTTCGAGCCCTGGTCCGGGAAGATCCTACATGCAACAGAGCAGCTAAGCCCGTGCACCACAACTACTGAGCCTGCGCATCTGGAGCCCACGAGCCACAACTACTGAGGCCACGAGCCACAACTACTGAAGCCCACGCACCTAGAGCCCGTGCTCCGCAACAAGAGAAGCCACCACAATGAGAAGCCCGCGCACCGCAATGAAGAGTAGCCCCCACTTGCCGCAACTAGAGAAAGCCTGCGCACAGCAACAAAGACCCAACGCAGCCATAAATAAATAAATAAATAAATCTATTAAAAAAAAAAAAAAAGGTTTCGGCCACACATTTTTGGATCCACATTTTCTTATTATTTGGGGCTCACAGTGGAAGGGCTTTGCAGAGGAGCAGATAAAAATCTTTAAATCAGAAACCCTGACTCTGAGGGGAGAACTTCCATCACACAGACTTATGCTGTTCTGATCTCCACTGTAGGCTCTTCCTGAGAGTGTATACCCTCGGCCAAGATTGCAGACTCATAGGACGTTGGTGGGAAAAGACTTCAATAAACATCTAGCCCAGCACTTTCTTCTTGCTGCCAAAATGTTGTGCCTTGAATTCCTGTCCTCATGCCACTTCAAGTGGTTTGAAATTGTTTTTGATTCTGTGCAAAAGTTGGGGAGACCTCAGGGGCAGGCTGCCTGGAGACCTGAAGGTACTGGAGAAGACTGTGCCCAGGCTAGCTGCCGGCGGGCAGATTAGGATCATCCCTTCCCGACTGCTAGCGACAGCCGCAGGCACACACGCAAGCCCCGCCCCTGCGCCTCGGCTTTCCCGCTCAGACCACGAGGGTGCGGAGTCACGCCACTTCGGAAGTTCTCCCTAGCTCTGAAACTTCACCCATAGCCAGGCTTCGTCCCCACCTCCATTTTAAGCAGAGTTTTCTTTTTCTACACAAAGTGAACCTCCGTTCCAGACGTGCGGTGTGTTGGAAAGAACAGAAGATCTAGAAACAGAAAGATGTACGTTTCACTCCTGCTCTCCATTTTCTACAGGTATGATACCTAAGTCCCTCGCTTCATTTCCTTGTCTGTAAAATGGGATAATAATATTGTAGGAAACAAATGACACATGGCACAAAACGTCCTCGGTGCAGTATGAGACACGTAGTTAAGTGCTAAATAAATACAGTTTATTGTAATTAGTGTTGTGGGCAAAGTATCCAAAGTTACAAGCTTCCCCTCCTGCTACACGAAGTCTTATTTTTCTTCTAGGCTATCTTTAATATCTAAAAACTCTAAGATAAACCATTTTAGGTGATCATCTTATTTCCAATTTTAGGAGATCCTCCCTTGGTCCACTTAGAAGAGCAACAGACCTGACCTCTGCCTACGAACTGCAAACCAGCAGCATCTGAGTACACAACCAGCACCCTGGAGTTTTACAATTCCCGCCCCCCCCCCCCCCGCAACTCACCAGCAGGACACTTCGTATAGAACGGCCCCTTTTAAGTGACCTTAAATTCCATCCACACTGTTTCCAGCATTTATCATTCTCTGCGCTATCTGCATAGTCCAACTTGCAAATTGTCCCTCAAGGGAACAAGGGCATTTACAAAACAGGGACAAACCTTGCAGGAAGGCTTGAGAATGGCTACCTACCTTAGACTTCCGAGAAGGTGTGGGTCAACTGCTTGCTTCCTGTAGCCTAAAAGTATAAGTCGTGGTGAGCTTCAACATGTAATTCTTATGCTGAACTACATGTAATATTACACTCCAGAACAAGACCTGGCTCCCATCAGCAAAGCAGAAGAGCGTGGTGCCCAGAGGACGGCGGAAACGGTTACGATGCGCTAGGAGGCACAGGGTGCGCAGGCTCAGGCCCGGAAAGCCCACAGAACAGTCACAGACATGCCCGCGCTGCCACTCCAACAAGGCTGAGCGCAGGATACTATCAAACCCAAGGTGGAGGTCTCTCTGTGTATCTGCCATGACTCTTCCAAATTCGGTGCTCTCCCAGAGAAGGAAGATTCCAATAAACAGAAGCCTAGGGCTCTCAGAAGATGAGCCTCGCTTACCCAGCAGGCCACTTGACAGCCCCGAGGCCACTAACTCCACCAAGAGAACAAGCACAGATGGTGCTCCTGGGTGCAGCATGATTACAACGCTGCAGAGTGAAGCAGAGTGGCCTTTGCACCGGGACAGAATTAGCTGTAGAAACCTGGGCTGCATTCCTATTGAAGATGCTAACCTGCTCCTAGCTTTGCAAAGCCCGAGTAACATTCTCTGTGTTGCTGACTTCCAATGACGATTTTGCATCCCTACCCTAGAGCACCTGCTTTGCACCTGTGCCAGCTGTAGCCCACACCTGTGCTGACTACATCACTGGCCCAACTCCTGCTGGTAAACCTAACTCATGCTGATTTCCACCCTCCCCACCAGGCCTCTGTCTGGTAAGCAGTAGTCTCCTCCCTCCTAAATCTCAGTTTCTGCTGTCCTGGTACCACCACACAGTCCAAGAGATGAAAGTCCAAAGCCAACATTTCTTCCGCCATTGAGTTCAGATAAAGCAAAATGCACTAATTAGATCATATTCCAAACACCAGTTTTCATACTTTGTGATAGATTTAGGACTCCTGGAAATGAGAAGCTAACGATAACAGCAGGTCACGCCAAGGAAGGGCCGTCCCTGGGGATGGACTCCTGCCCACGGGCGCTGCCAGACTCTTAGTGCACAACACACCCTCACCTCGTCTCCCAAGATGTCCATCTCAGTCCTGACCCTCAACACATCTGGCTGGGATCCGACGGCCCTGAGCTTTCTGAGAACAGCAATCAGGAGAAGGGAACAATTTGTCCAACAGTTCCATGGCAGGCAAGGGTTTTTGCCTTTGGCAACTTTCTTAGATGGCTGAAAGATTTAAAGATTTTTCAACCCAAGTGCACGGCTCTGACTTTCCCACTTTCTCGGAATCCCCTTCTCAACAGCCTGATCTCTGGTTTCCATCCCCCAGCACTCCAACAACACTGCCCTTTCCAAGGTCATCAACAACCTCATCCTGAATAAATCTCAAGGTGATTTCTCTGTTCTCATCCTCCTTCACCACACCCTCTTTCTTGAAAGTCTCTCCTGTCTTCCCTTGCAAAGTGTGGGCTCTTTTCTCTTGAGTTGCCTCCTTCCTGCCAACTTTTCCCCTTCACTCTATCCTTCTTCTCTGACACTTCTGAGCTGTGGTTGTCCCCCTAAGTGTTAACCTTCTCCTCCTTATTCTTCCTCTTCTCCTTCTCCTTCTTCTTCTGTTTCTATAGACACACACCCTCAGCAATCACCTCTGCTGCAAAATCACTTAGAACTCCCCAGGGGAACTTTTATCCCCAGCTGCAAACACTCCGGGCACTGGCGAAGCCCTCTCTGCTTTGGCCACCAGGCTAAAATCCTGACCTGCCCCCACTCAGGACAGGGCAAACCCTGACAAAAATAAAATGCCTTCTGTTTGGAGATGAGTGATCCCATCTCTATAATGCTGCCTCTTTGAACCCCAAAATCAATGTTTGGTTTCAAAATTGAAGTTCAGAGCCTGGTTGATGTGAAATTCACTTCCAGTCCTTTAGATTCTGCAGACTAAAACTGATGCTGACCTTGACTTGTTTCCTTCAAAGCCCCTTCCAAATTGTTGGCCTCGGTCCCATTTTCTTCTACTTCTTAACATTAAACTTGGCACCTCCGTCTTACTGTGACAGCCCTCACAGCCTCTTTCCAATCTAGTTCACCTTTATTCCATCATCCAGGGGCAGAAAGATGCCTGAAACAGAGCCCTACTTCTCGCTGAGGGGCGAGGTAGGCTGAGCTTACGTAGAATTTACAGACCGCGATCAGGGGTAGGAAGGAGACTTCCCCATGCAGCCTGAGGGAGCAACAGGAGCAGCTGCGCATGTCGGGGATTCAGGGGAGGGGGTGCGCACAAGCTGAGATCTGGATCACGAGAAGCAGCCCACTCTCCACAGAGCCCAGTGGGGAGAGCGCCCCAGGAGGCAAACCTGGGATGTGCAGCTGTCCTGGAACAGGAGGAATCATGATGCATTCGGCGGTCGGCGGAAAAGGCCACCATGACTGGACTGCAGAGAACAGGTTTGGCCTAAGAGATGAGACTGGAGTCAAATCAAGTAGGGCTTTATAAACCATGCTGAGAAGATTGATTTATTTTATTTCCCCCCATAAAAGGGTATTACTCAATTACTTTAATCTTATTTTAAAATTTTTATTGGAGTAGAGCTGATTTACAATGCTGTGTTAGTTTCAGGTGTGCAGCCAAGTGATTCAGTCGTACGTAGACCTGCAGCCACTCTTTTTTAGATTCTTTTCCTGTACAGGTCATCACAGAGTAATGTACATACAATAGTCCCTATTAGTTATCTATTTATATATAGTAGTGTGTATATGTCAATCCCAGTCTCCCAGTTTATCCCTCCCACCCCCCTTACCCCCTGGTCACCATAGTTTATTTTCTACATCTTCAATTACTTTAACCTTGACATGACCAGAATTGCCATGCGTGCAGAACACACTGAGGCCTGGGTTGGGGGAGGTGCAGGAAAAGCAGTCAAGAAGCATGAGACGCCTACGGCACGGTGACCCCTGAAAGGAGCTCAGAGTTAGTGGGAGAAATTATTACCAGTCAGTCGAGCAAGACTTTGCACCTCTCCCCTTACCTGGAAAGATTAAATCTCTAGTAACTGGAATCAACATCTCCAACTTTAGCTCTTTTGCATATTTCCCTAGTGATTTTCACCAAAAATGCCTTCCTAAAGATTCCTACGGAAATATTAAAACATAATTACACAATAATCCTAAAAGACAAGGCTATACACACACGTGATACTGCTGCTGCCTGAGGTGACCTTCCAAATTGTAGCCTGCACCAGGGAGTTTAACAGATTTAGGGAAATCGTGTGAAAAAAGCGGCCTGGAAACTCTCGTGTCTGTGTTCTCATAAAATGCAAACACAACAACAACAATGGTTGCCACACCTGAGTAAGCAACGTGGGGAAACAGCCGAACTGGCGGGGTGGCAACGCGGACAGGGTGCTACACTCAGTTCACCCAGGGCCACGGAAGATGGGCTCCTCACCGGCTCAGGGGGGGGGCAGCTCGTTTCAGGCTCCACCAAGCTCAGTCCGGGCACAGGCAGTGAACAGCAAAGTCAGAAGCATTAAATGACTCTGCCGCCTGCGTGTGTGTTGGCCCCTATAGCTGGCTCTAGAAGATGCCAACTGGCACTCAAGCCGAAACTCCCTTCTTAAAGAGAAACTAGCACTCCCCTTACTCAGACCAGAATTTCTCCTTCTGGTTTAACCCCTCTTAGAAAACCATCCTTGGCTTTGCAAACCTATGTAAAAACACAGCCCCCGCTCCCCAGCTTTCCTGCCCTCCCCAGCATGCATCTGCAAATCCCTCCTAGGCACAAATGCAAAACAGTTGCCAATCGTCCTTTTGGGGATTCGTAGGGCAACCAGCCAACTGGCCGCCAGCAGGTTATTCACACTGCAATAGGAAACAAATTTCTTGCTGCAATTATCCTTAAATTTCTACTGTTTACCCCAGGAATAAACTAATTGCTGCTGTAAAACACCCTTTCCCACACTGCCCAGCACACATCTGTAAATTCCAAGAGGGATGGGGGTGAGCTGGTTGCCAGTTGGCCTCTGGAAAGGAATGGCGGCTGGCCAACTGGAAGCCAGTTTATTATTCATGGTGGAAGAGAACTTGAACTTCTTATTGCAAATACCCCGCATGCTTCGGTGTTTACCTTTGAACTACACAACTTGGACCTTAACTTGTAATAAGCCTGTCTTTACTGCTGGCTGTGGACCGGTGGCAGAGGCATAGGAAAGGGAAGACAATATCGTATCTCAAACATTTACTGAATACCTATGAAACGCCGGGTGGCGTGCTGGACGCTGACAATTGTACATGGGAGTTTTATATTCTAAGAGGAATTCACAGAACTGGGGTAAAACACATTCTCTCCACTGCCGCCAACTATTAAACCTGTAAGTGCAGGTTTTGTTCCAAACACCCTTTCAACTTCTCTTCCTTAACGCTTTCATCATCAAGACTGGAGGTCTTACCAGGGTTTTACAAGGTGTATGACAAGAGCATCTTCTGAAGTAGCTCACCTTCAGAAGGTTTGTGCTTCTGTGCCTTTGAACAAACTATTGTTTCTGCCTAAAACCTCTCTCTCCTGCTTCTCTGAGTGTGAAAAGCATACAAATCTCTGAAGACCCAACTCAAGTGTGGGAGGTGGAGAGAGACACAAGCATCCTGGAAGGATACAGTAGACAACCTCACAGGCAAAGGACCAAAACGAGCCCAGGGCGGTGAAGATGGGAACTGGGAAGCCTACAGGGACCAACACCTCCAATACGTCTTCCCAGTATTGTAAGCTACCGTTTGTCCTCTGCTTGGAGTAGAGTTGATTTACAATGTTGTGTTAGTTTCATGTGTACAGCAAAGTGAATCAGTTATACGTACACATATATCCACTCTTTTTTAGATTCTTTTCCCATACAGGCCATTACAGAGTACTGAGAAGAGTTCCCTGTGCTATACGGTAGGTCCTTATTAGTCATCTGTTTTATATATAGCAGTGCGTGTACGTCAATCCCAATCTCCCCGTTCAGCCCTTCCCCTGCCTTCCCCCCGGGTAACTGTGTGTTTTCCACGTCTGTGACTATTTCTGTTTTGTAAATAAGCTCACGTGCACCCTTGTGTTTAGACCCCACATGGAAGCTCGGCTTCCCTCTGCCTCTTTCCCGGCCCCCCTTCTAGATGACCGGCTGCTTCTGCTCGCCGCGTCCAGCGCGAGCACCAGCACCGCGGCTGCATCACCTCCAAGGCCCGGTGCTCAGCATCGGTGATGACACCCTCTGCGCCGCGTGAACACTCGAAGGGAGACTCTAACACACTCCTGACGTACAGTGGACTGACCCCCCTTGGGTCACGGGCCCCACCCTGGATGACCAGCTGGGGCTGGAGACCGGGTTCCCCGGTACTAACGATCTAGTTCCCATCAGTTCAGTGAAGGCACGGACAGGTTCGTGGAAGGTTCTGTGAGCAACGCAACAAAATGGCCTGTTATGCAACTGACCACACCCCCGTGGTCACGCAGGCATGTGCCCGCCCCCCACGCACACTCCCCCATCCATTAGGCAACACATGCCCTCCCCCCACCCCCGGACCACGTTAACTTCCTGCCTCGTTATCCCTTGGCATCGGCCCCCGCAAATAAATAGGCTTTCAATGTTTGTTGAGTAAGCCTTTTAAAAATATAAACTGGATTATGTCACTCCCTCGCTTAAATACTTCAGCGGCTTCCCGTTGTATCTAAAATAAAACCCAAATTTCCTTTCGTGACCTCAGAGGCCCAAAGGGAACGAGACCCTCCTCTGTCTCCGTGTCAATTAGGTACCTCTCACCTCTGCCTTCTCAGTGCTCAGGCCTTTTCTTTTATTCCCTCTAACACATCAAAACCTCTCCAGGCTCAGGACCTTGACAAGTCTTGTTCCCTCTGTCTGGAATGTTCTCTCGTTCTTCACGCAGCTGGCGCCTTCCCCCTCCTGCTTCGGAATCCAGCTGAGATGTTACCTCATCAGAGAAGCCTTTCCTGACCAGCCCGTCCAACAACACGCTCACTCACTCGGCTCCGTGGGGTGTGTTCACAGCGTGTACCGCAATTCTGGATCGTTAGCGAGTCGGCTTATGTACTTCTCTGCCATCTTTACCCCGGGTGGGCTGTAAGCTCCGCAGAGTTCCACAGGTCTCCTTCCTTCATGTCCATACACACGGGGCCTGATACAGTGCTTGGCACTCAATCAATATTTGTTGGTGGATGAATGTATCAGAAGATAAAAGATTCAAATTCTGGCTTGATCACTGACAGTAATCTTGGGCAGAATACTTCTTTCTTCTTTTCCTTTTTTAAATTTATTTTAATTTATGGTTTTTATTGAGGTATAGTTGATTTACAATGTTGTGTTAATGTCTGCTGTACTCCTTTCTAAGTGTCAGCTTCCTCTTCAACAAAATCAGGAGACTCCAGAATTATTCTGATTCACCTAAAAATTACTCAAGCCTCCCTCTCTGAGATGCTTTCCCTAGTAACTAACCCATCTCATTCTGACGTTGAATGCCTACGCTGAAATACTATTTTGCAGCTGTTTTATGGTTACTGTAAGGTCTTTGGAGACAGGAAGCAGTGGTTCGTGGAAAAGGAGAGAATTCTGGGTCACCTGGAATTTTGGAGACTCCTGAAATATCTTCTAAGAAGGTAGAAATTCCTAAATATGTTTACAAAAAGTATGATAAAATACTAACTCTTATATTGAACGCATTCATGTTTTAAACACAGAAACGTACAATGCAATGTAGCTAAGCTATGTGTAGAAAACTGTCCATACTTCCTTCAGCAAAAACATTATTCAGGTGCTTACTGACTCAATTACGAGCATTAAAGACCATTATCCACCTGTTATCACATTTAATATGACAGAACCTGCATGACAGACGGTTATTTCAAGGATGCCAGTGAACCATGCTTTCCAGTATTTGTACCCTGTGAGTCGCCACACACACTGAGGCTGAGCTTGGCCATGGGACCAGCTTTGGCCAATAAGACTTCAGGAGGAATTATGCAGGGGAGCTCCCACATCGGGGCGCGTCCTGGGGCTGGTCCTCGTGAGCTGCTCCTCCACGGAGCCCAGACACCATGATTCAAGGAGGCCCACGTGGTGGAGAATCCAGGCCCTGGTCCTAGCAGAGCTCTCAGGCAGCAGCCAGCACCACTTACTAACCATGTGAGTGAAGACATTTGGACCTTCCACACATCCCGTGAAGTAGAACTGTATATCAACCAACCGAGAGAATCAGGAGAAAAAAAAATAATTCATTGTTGTTTTAGGCCACCACATCTGGAGGTGGTTTGCTACTCAGCAATCAGATAACAGAAACACCCTGAAAAGTAGATATCATCTCATTTGCACAGAGGAGTCAGAAGTGGCAAGTGACCAAACTCACATCACTATTGTGATTCTAATCTTTACCGACCACCTTCTCTGGAGAAAAGCAAGTTAACCTTCAAAATAGCCAATATGTCAACAGGTCCCACTAAAGAAGAGTCTCCGTGCGGATCATCTGACCCGGTTCCCTCCACCCCAAAGCCATAGACAATTGAAAGCAGTTGGCAACGAACTCAAAAACAGCCAAATCATCAACTGACCTACAACCTACACTATGGCTTGCAACGGCATAAAAAGTCATACTAAACCCATCAGATTCCCTTTCTCAAGAGTTCTAACTGAAAATACTGGATGACTATGGCAGCTGAGCAGTAGAAACTGAAGCCAACATGGTAGCATGCGTTAGCATAAGACAGATCGTAACACACCAAAGCTATGAGAAGACATAAAATAAAACAATATGAACAAGCAGAAGCTATGAAGTATAAAAAATAACAAAGAGTTCAGGTTAATAACTTCTTAGTAGACATTCAGAAGCAGAAGGGGGCAGAGAAAACAGTCCAAAGAAGCAGAAACAGGAAAACGTGCTAGGTGTTGGCATCTCCACATGGCTCCCAAGAACTGCCTAGTTTCCTGATGGTTGTCCAGCTGTGATTTTAAAAGGGTATGGTCTTATAATAAACTGATCTTTTCTTAAAGTAAGCTGAGTAATTTTCTATTCCCTGCAGCCTTGACAGTCACAACAGGAAATAATGCCCACTATGGAAAATTCACCTACGAAAGATTATGATTTTTCTAGTTCCTTTTAACGAGGGTTTAATTTCCAATAAGCAGGTTCCCAGGATTATTAGGTGGGGGCAATAAAGGGGAAAAACCTGGGAAAACTTCGTTTCCCATGACAGCTTTCTACCCAGAATGACTTTATGCTGGACCAAATAACTTGATTTATCCTCATTATTAGATTGTCAAAATGCTGGATTTCAAGTGTAAGGGCCCAGTGCCTTCTTCAGACACTTGGATCCAATAACTTTCCATTTGATCCAATTTTCCTTGTGCATGAGTGTGCACTGCACACATGGTAACTCACTACCAAAAATCTGTATCACTCATGAGCAGCTATATCTAACCTTACAAGTCTGGAAGGGAAATGAATAAACTAGTCAAAGGGGGACGGGAGAGATCAGAGCTGCAAGAGAGATTAATCCTACAAATAAATTTTTATATTAAACCTGACTTTGATTAGATGATTTGAACCCTCAGAACAATTTTCTTTGGTTTTTCTTTGTCAGATTTATGAAGTTCTCCTCTTTTAAAAAAAAAATGTGTATATTGCTGAAAGACTGTAAAATTTAATAGCAAACAGATTACACACTTAGGAATAGACTAAGCACAATTAGCGCTCACATTCCTCCCGCTCCTATAAATAACTTGGTTTTCTTTCCATGTCTGCAAATTTCATTAGAGTGGTGGAAAAAAAGGTGGGGAGAGGAAGAAGGAAAAAAGAAAAGCCTTCTGACTCTCTCTCATTGCAAAGTATAGATCCAATCACTCAATCAGGGGCTTTGTACTACATAGGAGGGGAAAATAACTCTCCCACCTTCCCCATCATATACCACTAGCTTTGGAAAGAAAACTTTTCTACATACGGATTTGAAATTCACCTGCTAAAAAAAATACACATATGTTGCTATTCTAGCAAGCAACCTGCTTCGTGGGCTCTTCCACAACAAGCTTCAGTGATCTGAGAACAAAGGTTTTGTCCCTCCCATAATTTTAAGCTGTATATACTTTGGACAAGCTACCTAATTTAGCAGTAACTGTTAATCATATCTGTGAAAAGAAAAAAAACCTCTAACTTCTCATTTATTAGAAGCTAAAAACAAGTATTAGTGGGAGGAGGAAACTTGGAAAGAGTCAAAGTCTGGAAGCATGGGATACATGAGTCCCTTCCGAGTCTCTTAGGTTCCCTCCCGTTCCCCAATCCTCTCCAGGGAAAGGTCTATGCCGAAACATATTTGGCACATATTTGGAACATATTGGGTTTATGTTCAGTTCTTGGATGGGGTCTATTTATATAAAGTGAGGGGAAGAATTTGTATCATGTGAAGGAAAAAACATTCTTTTATCACGATCTGAATATTTCAAAGCACTTGGGTAAAAGTTATTGATCTAAAATTGTGTGAGAACTTGGACTTAATCTTAAAATTCTAAGCTGGTTACTAGCAGTTCCCAAAAAACCAAGCCAGTCCCTAATAAAATCTGTAGGGATTGATTTCATGGAGTGGGCCCTTTTTTTAAACAGTAAACGTGACACAAAACACTAAGAAGAATTGAGATAAAAAGCAAGAATTTCCTGGTGCTTTTATGCCTTAATTAGAGATATTTGAATACAAAGAACAAAAACCCATTTTAACAAGCTCAACTAAAAAAGAAGTCATTGCTAACATATATTCTGTAAGGGGTTAATAACCAGAGTATATAAAGAAATCCTACAAAACAACAACAGTAAAACAAACAACCTGATTTTAAAATGGGCAAAGGACTTGAAGAGGTATTTCTCCAAAGAAGATATACAAATGGCCAACAAGCACATGAAAGGTACTCAACATGACTAATCATTAGGGAAATGCAAATCAAAACCACAATGAGATCCCACTTCATACTGATTAAGATGGCTAGTGCCAAACAAACGAAAAAACAGAAAATAAGTGTTGGCAAGGATGTGGAGAAATCAGAACCCCTGTGCATTACTGACTGGAGAGAATGTAAAATGGTGCCGTCCTTGCAGAAAACAGTATGGTGGTTCCTAAAAAAAATTGAAAATAGAATTACCATGTGGTCTGGTAACTTCATTTCTGGATATATTCCCAAAAGAACTGAAAGCAAGACCTCAAAGAGACATTTGTACACCCATTCCCATAGCATCATTACTTCAAAAGGTGGAAGCAACCCTAGTGTCCATCAGTGGATGAATGGATAAAGAAAGTGTGGTATATACATACAATGGAATACTATTCAGCCTTAAAAAAGGACAACATTCTCATCACATGCTATCACGTAGATGAATCTCGAGAACAGTATACTAAGTGAAATAAGCCAGTCACAAAAAGGCAAATACTGTATGATTCCACTTATATGAGGTATGTAAAGTAAGCAAATTCATAGAGATGGAAAGTCGAAGGGTGTTTGCCAAGAGCTGGTAGAAGGAGAGGATGGAGAGTTGTTTTTTAATGGGTATGAAATTTCAGTTTTGCAACATAAATAGAGTTCTGGAGACGTGTGGTGCTGACGGTGGTAACAGAACAACGTGAATGCGCCCAGCACTACTCAACAGTACGCTGAAAATGACTAAGAAGGTAAATTTTATGTGTGCTTAACCAAAATTAAACTTTTTAATTTTTAAAAGAGGTCATTATTATAATGCTAATGGGAATATTTTATATGACCCACTTTCTACGAAGTAGAGCCAGACCCCTCATGAGAGTTAGAAAAATCATTAGGTGGCTCCTCCTCCATATATCTGTCTGTCTGTCTGTCTCTCTTTTTCAATGTCTCTCACTATTCTCTTCTTGGATCTTCTCTGTTTCTGCTCTGTGGCAGACAGATGCTAAGAAAGCCTCCAGTAATCTGTTTTCTGGTACTCACATCCTTGTGCAAGCCAGCTTTTGCTCAGTAATGCTGAGTAACAAACATCCCCATCACCAAATCCCTTGAGTGTGGACAGGATCCATGACTTACTCCTAACCAATGGAATATTGCAAAGGTGATGGTATGTCACTTCTGTGATTACATTACATTATATTGTAACTTGTGTCTTGCTGGCAGACTCCCCCTTGGTGGCTTGGATGAAGCAAGCTGCCATGTTGTAAGCTGCCCTATGGAGAAACCCACATGACAAGGAACTGAGGCCCACAGGCAAGGGCAAACCAGGAAATGAATCCTGTCAACAGCTATGTAAGTAAGCTTGGGAGTGGACCCTTCCCAGAGGAGTCTTCAGATGAGACCTCAGTGCCAGCTGACACTTGAATACAGCCTCGTGAGAGACCCTGAGTCAAAGAAGCCACTTAGCCCATGCCTAGATTCCTGACCCATTGAAAATCTGAGATAATAAATGTGCATTGTTGTGAAGTAAGTCAGAAAGAGAAAAACACATATCGTATATTAGCGCATATATGTGGAACCTAGAAAAATGGTACAGATGAACCAGTCTGCAGGGCAGAAATAGAGACACAGATATAGAGAACAAACATATGGACACCAAGGGGGGGAAAATGGAAGGGTGGGGTGGTGGTGGGATGATTTGGGAGATTGGGATTGACATATATACACTAATATGTATAAAATGGATAACTAATAAGAACCTGCTGTATAAAAAATAAATTCTAAAATTCAAAAAAATCAAAAATCAAATAAAAATCCGAGCTCAACTCCAAAATCAATCAATCAATCAATGTACATTGTTTTAAGCCACTAAGTTGATGATAATTTGCTATAAGGCAATATATAACTAATACATGCTCTGTTCTACTCTATAGAAGAGCCTTTTCTACAAGGATTTTAGCTTTTATATTTACCTAAAATGTAATTTGCACCTGGCTACAGCACTGACTCTAGCTCCCAAACTGCTCCTCACAGGCAACCTCACTGGTGTCTGGATCTCAGGTCCTAGTTCCTAGGAGCAACCAACTAGCCAGCTACGATGAAAGTTATTCATTCTAGAAGATGGGCACCTGCTGCAACAGGTTTGCATCCCATCTGTCATCAGGACCATAGTGGAAGGTACACTTCTTTTAAAGGGAGAGGGGCCAGGAGACCATGCCCAGTGTCTTGAGCACATCATACTTGTCCTCTCCCTGTTTTCTCTTTTCTTTCTTTTGAAAAGAAGTTGAAAACTGATTATCAAAGTTGCCCTGAGACTTCAGAATTCTTCCCCATGGATGAAAGAAATAGTGTAAGTAATAATAACAATATTCACATTATCTAAGCTTTGCAACCAACTAAATAAAACTAAATAAACTGTATAATCAATATCCACATTGGCTTATCTTGCGACTAAAATCTAACTTTTTATATATTTATATATTATAGCAGACTTCACAGGTGCCTGAAATGAAATTAGCACGCAAGGTAAATTTTCTTATTTAAAAAACTTACCAAATGGCGAAATATTCACAGTATGGTCAGTTCAGCTTCAATTAGAATACTTGTTTGTAACATTCACCCAAAACTTTATTTTCCTAGGCATAAACACCAAAAAATCATCCAATAATCCCCCATATCACCAGTTTTTTCTTTGTGTGTATTTTGGTTAGCTGCCTAAAATACTTTTCAAAAGAAGTCTTTATTTATAAAATAAAGGGAGAAAAGTTCTTCTCTTTCTCTAAAGGCCTGTCTATTTTGCAATCAACAGAAGATGAGGGGATATTTTGGAAACGTAACCAGTGCGGAGGCAAAACTGAAATGCTTGGGACCTTGGGCTTTTGCCTAAATGCTTTTTTTCTTCAGTCTTTTTTTTTATTGAGGTACAGCTGATTTGCACTGTTGCGCCAGTCTCTGCTGTACAGCAATGTGACTGCGTTACACACATATAGACATCCTTTTTTTAATATTATTTTCCAATAGGGTTTTTTAGGCTGCTCCTGAGCGGAACTAGGTGGCAGCTGTTGGCATGTGGGTGCGTTTTGCTTAAACCAGGAGGTAAATTGCTAAATCCTCTGGTGTTTCCAAACACAGAGCAGACTTCTACCTCTTCTCCAAAAATGTTGCATAATTAATAAAATTCGTATCATCGAACCAATCCTTTGCTCTTTCTGCTTGCAAAAAAGTTTATTTTCCTATTCTCCCTTTGAAGAAAGACACTTGTGATAGATGGTAGATGACAGTCCAGGAATTTTACCAAAATGACAGTACACGCCCTATAAGCAGCTGTGGGTTGGCCACGGCTCCGTCTTTTGTGCACATCTAGTGTAACGCAGCCAAGGGAAAGAAACAGTCACGTCTGAGTGTGCCATGGATCCAAAGGGCATTTGCACCGGGCGTCAAATACACGCAAACGCAGTTGCTAGAGGTCTCTCTCTGGCTTGCAGAAACAGGAAAGGAGGTGGGACACCTCTGACAAACTATGGCTTAAAACTGCTCTGCGAGTACCTGTGTCTGATTTCAGCTACTTAGATGTGGTGCAGCCAGCAGGCCCTGGACAAAAGGCGTGGTAGGGTGGGACCAGCCGGTGCTTGGGACTCGGGTCAGGACCCACACCAGGAGGTAGGCAGCAGTCACCAGCGTCCCTACCTCCTGCGTGCCAGTGGCCTGGCTTGCCTCACCGCCCCACCCACCCCAGCTTCCTCGCCTGCAAGTGACACCACAAGGGCGGCCTCTCAGAAGTGGTGGCAGGTTGGGAAGAAAGGTAGCTGTGTTTGCTTTTTCCTTCCTACACAAGTAGTCTCTTACAGTCTGAGAAGGGGGAGAATCTCAAATTTGAAGGTTGCCACCTATGAGGCCATTATTGGTAATTTACACATAGTACGATGACGTGATGCACCCATGCCCGTGATCTTGAGCATCTCGTAGACATACATCTATCTATATAACCATCTATGTAGATATATATATACACACACAATAGACAGATAGATAGATAGATAGATACAAGACTCAGCTATGTCCCAGGGTCTCTACCCCCGTGAAGAACTGATACAACGTGGAGCCCTTGGTTCTAACTGCTGGAGAAAATATCATCATGTCGTGTTCCTAAAACAGTGACATTAGCACCAGATCAGCATCATTTGGGGTGACTTCTTTACAAAGGCAGATCCCTGGTCCCATCTCAAGATTCTGGCTCAGTGGATCTGGAGCCGAGGCCCAGAAATCTTCATGGAATAGAACACCCACAGGTGATTCTAGTGCAACCAATAATGGACTCATTCTGGAATCAGCATGTAGAACCACTCCCAAACCACTGACTTGTTACGAAGATATAATGTTCTGGACTTCTGAAAGTCTATGGTTTGGGAGACGCCTCCCGTTAATTACGTCCTGATTCTACCAAGAAAATCTACAGCCCCTGGAAAAACTGCTGACACCCCTCTCCTTCCTCCCTATTTGCATTTCTCTTTTACTTTACATTTCTTCTTCTTTCTCTCTACTTTTGTTCCTCTTCTTGCACTCCTTCTTTACTCTTACCTTTTAAAAAAATTATTTCTACTTTATTTCTCATGCTTCAGCTACAGGAGCAGATAGGCTTTGCTGATATATTAGCCAGTCAAAGAGTGAGCTGACTGCTGTACATATTCTTACCAGAAGAAAATGCTTTCTTGGGGGCACAGAGATCCGTGGCCCCGGAAAGCTTTTGGGAGGCCCTGGGATGGACTGCAGTGGCTGTTATTGCATTTTCCCGTGTGTCACTACTCCCTAGTTGAATGCAGTTGGAAGTTGGGAAGTTATGCAAACTGCTGACCCATGGGATTATGCTGCCAGCGGTCCTAGCAGAAGTCCCCAACAGCCAAGATGCCCAGGACAAGAATTCAGTCTAAAAGCAGCCCAGCTTTCACCAAAAGCAGCATTCCAAAGCAGGTAATCATTAGGTGGACGCCCAACATCCATCATGGGTTGTGGATATCTAGACTCCAAGGAGCAGCTTTAACTAAGATCGTTACTAATGAAACTCAGCCGGCCACGTTCAGAAGGGTAAGAGGGAAGGAGGAGGGGAGACTGGCCGACTGGCCCCCTGGTACATGCCATGGATTTACACACGTGTCATTGCCTGTGATCTTCACCTGTGAGGGTGAGTACTTTTGCCCCGGTTTACAGAAGAAGAAACTGAGATGCAAAGAAATTAAGCATAATTCTCCCAGGGTCACACCTTCACTACGCGGAGTCAAGTGACGCCCAATTCAGAGCTGTTTTTATTTCATATCCCTTACACATCTCAAAGGTTCCGGCACTGGGAGGACCACCGAGGATTCAAAGACAGGGGAGGGGAGAGCCGCGCGGTTCGAATCCACTTCTCTGTGAAGATGCACTGGACCCTCCTCGCATCACAAAGCCACAGCGCTCAAAGGGCTGTTAGGAATCATGCCGTCACTATCCTCACACTTAAGATGAAGAGGCAGAGAGCCGGGGATGCACCGTGCCTCGCCAGAAGTCACGGGACGACAGATAGAAACGGAACTAGAACCGGCTCTTCTGATGCGCAGGTCAGGACGTTTCTGTCGCTGTGCTGTTTGCCAAAGAGCTACCACGTTCATTTGAAAAATGGATCAAAACTTCATACTTGGCCAGGTAAAGCTCACCCCAAGTCGTTATCCTAGGCACAACGTGAAACTAGCCCAGGACCTCCTAAAACATATGCCCCTGAATTCCTGCCTGTTAAGCTGCGCGACTGTCTCCAGGTATCCGTTCCAGTTGGAACCACCTAGAACTGCTACAGATTCTGTCATCCCTTGAAGGATCTTGCCACGCAGCTGCTCCCTACCCAAGCTAGGCCTCCAGAGTTATCAAGAAGTTAGTCCTAGGAACCTCTAGCTTTAAGGCAATCCCATGCCCACTTTATGTGAATGGTTGCTGAGGTCAAGGAAATGGGAAGCCTGCAGAGTGATAGCTATACCCTATCGGTCTCAAACTCGAGGGCAGAAGATGAGAGAGAAGAAGAGGGGGGTGGAGGGGGAGAGAGGGAGGGAGAGAGAGAAGGAGAGAGAGGGAGGGGGGAGGGGGAGAGAGAGAGAGAGGGAGAGAGAGAGAGAAGGAGAGAGAGAGGGAGAGAGAGAGAGGGAGAGAGAGGGGGAGAGAGAGGGAGAGGGGGGGGGAGAGAGAGAGGGAGGGAGGGAGAGAGAGGGAGAGAGAGGGGGAGGGAGGGAGAGAGAGGGAGAGAGAGAGAGAGGGAGGGAGAGAGAGAAGGAGAGAGAGGGAGAGAGAGAAAGGGAGAGAGGGAGAGAGAGAGAGAGGGAGGGAGAGAGAGAAGGAGAGAGAGGGAGAGAGGAAGAGAGAGAGGGAGAGAGGAAGAGAGAGAGGGAGAGAGGGAGAGAGGGAGAGAGAGGGAGGCTAGGCAGTTCTCAGCACTTTCTAGTTCCCACTCAATCCTCAACCCCTGCAGGGAGTGTATATGTATATATGTGTGTGTGTGTAAATGTAAATTAATATGTGTGTGTAAATGTAATGTATGTGTGTAAATGTAAATTAATGTATGTGTGTAAATGTAAATTAATGTGTGTGTAAATGTAAATTAATGTGTGTGTAAGTGTAATGTATGTGTGTGTAAATGTAATATATCTGTGTAAATGTAAATTAATGTATATGTGTGTAAATGTAAATTAATGTATATGTGTGTGTGTGAATGTAAATTAATGTATATATGTGTGTGTGTGAATGTAAATTAATGTATATATGTGTGTGTGTGAATGTAAATTAACGCTTCCTCTTTCTGTATCAGGTAACTCCTGAAGTTGATCCTCCCTTGCCCTCCTTCCTAATCTACATCAGCAGGAGGATGGTCTGGAAGCTCGTGGTGCAATGGCACCCAGGCAGCTGAAGCAGTTTGTGCAGCTGGGTATCTGAGATGTTCAGATCCACAGGATTTAGGCATAAACTTCTACATGATCATGAAAGCCTCTGCGTCTGGCTTTTAGCCCAGTATGTGCATTTCTCCTTCCTACCTGTCCTTCCCAGTAATGACTTGCTTGATGCAAGTATTCCTTAGTGTTTGACGGGTTCCCTGAAGACAGGAACCAGCCCATGTGGCTTTTTGATGACTGTATCCCCATAATTAGAATGGTGTCTGGAACACAGAAGGTAGTCAGAAAACACTTTCTGGACGAATGAATAAATGTCACAGCGTGATATGATAGGACATTACGTAGCAAAATCGTTCTATTTCCACTCGTGACTGGGGTCTCAAAACCCAAGACTCAGTTTTCCCAATTCAGTTCATATTCAGTAAGTAAAAATTAGTAAAATTAGTAAAAAATCATAAAAATTAGTGAGTAAAAATCAGCTAATACCACTGTTCATTGCTAACTAGTGCCAGATCTAAGAGAACCTCATAAAGATCTTACGGAAAATCAATTGGGTATCTCTGCGGTCACAGATCAGGTAATAAATAATAAATAAATCAGAAACAAAGAGGAAATCCCCAACGTGTAGTGAAAATTCAGCAAGCTGATTGTAGGAAAGAGAAAGGTTAATATTACTTATTATAATATTACTTGCTTTAAACATGTTGGAAAAAAAGGTGTTTGCTTATGCAATGAGACTACAGTTATATTCGTTTTTTCTTCACTCAACGTTTTGTATTTTGAATTTTATGTAAGGCCATTTGTTACCTGGGGTGAAAAAAATGTGTTTAAAAAAAAGGAAGGGAAGGCGGGAGGGAGAGAGAGAGAGAAAAAGAGAAGAGGTGGGAGGGGGAGAGAGAAGGGAGGGAGGGAGGAAAAAGACCCCATAAAATGAAAAAAGACAGGCTATTTCTTCATGGCTCTAAAACCGCTGATTGAAAATGGATGAAAGTCAAATCAACCGGTTGTTTTGTCTCCATGACACTAAACACTACTGGTTTTACTTCTTCAAAGAATGTCTTGAACTGATTAGTTATTTTGGCATCATGGAGACACGCCACCATGTGAACAAGGAAAACAACACACAAGCAACTGGGGAGAGCCCCGGGCCCTGGGGAATGATGTCGGCTGAGTTACGGAGACCAAGACCCAGAGCTCACTGGTGTATCCTCATCTTGATACAC
The DNA here is from genome assembly GCF_949987535.1 of Balaenoptera acutorostrata. Classification (NCBI taxonomy): domain Eukaryota; kingdom Metazoa; phylum Chordata; class Mammalia; order Artiodactyla; family Balaenopteridae; genus Balaenoptera; species Balaenoptera acutorostrata. The sequence continues at coordinate 61,393,183 of NC_080083.1, forward strand.
TGACATCCTTTAAAAGAATCAGTATGTTCCAGTCAATGGACAATATCTGAGACTTAGGAATCTGGATCCCTGGGTTCTGTTACGCATCCTTTAGACAAACAGATCTGAGAAGTAAAACAGGTATCTCCAATGCTCCTTCTTTTCTGCAACAATTGGGATAATGATTTCTGTCCTATTTATTCTCAGCGTAAGAAAGCCTAGGTAGGAAAGTGTATAGAAAATGACACTTTCTAAGTTAGTGAAAAGTGGTATTACTGATACTGCCAATTATGATGTCCCTTCAAGAGAAGATAGAGGGGTGAAGTATGCAGACAGTACAAGAATCAGAAGAATCTGAGTTTTGCTGAGACCACAGTCTCGTTGATTTCAGAGCTTAAACCAACACCCCAGGACTACGGCCACCTAAGGATCTCCATCCAGATTGTACATCCTGACTACAGCGTGCAGATTCTCTGCCAATTCAAGTGTTAATTTCATGTCAGATGCCCACCCTTGACATGGCCAATTATTCTCCATTACAGCTTTGGTTTAAAGAGTTCACAGCACATATGAATGGGCTGAATAAAATAATTACCTAATTATGACATCACCATGTGCAATCAGTGGAATATTTTAAAGTGCTGTTTTAAATCTTCATGAGAGGATAACGTGAGAGCCCTTATAGTTACGTGTTAAAATCTGTTGCGCAGAGAAACAGCAGTGGGACCAAGCAGAGTAGCTTCTCGGTGTGCCTTACGTCTTAAGTGTACGATATTGTAGACGAACGTAAACAAAGCTGTCACCCTACGTGACTGATTAGTTTCTGGAGCATACGCTTTGCACTTACTCTTGTTTGGATTTCTTACACACAGTAATGTCTTCAAAACAGTAGGTACTTTTTAAAAAAATTTTTATTCGGGTATAGTTGCTTTACAATATTGTGTTACTTTATACTGTACAGCAAAGCGAATCAGCTATATGTATACATATATCCCCTCTTTTTTGGATTTCCTTCTCATTTAGGTCACCACAGAGCATTGAGTAGTGTTCCAAAAAAAAAAAAAAAAAAGTAGGTTCTAAGTTTTTCTGTATTTAATGACATTTACAAATCTCTCTGAGCGAAGTAAGTCAGACACAGAAAGACAAATATATGATATCGCTTGTATGTGGAATCTAAAAAAATGGTATAAATGGACTTATTTACAAAACAGAAATAGACTCACGGATGTAGAAAACAAACTTATGGTTATCAGGGGATAAGGGCGGGGGGAGGGATAAATTGGGAGATTGGGATTGACATATACACATAACTGTATATAAGACAGGTAACTAATAAGAACCTGCTGTATAGCACAGGGAACTCTACTCAATACTCTGCAATGGTCTATATGGGAAAAGATCTAAAAAATAAAAGAGTGGATATGTTTGTATGTATTAACTGATTCACTTTACTGTATTCCGGAAACTAACACAACATTGTAAATCAATTATACTCCAATAAAAATTTTAAAAAACACCTCTTAACAAATCAAAAGGGTTAAAGTAGCCAGTCTCTACTATAAATGAGAATTTTCAAAAGTCTTTCATCTGAGGACCATGGTAATGAAGTTTCTATGGCAACTAAGAAGGATACGCTTGGACCCCAGGGTTACCCGCAGTCACCGTAGTTCTTGATATCTTCCCAATCCGGTCTGCACAAACGTGCTTGTGTGGTAAGCCCCTCCACTGTCCAACAGAAACTGATGGCCATGACTTACCAAATGCAGCAGCAAGCACCCCTGCTTTCCACAGGATTCTAAAACATGCTGATGGAGCAGGAAATAGCTATAAAAGTTCCCCTGAAATCCTCTAGGGATGTCCTGTAACATTTTCCATGGAAATGCCATAAAATATTCCACACCATTAGCTTCACTTAAAGAAACATTTGTCAACGTGCTTTACCTTCTTATAGGTGACATTTTTTTTCTTTAAATACGTGTCATTTACAAAAATAGTTTCGTTCTTTAACAAAATACATAGACATTATTATCGCCATGGGATTCTGATTGACAGAAAGTTAATCACAGCAAAATTACATTCCACTAAAGCCAAAGTAAAATTAATCAATGAGGAGCAGAGTTGGGGTGGTAGAGTACAGAATGTGGATGAAAAATTATAAAAGAATTTTTTTTTTTTTGGGAAAATCAAATCCCTACACTATCAGGGGTCCGTTTTCCAGTTTCAGAAAATATGAAATTTCCTTAGAAAGACTCACTGTTACCCACGTGACCCAGGAGAATTCACAGGCATTGAAATTAACTCCCAAGCTCCTCCTCATCTGACACCAAGAAAATATGCTGCAAATCAACCTATATTTTCCAGAGCACGGAGTACTGTTACCACGTGGGCACCACATGCTGAGGATGGCAAACAGGTGTGTGGGTGAGGCTTCCTGACTGCAGCAACTTCACGCTCGATCCCCAGGTGGCCTGTCCACAGCCCGCTCCAGACGCAGGTCACTCCCGACCGGTGTGCAGTGATTTTCCACTGGGAACCCCAGGGCTTTCACGGGGCCTCTGAAGTGCAGGATCATCACATAACACTGCCCCCGGAGCCATGACCCCTTCGCCTTCCTGCCACTTCTTCCAGACATCTCTGCCCTCTGCAGACTCTCAGGACCTTGCCCACTTCTGCCCAACAGCTACCTGCAACTGCAAATTACCCTGTCTGGGATTAGTGTGTCGTTTTGTCAGGGTTCTGCTTAAACTTCCCCATTTCACTGGTTTTTCAAAACTCTTCTTGCTGTTCTTTGGTTGGACTCCACCGTATAAGCGACTGAGATGATTCATCCAGCTTTGAAAGGCATTTTTTTTTTAAGTTTGGAGAGATTAAAGCAATAGGGAAGGTGGGGAGAGCTAGACCGTGGACAGGAGTCTTAGACTCGGTGCATCCGGTCATGAGAAGGACTCACTGCTGAAACAGATGCAGAAAAGGCTGAAAATGTACACAAGGAGCTGAGATCAGCTTCAGAAGACATGGGCAGAAGACAGGCATCAAAACCTAGTTGGCAAAGCAAGAGCAGATTTGAGAATGTGACCCACTAGGAGATGCCCATCAGAAACAAGCAAAGGCAGCTGTCAAGCACGCAGCGAAAAAAAGGTAAATGTATTAAAAGAATGAGCTCCAAAGTCATGATGAGTACATGGTGCTTTCCAGACAGCTTTATATGAACTGTGAGCTAATCGCATCCAACAAGGAAAGCTGGGGGCCTACTTGCGTCACTCTACCAGTTTGAGCCTTCGGAGTGTTGTTTTATGACATGATCTAAATTAGGGATCAGGAGTGATAAATATATATAATAGACAGAAGGACTAAGACGTGAAAGAGGACAAACTAAACATCCAAGCTGCTCCCAGGATGCTCAGAGCCCTAATACCCATCAAGACGACACTCAGAGAGGGGCGTGCCACCTGTGCTTGTGCCAGGGCCTAAAGCCAGCCTCCTGGGCACAGGTCTTTCTCTTGAGGCTGACTCAGCTCCTCTAGCCACCCGTCCTACGTGTAAGATCAGAATTGTGGTTTATTAATTCACACTGAAAAAGGAAGCGGTCTCAGAAACTGAATTACCTACTTGTGAATGAAGAGTGTGAACTATCCCCGTTCAAGGTTTAACAAAGTTAGCCAAGAATATTCATCAGGCCCACTGGCGAGCGCAGATTATTCCTAAGGATAATTAACAAGTGGTCTGAATGTTCCGTGCACTCAGCCTAAGAAAACACAACACAGCCATCTCAACAACGGGGATGGACTTGCCAGTGAGTCAAGAGTGCTTAAGTCCATCTACTAAAGTTTCGCCCCCACCCAGACAGCATCTGAAAGAACACTGCCAACATTTGACTCTGAATTTTTTGTTTGCATTGCTCACGTGTCTGACTGACGCATGCTCTTTAATACATTTCATCAGGCCACATGCAATCCAGTCTTCTAAGCTGAAGAGTCTTTCCTTCCCCTTCACTTGTCTTTACCCAACTGTGCTGTGATCTATGTAATAATAGACTGATTTAAAAGTTCGACTCCTAGAGATCAATCTCACATCTCTATTTTCCAAGGCTTAGGGGGAAGAAGGCTGGCAAAGGCACTTCACAGTTCTCAAGTGCTGCAACAGAAGTGCCTGGCTTTCCTTCTTATTTAAAAACTTAATGGGATTTTTAAAAGGCCTATTATTGCACTTTCTCATTTACATGTTCACATCAACAGCCCCCGAATCATTTTAGTCCTCCCAGGATGCTGGAGGCGGAAAGGAAAACGTTCTTTTTATCAAGGTCATTAATGAATTCACACTAACAAAGGAACTTTATCTGTGTTACGTTCAATATTTGCAGAAGCAAAATTGTGAGCTTCTCTAGAGAAACCCTGGCAAGTGATAATCAAAAGTATCAAGGAAACAAATGAGAAAAGAAGATAAGTTCTGCAAATCACTTTCGTGTTTTAGAAAGCTGGAGTTAAAAGAGTAGGACAGATTGAAGGCAAACTCAGAATCATACAATGGAAAAACACTGCACCGAAGATTAAAGGCCCGCCTGCTAGAGAGATAATGCCAAATTTGATGAGAAAATACATTACATTTCCTTTCCTTTGAAACCTTAGTTGATATTTTCCACTTTTACTGGAAAGAAATAAGCTCTAAGATGTCACTCAGCACTAGAAGAGAGGAGCCTCCCTTTCCAAATGCAAAAACACGGAGGAAGTGCCTAAATGCTTTTTTTCTATGAAGTACAAGCCCCTGAAAAGTTCAAGATCAGCTCACAGACTGCGAAAAACCTGCTTTGGGTCTTTTTGTTGTTTGGCTGTGAACATTTTTCTCTCTACGGGAAACTTGTAAAGGGGCTGGAAGTGGGAGAGAGAAGTGGATGAAAAGAATGAACTTTCTCGTTCCTTTTAGACAGGTCCTTCTCCTCTGGCCTTTTGCTTGGCCCTTGCATTTGTACTCACCGTTTACCAGGGCATTAATTTATCAACAGTTCACCTCTGACCTTTCTCTCGCTAACCGACATAGATTAGCGAACAAGCACACCAACTTCCCCAAAATAATAACGGCTCTCACCTTACCCAGTGATGGCCCGTGGGCATTCCCTGCTCTCCGACAATTTCTCCGCCAAGCTGAGTTAAGGTCCCAGCTCCCTCTTACTGGTCCCTCTTGGAAGCATCACAAAGATTAACCTGTCAGCTTCTGGCTCTGTGCTCTGTGCCCAAGGTCAGCTTCACTGAGGGCTCCCCCTGCAGTCACACCGGGGCCCCCGAACTTAAAAAGGCTCTGTTGTTACCATCTTGAAATTCCGAATTAGTTCTCAACAAGGAGCCCCACGGTTTTATTTGCACTTGGTCCTGCAAATCATAGAGCCGGTGCTGTTCATGACTATGTTTCCCTGACTGAGCGCTAAAAGCACAGTTGCATTCCTGACCTGACCCACGCCAGTCTAATGGGGCAAAACACACACGGCTGGTCAAGAAAGCGCCTGGGTTACGAAGCTGAGCTCAGCCAGCCACAGCTCCAGCCCGCACAGGCTTGTCACGTTGGTCAAATATTCAAGAGCATGCATTCATCTGCTTGGCCACTGCTCTGAGCAAACTAGAGGCCTCCAGCCCTGTCACATGCTAACATCGAGGAGAACCAGAGACCGTGATTTGCACTCACTGGAAAGTTGGGTCCGGACCTCGGCCCTTGCTCCCGGAAAGTTCAGGGCAAAACTCATGAATTCCAGGAATGCACGGGGAGAGAACCAAAGAGCAAAACTGGACTTCTACCTAAGTTTAGAAATCAAAGGCTACTGATCTAATCCTTTAGCTGAAATCCTTTATTAGAAATGGCAATAAAACCTGGTTAATCAACTAGGTGCCTTTACACAATCATTTCATGTTGACGAGAGCCAAGAGCTCACGAATAATATTATTTCCTGGCTTGGAATAAAGATGCCTACCTTGTTTCTGCTGGGGAAAGATTCCCCACCCTCCTCTGTTTTCCTGTGTCACTTCCCTCCCCTCCCCCAGATATCCATAATTTGTAGTAAGCTATATCTTTTTCTCATTTTTCTTACTTTTTACATCTGTAAAGCATGTTAATGGAACTATAACTGCTGCTTGCCTGTGGAGGATTCCAGGCAATTACGGCTTGTAGCAGATTTGCATTTGAAGAATTTAGGACCAAAGGATGTTGCGGGGCAAGCGTTGCAGAGTGGACCAACCTCACCCACCAACCTGATCACACAAGTGTAACTCAAACTTCTAGTGCAGACCCGGGTTAAAAGCCTACCCCACAATCAGGGAAATCCAGATGCTGACTGGACATCTGACGGCATTAAGGAATTATTATTTTAATTTAGGCATAAAGCAGTATTGTGACTATATTTTTAATAAATATTCACCATTTGGAAATACATACAGAAATACGATATCTGGGAGTTGCTCCAAAATAACCCAGTTGTACAGGAGGCTGGAGAGGTGGAGAACAGGACTGCTATGAACTGATAATTTCTGAAATTAGGTGACGGGTTCAGGACAGTAAATTGTAATACGCTCTCAACTCGTCTATACATACGACACTTTCCGTAATAAAGCTTTGAAAAGGTGTTTCTTTGTATTCTGTATTTAGTTGGGTCCTACCATTTCGTAGCTGCAGAATATTAGGCAAACTGCTCTCTGAGCCTATTTTCGTCTGTGTAGTTTTCCCGGTCTGAGCTCCCCCTTGGAGTTGTGAGAAATGACGGAGCCAGTGCATATAAAGTGACCAGTAATAGCGGAGAGAAGGAAAGGGCCCCTTCACCATGGCCCAAGGACCTCGTCCGGCTCAGGGTGTCCTTCGGTGGGACCTGCTACTGGCCCTCAGCTGAGCGGATTCCTTCCTTTTGTCGACATGCCAGCCAGAGTCTACACAGAAGTTCCAACTTCTGCTTACTTCATGAAACCAGTTAGGGCTTGAAGAATTCAGCTTGCTGTGGAACGCTAGAGTCTTAATCTCCTGCACGACGTCCCTTCCGACTGCCACCCCTTTTCAAAACAACACAAATATATATTTGGATTTTCCATAAACAAGAACACATGCCAAGCAGGTTTGTACAGATTGCAGAAGAACGTCCCTTTGATGCAGATCCTGAAAATACATCACCGAATGATTGTACTTGAGAACAGCATCGAGAGCTCTCTAACCAAACCAGTTTGGAGCTGCAGCTGCCTACGAAGAGCTAATGTGACAGACAGCGTTACAGAGGGAACCAATGGATGTCTCGAGAGTACTGACCTTCTGACCATTTTTTAATTAACATGCTGTTTCACCCAACAGGGCGCTGAATCACTCTGCACATCACTGGTGTAAACAAAAGGGAACAATAACCTAATAGCATTTACCTAGTGGACCTTCTGCTATGCTGAATTTCCCTAAGAGAGGTAAACCAGTGTAAACAAATACCGTGTTCTTCAGAGAAAGCTGATAGAGAGGATTGATTCTGAGTGGAAAGTTTTCTTCATTTAAGTTACAGAGAAAGGTATTTGCTGGTTACTCACCCTTAACTTCCTTGTCTCCCCCACCTCCCACAATTCTTGCGGACCTTAACTCCGGCTCCCGGATACGAAGCTCTCGGGAAAGAGGCAGGCTCCTCGCAGGGATTCTTATCTCCCCAAAGGGGCATCCCTCGAAAACAGCCTTTAAAACTAGGAAGGTTTGCTTTTGTGCAAGAAGTATTAGCTTTACGAACTGCAGTGTTGTCTGCAGTAGTCAATAGTTAAAAACACAGAGAACGTCAACAAGGACGGGATAAAATGAGTTAGAGTCACATCACAGAGCACTCATCAAAAATGACCTGGAGGATTTTCCTGAGGTATCGCTGAGTACGAAGAGGAATACTGCAAAAGAGTGTGTCATACGATCCCATTCTGACATCACCTAAGTACAGAAGAAAATACTGAAGAACACACATTAGGGTGTTATCATGGCTTCCCAGTTGGGGTGTGCAGACTGAGCTGGAATGAGAGGTACTGGTGTTAGGAGGATGGGGATGTGTCCATGATAAAAACGCAAACTGCCACGTGTGGTATAATCCCATGGGAGGAAAACTGTGTGTGTCTATGTGTGTGTGCACATTTGCACACATGAGAGCACGCATGTGCATGCATGCACACATAAAGAGATTCATGAGAGGATAAACACCTAGAAGCTCACAGTGGTTGCTGTAGGGGAGCAGAGTTCCACAGGACCTTGACTTCCTTATTAAAGTTTTATATATTGTTAGATTTCTGTACATTAAGCATATCACATGGCATTTATATTATGAAGGAAGGATAAAGTCTAATGGATCATTGGAACAAAAATGGTATCTGTTCAGGCTCAAATCAACAGATAATTGTTGAGCCTTCTAGTAATTTTCTGTTGCTGCCCACATTGCTTGCCTTGCTGTCCCCTTGCCCCATCTTCAAGGCCAGCAATGCAGTGTCTCTCTGACCCTGCTTCACTGTCACATCGCTTTCCCCGGTCTCTTCTGCCCCGCCTCTTCTACTTTGAAGGATCCTTATGATTGCATTGGGCCCAACCAGATAGTCTAACTCAGTCCACCTACTTTAAGGTCAACTGATTAGCAATCTTAATCTGCAACTGTCATTGCCCTTTGCCGTGTTCTTTAACACATTCACAGGTTCGTGGATTAGGAAAGAGACACCTTTGGGGGACGGGGACATTATTCCGCCTTCCACAAGCATCTTCGTCCTATGTGCTAGCACCGTGCTGGGTATTGAGAGTATGAAGGAAACAAACAGAATACGCACTTTCAAGAAAAATTACGCCATCAACCAACATTTATGAAGGGTTTCCTGTGTTCTGAGTATTGTTCCAAACACCATACGTATGCGTTCATCTAACAAACATCAAGCCATCTACTATGCGTTGAGCTGTCTCTTGGTGCCAGGGATGTGCAGTAAATAAAACACACAAAAGTCCTTGCCCTCACGGAGAAGACACTAAACAGAAGAAAATGAATGTACTCGTCAAAAAAATTCTATGAGGTGGGTGCTTTATAATTCCCATTTACATAAGAGGAAACTGAGGCACAGAAAGGCAAATCATTTCCTTAATATTCTGGCAAGTGGTAAAGCTGGACTTCAAATGTAGGTAGTCTCTCTCCAGAGCCTAAACTCTTACCGTTATATTATGACGCCTCCTATAGTTCGATTTTGCCAGCCCAAACGGTCCCAACTAGAGTGGGCCGAGTCGGACACTGTAACCTAGGAAACTCTGATGCAGAGACACACCTGGATGGATTGCTAGATTGAGGAACTGAGAGAAGTATTCAGAAGGCAAGATTTGGTCTACTGAAACCCACCCTTAGCTGCTCCACTCACCAACCCAGGCCAACTCATCAATTTGACCTTCCTTCCGCCTCTGCTTTTACTTCTGTCTTAGCATTATCATCATAGAATGGTAAACCCTTAGAGTGGGAAGGGCTTTGAGATAATTCTAAATCCCCTTTAAACTGAGAACGAGCTAGAGCCTGTGGCTGGCATTTCTATTTCCAAATCTAAACTTAAATCTGTAAAGCCACCTATCACATTTCTAATTCTTTTTCTCCCTAACCTTTCTGTCACTCTAATCAAAATCACAATTGGCACAACGGCTCTGGGCCTAGAAATTTCAGTCAAATTCCTACGGGACGCAGGCTTTATTGAAATACTAGGCCTGCAAGGGCAATTAACTTGGGCAAAATAGGGGCACACCGAATTTCCTGAGGAACTCATGAACGTCGTGAAATCCAAAGTAATCGGACATCTATCAAAGGGGTTCGTATCGTAATTCTCCTGAGAGATCAGTATAATCTACTGGTTGAATTCCCCAGAAATACAGAGCTCAGGTTGACTGGCTTAGCCCTCAGCCTGCTGAGTAAAGCAAAGCCTGACCTACTGGCAGCCTTTAAGACTCTCCTCGGGCCCCACTGGCCCATGGGAAACTCTTCTCACACCTTTGCAGTCTTTTCCATTGACTTATGCCCAGGATGAATCCCAGAATCTCTACCTTTACTCCCTGCTTCAGGAGACCTCAAACTTCCCCTTCAACAATCGCCACCTCTTTGGTAGCGCCAGCGTTGTGAACGAGCAGGTGTTGGTATAAAGACGTGGTTCTTCCTGTGTGTCTTATTAATGTCACAGAAAATCATCCCTATGGTTGTAAAAGATAATACCCGCCAGTCGAGTGCTCTACTGTCAGGAAGAGGAATGAAGACATGGGTCCAAGACCAGCAAAGATGCCCAGACACATACTGTGCTTTAGTTTGCTGCTTGGATGTCCTGGATACCCCCTTTCAGCCCCTCCTCAGGGTTACTCGGAAACCAAGCCTCCTGCGTCACCACTAGACGGTCTGAACCTGTTGCTACTGCTCTTCATTTGCTTTCAACCTTCCTGGTGGATTAAGGACAAGAATGGACCGTATTCCAGATCTTCACCAAGAGTCTCAACATGGGCTCAAGCAATTAGAAACATTTCCTTCCTGTTTCACAATGTGATTTTATTTGATTGACTATTTGGGTAGTACTGGAGGAAGCTGCGTTTTTTTAATTCCTTTCAGCTATCATACCAGCCCCACTATAATATATTTCTTTATCAAACAATCTGAACCAAATGTTAGGAAACTGCACGGAATGGTTTGGGCATTAGCTCCTTCTACCAGGATTGATCCTTAAAATCAAAAGCGAAGACTGTCCTTTGCCTTGCTTGTTTCTCACTCTGTTTGTCAGATTATCCATTTGTTTTTATCAAAGGCTATCAGAAATTCTTTTTAGTTTGCAAACACAGACCCTTCTCGAAAAGTAGCGATGCTGGTTTCCTGGATACCAGATCTGACATTTGCAAACAGACATTGGTTTTCGACACTATATTTTAAAGAAATTATTATATCATTACCCATGATTTATTCCACTCAAAGGGACCTCCAGGCATTGTTAAGTGAAGCTTGCCTTAGCCAACTTTGAAAAGTCATAATGCCCTCCTAGTATTGACTCAGGGACATTTTATCTATTCTTTCTCTGAAAAAAAGACCACACTGCTTTCCTTTCATGCTTAAGAGCTCAACACAAATCACTAAGCAGTGTTAAGGCTAACATGTCCAGCAAAGGCCATCCTTGCAACAGCCAGACTCCGCAAAGGTGCGCCTGCCATGGCAAACAAAGGGCCCAGAACTGAAAACATCTGCTGGCTGCTCTGGTCCCAACCTGTTCATATTTTGAAATGAACGATTCCAAACACTTCATTACCTATAGGTACTAGAGATGCTATTTATAGGTACATTATCACTTACATATGATTTAATTTAATGTCTTGATTCCACCGGGAAAGTGCCTAATCCATAGAGTACCAATGATTTATCACAATCTCTAGATATTTATAGTATTGCTAACATTCAAAAAACTCAAAGCATCCTTTTTCAAAGATGCTTAGAAGGAAACAACAGCATGTAACTGCTTAGTGGGGAAGAAAAGAAAGTAGGATAGAAGATTACTAGGTATTGATGTCTTGTTTACAAACAAATAAGAGCTTTAAAAAAAAAAAAGTTTTGCAATACCCAGAGCTCCTGCTTTGGGCATAATTTATGAGACTTTGGACAAGTTAATAGCCTGCCTTTGCTGTCGGCTTTGTTTTGACTTACTTCCCCATTGACTCACTGATTTCTGGGCTCCAATGCCAAGAGAACACCGAGGCCGGTAGCACTGGATAAATTAGTCGATGACTCTCTGTCACTGCCACCACGACTCCGAGCGCGTCAGTTCAGTTTTTTCTTTGACCAGTTTCTCAACAGCAGGAAGAGTACACTCGGGGCATGACAGGTCTTTGCGTGGTCCTGTCCTCTGCACTAGTAGGATGGTTAGCACCCAGGGCTCAAGGCACCAAATGACAGAAGCACCCCCCCCTCCTGCACACATGTGCGCAAACACACACACGCATGCACACGCAAGTGTGTATTCAGCCACGTAACACAGTTCCAAACTGCTAAGTGATAGTCCTTCTGCTGTCTTGTAGCTGTTTGTAGCTGTCCGAAGTGCCCGTCAAAAGCACTCCATTCTCCCAGAGTTTCTTCCCTTGTCCAAGCCTCCCTTCCTCACACACAAATGTCGAAATCCTGGTGAAATGCCTCAGGCAAATAGTTCCGTACAATCTTTGTTGAATTAAGGGTTAAGGCCTGTTCTGATCCCTACTATTTGTTAGAGACATAAGCAATTTAATGATCCAATTAAAATAATTAACAGTGAAGTCTCAATGACAAATAGACTTCATCTTTTTAGGTGTAACTGTACATGAAAGAGAAACGTCCCCGCCCTTCCTCTCTCCCGACACCCCGTACACACACACGCGCGCGCGCACGCACACACGCACACACAAGATACGGAGTCAAGAACGCAAGTCTCCATTTATCAGAGGTTGACGGCTCCCCATACTGTGGAAAACTTAGGAAACTCTCTTTCTGGTTATGAAAAATAAATAATCACACAATCTCCTTCCTCCCGTGTCACTGAGAAAACCAGAGCCAGATTAGAGCCATTATCTTCTCATTCTCAAAGAGAAAGGCAAAGAAAGTCAAAACTAAGGGAGAAGAAACAAAAGGCCCTGAATCTTCAGTTTATACGTAAAATTCCTGGGTCTCTCTCACTTTCCTTGTGACAACCTAACCAGAAACCCGGGACATAGCTTTCCTGCAAATGTCCTGAGGTTCGATTTTATTTGGCTGCGAAGGAAAAATGTAGTTTTATTCATGTTTTATTAAACGCAGTCCCTCCACCCATAAAAATTATAATAAAATTCAAAGTCCAAGGATATGGCAAGTAATATCGCCCTTGGGAACAAGTACATAAAATTTTGGAGGGATAAAAAGGCTTGGCTTTCATTTTATAAAAAGCTACGGTCAGAGCTTTCTCCTTGTGAAACTGCATTGCTGTCTTCAGAATTACTTCACAAATACTCAGAGAAAACATCAGTGATTTGAGCATCTCTTTTTTCTTGGAGGGTCTCAGTCCTATCGTGAAATGGAATAAATGAGTGGCAAGATAAGAAACCAGCGTGTTCTCTGAGTTACTTTCCATCTGTCCCTTAGAATGGGCACTTTGACGTCACCGACAGTCAGTGAGAGCAGAGATGGGCTGTGGTAAACGAAACCACAGCTGGAGGAAACGCACTGATACTGTTTATACTGTTTCTCTTGAGGTGTCACCCAGCAGTGGCGAAATTCACCAAGCACTCTGGTATAAGTAGCATTAAAAAGACTAAAGCCCTCCCGCGCAAGAACACACGCAGGTTACGCGGTTGTTCCTGGAAAACTTGTACCCGAAAGAAACATCACCACCCGCCCCCCACTCCCCGCCCCGCCCCCCCCCCCCCCCCCGCCACCGCCTAGAGCGGCCGATCATAAAAACCCGTCTACGCTGTTTAATTCAAGCTCTACGATTTGCTCCTTTGAGGAAAATCCATCTTAAAGTTTAGGGCTATTCCTGAAGACACTTGTAAAAATGACTTCATTTAATTGTGGATCCCTCTAAACTCGGTGATTCTGTATTATAATTAGGAGACTTCTATAAATTATCCTTTGCAAATGGAAATTACAGGTCACCGGCTAATTAAAAAGTTCACTTATCCGGGCTTCAGCATAGACCGTGAGTAAAACGTAACACATTAAAATCGTTTCCTCATTATCATTTTATGTATCTGTGTACACATGTGTGTGGAAAAATTTTTATTTCTTTTTTTTATCATATTGTAAAAAGTCACGAGGAGAAGACACGGAATCAACTTGGCTTATTCTCATTCAGCCATCAAGTCCTATGCTTTAAAATGTTTTAAAATACATCTTGCATTATTAATTTAGAAACACCAAAAAAGTATAATAATTATATAATGAGCACCCATGTACCCACCATCCAGTTTAACAAATAAAGCAATATCACACAGCTGAAACTCCAAGAAACCTCTTTCCAATTATCAGAAGTTAACCACCACTGTCAATTTGGTATTTGTTATTCTGACGCTTTTTTTTGCACTTTTGGCGTCCACATTACTCACATACGTTGTCTCCACACTATATGTAAGTGGCATGTTTTTACCTTTTTGTGGCTTATATCATATCTTTGTCTTTTGATGCTCTGTGCTATACTTATGAGCTGCATCCTGGTATCGTCTTCCACGGAATAATACGTAATAGTGAAAGAACAGGAAGTAGGGATGATCTGTTGTATTTGCTCATTACTAGTGCCTTGTTTTCAGCCTCTCCACACTTGATACTTGGATCGTTATCACAGTTTTCTCACTGGCCTGCCTGCCTTTAGTCTTTTCCTAGACTAAACCAATTTCCATTAAACCACCAGGCACAAACTTGAAACATCAAGACGCTAAGATGTGCAAAAATATTCGGTGAATCCCTGTCCTTTCCCACATTGGGTCGAAGCTCCTGTGTCTAACTTTCAAAACGGATTGCAGCGTCATGCCCATATCCTGCAGCCCCCCATGGAGGTCACCTGCAGCGACACTGGGCAGTTCTCACGCACACTGGTGGTGTCCTATCTGAACCATCTGCTACTCTGTCTACCAGAAGGCTCTGGCTACAGGTGCAAGCTCAGCCCACGGTTGGTCAGCCCAGAAGTGCCAGGAGTTACTGCTCTAGGCAAGCAGTAGGGACTGAAGCTGGTGGAGAAACATCTAGCTTTCCTGCCAACAGGGGGATGACCAGCAGGACGAAGCCCCCGTGGTCCATGGCACCCCATTTATTAACAAACTTTATTGGCTTTGCTTCCTTCCTACCTCCTCTATCTACTTTCCACATGTGCCTGCTGGGTTCAACTCCAACGTAAGCTACTGGTACTTGAGCCCTCGTCCCAGAGTCTGCTTTTTAGACAACTGGATAGACAGCCTCAGGAGAGACACTGGAAGTGGATCACTCGCCAAACGGCAAGAGGCCTCCTATTGCTGATGACAAGTCGGGGGGTGATAGATAATCCTGGCCAGCTGCGGGCTCACAATTACTAAGCTGCTCATCTGTGGTGGACCAAGTCCAGGCAGAAGAGGAAGCGCTGGCTTACGCATTTTCTCTAGTCCTGGAAAGATATAAGAACAGTGACGACTATAAAGACTGTAGAGTTGGGTAGCTTTTGTTAAATATCCTGGAAGCCTTAAAGAAAGAGAATTACATGCTGAGACAGCCAGCTGTCAACTCATGGCATGGCATGGGAGCCAGAAAGCCTACAGGCGGCTTCGGAGAAACCTACATATCCTGCAGCCAGCAGGCAAGCTGTGCTGAAAATCAGGCCCAAACTTTGTTCTTAAGAGTGGCGGAGTTACAAAGGAGCCTGATTTTACAGTTCAAAACATCTCCTATATGAAACTCATAACCCTAAAAAGGTGGCAACAGGACCTTGAGACTTGGGACAGGGATTTTGGAGGGTGGATACTTTTAGAAAATTGGAACTTCCAGAGTCCCGTAAACCATCCAGGTGTTGCGAAGCCGTCTCTTGTCGTTGCCAGTGAAAAATCGCATCCTATGGCCTGAAGACTCTCATCTAAGAAAGATGTCTTCCAAGATGTTGTCTGGCCACGCAAGATGTTCCTTTGGCTCCTCTTGCTGTTTCTAGCCCAATAACTAGGATCAGTTCTCAGCACAGCCCAACTGGGGAAGTGTACTCGCTGCTATGGGAAGAAATGGATTATCATCAAAATAGTTGAAGGATATGGCTTCTCCATACCTGTGGCAACTAGGAGGAAACGCCTGGAAATTGACGTGGGGGATACAGGACTGGAGGCTGGGAGTATACGGCCAGAATATAAACCTGGATAGGAGAGAATTTTCCACTAAAGGGCAACTCTCCCATATCTTAGGATTTAGCATCCTGGCAAAGACACCTGGAGCCTGTCTCAGTACATCGTTGGAATGGTCCTTTGATGCTTAGAGAGGGGGATGTTCTACAGAGGAAATGAGGTGGAGATGCCAGGCTGTCTCGGCAAAGTATTAAGAAAGAGATCAAATGGCCCAGTTTTTGCAACAGGTTGATACCCTGAGTATTGGGGAGCTATCCTTCAAAATGCGGTACGTACTTTAATCAAACAGTCCATTTACAATGCTTTGTGCCTGTAGCTAGTACATGGTCTTAGAACCAAAGCTTTTGTTTACCACATTAGAAATTAAAGCTGAGAAATTTATAAAAAAATTTCTTTATCTGTTAAAATATAAACTTATTCCATGGTAACATAATATATTTTATTAATAATAACTGTATTTTTCCCCAAAAAATTTAGTGAGAAGAATGCAATTGTTTTACATCTTGTAAATCTCTTTCATGTCTGGCCTAATTAAAGACTAAAATTGCAGGCTCTCATAACTACTTTTGCTTTTACTCTGTCGTGATATGTCGTTTTGGTTGAAGTGGTTTAAAAAAATGGAGGCTCACAGGTAATGTATGAAAAGGGAGAAGTATTTTGATGACCTTTTTATATAATTGTGGAAATTCATCTTCAGTACTACACCAAACTTGACAAGCGGTAGTTTCTTAAAGTTAGTTTCACTGTGATACCTGAACCCATAACAATGAACTTTTTGTACTTTGCTTCATTAAAAGTCATTGGTCTACCTTTCACTTTGATGGATCTTTTACCCATATATAATTTTGTATCATCAAGCCTTGGTTATCTGGAAAATATCAGTTCAATGAGATGTGCAGATTTTCTGAATGCTAACACGTTTTCATTAGGCAGCATCCAAAACCACGTTCGTTCACCTCGCCTCCAGTCTCACCAGGAAAGCCGGTCGGTCCTGGAGGCTGAGTCCGGCTCATGGTGGCACATACTTGTTTTCTGAAGATTCAGAGTTTTGCTTGAGGCTCATATTTTTAATCATTGGTTTAAAAAAAAAAGAGAAAAGTACTGTCAGTTGTTTTCCTTGACATTATCGGGGTCGCTTCATTTATTTTCAAAAAAGTACCTGTCAAAACCCCACAGTTTTTCTGTCAGCTGTTCTTTTCAACAGAACATCCCATAAAAAAAAAACAACTAGTTCTGTTTGCAACAATCACACAAGGGCTTCTCCTCCAGACCATCACTGGGGTTTGACAGGCTGCAGAGTGCTCTGTGCGTGCGTTTCATTCCATCACACAGTACAGTGAAAAGATCTGTTCTCACTGCCTTGGTCTGTGCTAAGGCACCCGCAGTTTTCCACTGTTGCTTTTGTACCATCAGTGTAAATGTCAACACAACAAAAATACAAATAATGTTTAGTATTATTATAAAAATAGCTTTGACTTTGTGGACTTCTGCGAGGGTCTTAGGGACCTCCAAGGGCTCATGAACCACATTTTGAAAACAGCTGCTCTGTGAAAAGGAAAACAGCAACAGGAAGGAGAGAAGATTCCATGGCAGTGATTCCATGGAGGAAAGATGTAGGGAAGGCTTTCAGAGTGATGATCACTAAACACTAGACCAGGGGTCACATATGGGTCCAATGCTGTCCAGAATTACTAACTGAATAATCCAGGGGTTTACCCTCTGTAATCGGGGGGAAACAACCACACCTTCTCTATGGGTGGCAAAAATAGGCCAAAATTACAGCCCCAGTCATAAAAGGAAAAAGAGACGTACACTATACCCCAGAACGTCAAAGGCTATCAGGCTACAAAACTAAGATTCCAAGAGCGGCAGCTACTGCTGTTTCCTTCCGCCCAAGAAAATAAGAACGATTCACATTCTCACACAGACATATACTTAGAAGTGCTCAGATGCCCTTTAAGGCTGTCCAGAGTCGGCCATTTCTATCAGAGGGAACAGGTTAGGAGTGGTACAACCGGGGGAGAAAAACTGCTCAATTTTCCTGGCCACACTCCACACACAATAACATGCACAAGGGCATCAGCGGGGCCATGGTCAGACAGGGCGCGTGGCTCTCTGCCCCAGAACGCCATCCCTTACTTTAACTTTTCACAGACCCTTCCAGTTTACCAATAATATAATTACCTTATTTTATAAGTGTCTAATGATTCAGTTAGGATCTCCACAACGTGTTTCTTCGATAATTGAAACCAAATAAAAAAATATCAATGTGGCAATTTAAATACCCACCTGCTAAAATTAGTTTCAACTTCACCCATTCAGGGTCACTGAAAACTGACAAAGGGTACACCTTGCCTCTCACTCCCCAAGCTTATTTTCCACATCTTAGCCCTCCTCAACGTGTTTTTTGTTTCCACTGATAAACCAACTGATCTAACAGAAATTATTAACCCAAAATAAAATTCTTAGCTGTAAAAAAAATAAATAAATAAAATAAATACATGTTATATGGAAATACTGAAAACAAACAGAAAAGTAAAGATTATTCATTTTCCTATCATTTTTAATGAAATAACATAAGAAGTGAAAATACCCTCCCTCTCCATACTAGCCCAGAAGAACACAGTTAATGGTTTGAGACAACATCCTCAATATTACAATACGGATACAGATGTATCTATCCATGCACATGTGCAAGTTTAGAAAAGAAAGGACAACACCAGAAAGGTTATTTTATATTCTAGGTATGTTCCCCACCCCCCTCCTTTTTACCACCTAACAATTTCATGGATATATTTGGTCTGTGTGTGTACTCTCCCTACGAGTCAACTGTTTCCCTATTGAAAATATTTTCCTTGGGGTAAAAAAAGAAGAAACGAAGAGGGAGAAGGGAAGAGAGAGAGAGAGAGACAGAGAAAGGGATTTAAAATAATAAGCTTATATAATATTTACTACATACCATATCTCCTCTCATTGCTAAATAAACACACATATTAGTATCCCAGTTTTACCAATGAGGAAACTGAAGGAAACACAGAAGAATTCGGTATTAAATGGTACAGTCAACCCTCAGATGATCATGTCCCTTATGTAAAATGGTGTTGCATTTGTATATAACCCACATACATCCTCCTGTACACTTTAAACCATCTCTAGACTGCTTAGAATACCTAGTACAATGTAAATGCTATATGCAAATAGTTGTGAATAGAATATAAATGGCATGTAAATAGTTGCCAGAGCATGGCAAATTCAAGCTTTGCTTTTTGGAATATTTCCCCACAATATTTCCGACGCCCAGTTACTTGAATCCAAGGATGCAGAACCACGAATCAGGAGGCCCGACTATGGTGTTGGGACAAATCTTAGACATTCTCTTTCTAGAATCTTGACACTATCTCTATACTATTCTACCCCTTAAGAAGAAAGTAATCAATGCATCAGCTCTCATGGCAAAGAAGTCACATCACACTTGGCTTTTAAAGGAGAAAACATTGAAGATGCATTTACCAAACACTTTCGGGACATACAAGTTTTTTCAAAGGAGTATCAGTCTTCAATCGAATGCAGTCTTAGGAACACTGGTCTGGAAAATCCACACGCTGTGAATGGAATATCTGATGCCTATTTAAGCTTCTGCTCCTCCCTTTTCCTTGACACTTCCTGAAAGTACATCATTCAGGCCTTTTGCTCTGGGCTTTGAACTAAGACTGAGTTGGGAGACAAGACATTTCAGGAAAACCTAGAAACTTTTGCTTGGAACATCAGCTCTATCCTGAGGTTTGCAGCATTCTTACTGAGACCAACCACCTGCCCTGGAGACCCAGGTCTTAATTCTAACCCTTATAACTTGAAACTAAAGAAATGGTTCCCTCTTCTCTCTAATCCTCAAAACTAGGCAACCTGGGGCATCTCTGGCACTGAACGGAGATGCTCCACTTGATCTATGAGAATCAGTTTCTTAGGAACCAAGACTATATGTTTCACAAGTGTACAGGTGAGTTGTTTCTCTGCTGGACGTAAAGTGAGAAGAAATTGAAATCATTTTCCTCCACGAACCCCGACCGAGTCACCCTCCCACGAATACCCCATGCTTTACGGGAAAGGAGGCAAAAGTAGGAGGATGACAAAGAGAACAAAGTAGAGAGAAAAGAGGAAATGTCAGGGAAAATAGATGCAGGAGAAAGAGGAGAGATGTAAGAAAAGTCATCGAAGATACGCTAAGGAGGGAGGGCACGGGAAACACTGAAGGTTGCCTGCCCACTTTCATTTCTCCCCCCTCCCTGGTTGGCGAAGACCTGACTTTGTTCAGGTGCCTAACTGTCCCCACACCCATCTCACTCCATATATAAGACTCAAAAGACAGTCAAATGGCACAAAGGAGCTTATCTACAAAACAGAAACAGACTCGCAGACTCAGAAAACACACTGATGGTTACCAAAGGGGAAGGGGGGGGATAAATTAGGAGTTTGGGATTGACATGTACACACTACTATATAAAAAACAGATAACCAGCAAGGACCTACTGTATAGCACAGGGAACTATAATCAATATCTTACAATAATCTATAATGGAAAAGAATCTAAAACATACATATATATACACACACACACACATATATATATATATAACTGAATCACCTGAAACACAACATTGTAAATCAACTATATTTCAATAAAAATTTAAAAAATACTAATAATACTGTCTTGTGTATTTGAAAGTTGCTAAGAGAGATCTTAAAAGTTCTCATCACAAGAAAAAAGTTTTCTGTAACTGCGTGTGGTGATGGAGGTGAACTAGAGTTACTGTGGTGATCATTTCACAATGTATACAAATAGAAAGCCATCATGTTGTACACTCGAAACCAATGCAATGTTATGCACCAATTATACCTCAATTAAAGAAAACAAACTATAAAAAAAAAAAAAAGACAGCCCTCCCGGCCGAGGAGACACAGGTCAACTGCACCGTTACCCTCCTCCAGTGACGAAGTTTAGAGGCAGCCCTGTGACCCATTTCTGGTCAGGAAGGTGCCAGAAGAGGCCTGCCACGGAGCTTCTGCAAAACGTGCCTCTACTTCTAAGGAAACACAGAATGAGAGGCCTCTTGGCTGCTCCTAGCTACGGTCACGTCTGGGGGCGACGCTCGAGCTACTGCTGTCATTCTCCAGCCACAAGGAAAACCAGCTTCAGGAAGCAGCCTTCGCTGGCAGGGACTGGAGTGGAGAGATGGACGGACTCCGGGTTCTAAAATTAGTCATTTTTTCCAGTGGCAATAAACAACTCCAATGTGTTAGTGGCTTTAGGCAACGCACATTTATTTCCCTTTGTCCTAGGAGGGCTGTGGGACTCTGGGCCCCGGTCTCCCCCAGGTGTCTTCTCCTCCCAGACCCGGGCTAAGAAGCAGCTGCTATTGAGACCTGCCGCCCTCCTGGCAGAAGGCAGCCCCTTTCAAAGGAGACGTGAGCCGGCCGCTCTTTGAGAGCTTGTGTGTGGTGTCCCGCCTGCCCTCTTACCACTGGCCAGAGCCCAGAGTTCTGGGGGGCGGGGGAGGGGAGCAGGCGGGGAAAGTGGAGCTTATTCTTCCCATGGGGTGGGTAAGTCAAATCAACATGGGCAGGCATGTTGAATCCTGTTCCAGGGAAAGAATGGATACCCGGGAACAAAAATCCAAATCAGCCGAAGTCCTTAATGACATTATTAATAAAAGGCTCCTAGAATCCTATTTCTGGATTTCCACTTCTATGAGATAACATACTTCTTTATTGCCTAAGTCTGAGTTTTCTATGACTTACACATTTTAGGGAAGGGCATCTTAACCAGTACAGAGAAAACTCCCAAGGATTAGCTCCTATTCAGAAGTAGAGGAAGAAAACTGAACTGTTAATACACCAGATAAAAGACAACCTCCCAACCCTCCAGGCACTGACCGTCCTTCCCACTTCTCTCTCCAACTGTGAAAAGTAGGACACAGCCTCCTATAATGTTGGAATGGCTCTGAGCCTAGATGCTGAAGGACAAATCCGAACCGGAGTGTCAAGCAGTGTGATGAATGTACGCAGGAGCTTCTACAGATTTTGTTCCCGTTTCATTAAAGGTACGTGCACCAATAAGACTGAGAAAAAAAGGAACTCAAACTGATATTATTTTGTTTTACCAGTTCAATCAGCCATCTCTCACAAGAAGAAAAATAAAATGTATTTGTTCATGTCTTCTACTTAATCTCTCATTCCAATACTGGCCAATACAGTGGCCAAAATAATTAATAATCAAAAAAATGTACATACAGTACTAAATATATAATTGTATGTATATATGTACAATTTACATCAGACGGTAGATTTTAGAGTCTATTTGGCTGATAAAATACAACTTCATAATAGGTAATGTGGGAGATCTGCATAGGCCGCTGCTATCCTAAAACCTAGGATGACCTTATGAGAACTTTTACTGAACTCAGTGAAAGGAAAAAAAATTAATGGAAACCTTCAAACTGTACAAGAGGACCGAACGGAGGGAGTCACAACAATCATCTTGTGTTGTGTTTTGTTTTGTTTTTTCTCTCCTTTCCTTTTTTAAGAACACTGAAGCTGTAACCACGGAGGTGATTGGAGAATCACAGCCTCTCCAAGTGATACCCAAACAGAAAATTTTCCAATACATCTCCTAAAATCACAGAGCATGTAATTCCATATTAGCTGCAGGAAAGCAGCGTCTTTGCTTAGGATATGGAAATTTGGAAGCTCACTGCTATAATCTGTGGTTATGATTTCAAGCTCCCCCAGTGATGCCGGGAATAAAACCACAGACTCCTAGTGCTAGGAGCCTTTATTGTAATCCAATAAAACCTTAACAACCAGTCTTGTTTTTTATGATAAATTAAGGGCCTCATTTGCTTTGAAGCAGCCCCTCTGCCCTAGCATTTACCTCGCTGTGGAAACAGTCCTAGAGAAACACTGAATTTAGATGGGGGGGAGCTGGTGGGGGGACAACAGCCCAGATTCCCCACCTTGGTTTCACGGATTCAGAAACTACAAAACAAATAAAAAGCTCTCTCTTTCAAAAGAACTGATCTTACAGGATGAGCCTCTGCTTGGGACTTCTGACAACATCTTACGAACAAACCACGACTTCTCAACCTTGCGCCCTCATCGCAGAAGGCCATCCTGAAATCATAAATTTGACATCTGGGACGGAGGCCACGTGTCCTCTTCACCCACTTTTAATTTTTAAATTTTGTTTATTTTTTTCTTTTTGCTAATTTGAAACTTTATTCAGAAGCTCAAATTCTGCCCCAATTGCCAGTATTTATACTTCCCTGCGGTGTCATCTTTGTGAACCCGTTTGTTACGGAATGACTTCCAAACTCAAAACAAACTTCAGACAGGGGTCATATTTATTTCACAGCCGTAACTCCTTGCTAAGATCCAAGGCACTGGATCAAACTACCCCAAAACCTACATGAGTGTTTGTAAAGGATTCCAGAGGCCAACCCAGAAAAGAAAGTTTCAAACCTAGCAGTGGCACTTAAAAATAAGCATCCATTTGCTTAACATAAAATCTTGGTCATTTCTGGCTAAACATCAATCTAATTATTTCCATTTTGATTCTGTTTACCTCAGAATTATTTATTAATATCTTATGACTGTGTTATACATAATTATGCCTTGCCATTCTTCCTATTAACATTCCTCTTATTAACATATTTGATACATATTTTAATTTAGCTGGATGGAAAGTTTATGTAAAGAAGGAAATCATTATGAAGCTGAATAGCATCCTGTTAGACTCGTTTCACAAAATTAAAATGAGCTGGTGTTTTAGAAAAACTGAAGTATATTTTAAAGGATCTTTTTGTTAGTTATTTGGCTGTTACCAAACACATCTGGTAGTTTAACAGACCATTTGTAATTATACAACTATTAAAAATTAGCTATCAAAATATATTTTTTGTATTTCTTTAATTGTGTGTCTCTATGAGATGACAGATGCTCACTAAACTCACTGTGGTCATCGTTTCATGACGTATGTGAGTCAAAGCATGACGCTGTACCCCTGACACTTACACAATGTTGTATATCAATTATATCTCAATAATCAAGAAAAAAATTAGCTATCAGAAATAAATAAATAAAATAGTTTTTTTTAAAAAATAAGCATCCATTCCCAGAACATTCATTTTAATATTTAATATGGATGACGGAGCCAAAGGAGTTTGAAAACAGCAAGAGAGACCAAAAGGATATCCTGGCTAGTAGAGAACACAGAACTCAACTCCCAGCTCCATCTTCTGTGTTCAAACATCAGAAAAGACTAGGGATAAATTCAACACTTGGGACCTCAGCTCAGTCCCTCCTGCTCTTGTTAGTAGGTAGAAACTTGATATATACATTTAAAAACCTGGGTGCTCTTTTATACATGCACAGCTTTTCCATTTCCAGTTTACTCTCAGTTTTATCATGCTTTGCGATAAGTGGGAAAAGGAGAAGAAAAAAATAACCAAGCTGTAAAATTTTAGATGTAAAATGCTTAAAAATTAGTGGTTCAAATGAGGTTTATATTTCTCTGTGCTTTTTTCCTTCTCACCATCCCTCCCGACCCCAAAATCCCAGAGATAATAATGACAAAGGGGGGTAGCTTTTGAAGGTAATTGACAACATCGGCCAATGGTTCCTGGCTGTCTCCAAAAGAAACAACGGGTTTTGGAATTCCAGATTCTCTCATTTCAGCAGTCATATGATTTTTCTGAGAGCAGTAAATTGGCCATTATTACTGATTCTTTGGCAAATTGAAGGTGTTAATATATTACCCCAGAGGACAATATTTTCACTTTTAAGATGTATTCACAATTCGCAGCTCTTCATTCTCTCTCTGGTGTTCTCATTTAATTAGCAGTTGACACATTAAGGTTATTTTACTTAAATAGGAATTCCATTTGGAAATAGCATATATTTTCTTGGCTTTATGAACCCATCAATATTTGCTCAACTAAGACGCCATCTGACTTCCCATTTATTCTAGTTGTGATTATAGTGCTAGCCATTTCTACTCCAAATCTCTTTTTTTGTTAAATGCTCGCTCATGTTGTTGATATTGATAATAAGTTATGGTGCTGACAATAGCCATCCTATCATGTTGCTCTTTCCATTTTTGGTTCTGGTCCTGCCTGTCTCTTTTAGAAATGTAATGTATCGATGTCATATATTTATGGAGTTTAAAAAGCCAAATGGCTCTATATAACTTATTTTGAAAATTGGCAGTTTTCTTCCCCTCCATCACTCTATTCCCATCCCCCAGAAGCAACTACTTTCTACTCTCTTAGATGTTTCTTTGGGTAATTCCTTACAATATCTAAGCAACAAGTACCACTATTTCTTAATTGTTCCCTTTTAGAATACTACCTATGGGCTTCCTGCTACAGATACTAAGGCTCTAACTCATATACCACCATCTCCCCCTACAGCTAGTCTCCACACATTCTTGCCCTCCATGCAGACTCCCAACTCATTTATATCAAAATTTGTTAGATTAGTACTTAATAATGGTATCATTATTACTATGCAAGTATTATGTGGAACTAAGCCATACCATATAGTTCAGACACATTCCCTTTCTTGGGACAAGTTTGATTATCATGGAGTTGATATTTAGTTTGTTTTCGTTTGTTTTCATTGTTGGTGCTGATTTTTCTATCTGTCCATCACCATTTCATACCCAAATTCTCTATCATTAGTAATTCTTCCTTCAGCCACATTTCAGGTATTCCCTCATTTTCATCTTAGAGACTTTCCTCCTGGAACCCTGTGTTCTCCAGTTACAATGTAGACAAGTTGTTCTCTAGACTCAATGCTTTGCTCTCACCCTTGGATCTTTCTTCACCATCTTTCTGGAGATTCCTTTCACCTCCCCTGTGTTACATGCCCTGTGACCTCCTCTGTATTTTACTCCTTCTTTTTGTTGGAGCACACTCCTTAGCATTATTATTTACTGCACTGAGTTTCAGTTTTGGTTTACCTATCTTACCTTAGACTTTAAGAGTGGAACTTTTATTCCAACACATTAAGTAGCTTGTTTAATGTTAAATGAATGAAAAAAAAAAACCAATAAATATGAGATGTTCGAGATCCATCCACGGCACTAGAATTGGGCATGGCTGAAAGGCAGAGTATGATGCAGTCCATCACAGTCAGGCCACACAACTCCAACGTGATGGGAAAGTTCTTAAATATGAATCTTTGCTACTGATGACGTAATGTCCACACGCAACAACAAACTCAGACTCACTGCATTTTAATTTCAATTGTAGCTAATTAGTTATCTTACTGAGGATGCAGAAACAGTAAGAAGAACAGATTTCTTTTTGGAAAGCTGTGCCTAGACATCCACTCTTAGTCATAAAGCCATGAAGCATGATCCAGGCAGTAGATTAAAAGAAAAGTACACACAACCATTATGATTTGAGTGGGCTTCCTCGACTAGTTCAGTTATGCACACAGATACGGAAAAGTTTGATTTTAAATCATTCATTATTAAACAAGTGCAATTCGCTGCAAGTCAAACTGTATGTCTTGTATGGATACATGTCCCATATAAAAGGACATCTTAGTGCTGATGTCAAACTTGATCATTAACACTAGAGTTAAAACAAGTATTTATGATTATATGTCATCTCTGTTTTTAAAAAATTATAGTGCTACAGTTTTTCTTATATGTCAGCATAGATGTCCACTTGATCTAAATTAATTTTAAAGTTGCAATCCCAACAAAAATACTATCAGATTTTTCTTTAGAGCCAGACTTTATAAGCTGATCATTAAGGTCATTTGGAAAAACAAATAAGCAAGAATAGGAAAAAATGCCATGAAAAAGCAGAGCAATGAGGTAGTGAGGGCAGAGAGTTAGCCCTGTCAACATTACAACATATTATGAAGCCTCTAGAATTAAAACACTATAGTATCAGTACATAAATTGTCAGAGAATAATGGAACATATAAGAAATCCAGAAATGGACCCAAATGCAGATGCAAAATTCATGTACAATAAAATCAGCATATCGTATCACTGGGTAAAAGATGGTCTAGTTGGGGCTTCCCTGGTGGCGCAGTGGTTAAGAATCCGCCTGCCAATGCAGGGGACACGGGTTCGAGCCCTGGTCTGGGAAGATCCCACATGCCGCGGAGCAACTGGGCCCGTGAGCCACAACTACTGAGCCTGTGCGACTGGAGCCTGTGCTCCGCAGCGAGAGAGGCCGCGATAGTGAGAGGCCCGCGCACCGCGATGAAGAGTGGCCCCCACTCGCCGCAACTGGAGAAAGCCCTCACACAGAAACGAAGACCCAACACAGCCAAAAATAAATTAAAAAAAAAAAAAAAAAAAAAAGATGGTCTAGTTAATAAGCTGTATTGGGCTAACTAGATAATCATATGAAAAAAATAATAAAATTGGAATCTTTCCTCACATCACAGTCCAGGATAAATTCCAAATGGATAAGACATTTAAATATAAAATTTTAAACCTATAATACTAGAAGTGAATTCCTTTACAACCTAAAAGGAAGGGAAACTTTCCTAACAGTGACTGAAATCCAGAAACAATAAGGAATTAGGTACATAAATTTGATAACATAAAAATTAAAACATTTCCATGACAAAAGATCATAAAAGTAGAAAAATAAACCAGGAAAATATTTTTATTTTTATCACAAAGTTTTAAAACCTCTAATACATGATGAGTTTCTAAACATAGGGAAGTAAAACACTAACCACTCAATAGAAAAATGGGCTAGATTAATGAAAATGAAGTTCACAGAAAGAGAAGTGCAAATAGCTCTTAACCATCACAAAAGAAAGACAAACTCAAGCTACACTGAGCCAACTCTTCTCATCTATGTTTTTGTCAAAATCCAAAAGTTTGAGAATATTCACCGTGGACGTGTTGTGAGGATACAGGCAATGTTGTCAGAGGGAACAGAAAAAGGAGGAGAATTTGGCAATATATAATGAAATTATACATGCGTCCATCATTTCACCCAACAATCCCACTTCTCAGAACCCATCACAAAGCTACGTTTAAACAAACAAACAAAAAAGGTATATGCACTGCAAGACTTTTTGTAGTGACAAAATACTGGAAATGACCCATACGTCGACTAGAAGTCTGATTGACTGAATAACCTATAGCACATCCAGACGATGGAGAATGATTCATTTCTGCAAAGGGATGAGGAATATCTCTATATACAGCTATGGATGATGTTGAGGATATACTGTAAAGTAAGAAGGGCAAGATGAAGAGAGTTGTGATAAACTATCACTCGTCTAAGATAAGATATATTTAAGTATCTGCTTCTATTTTGAACCGAACAGTAAAATACTAAATATACAATAAATATAAAAATAAATGTATATCTGATCTGATATATATGCATCTGCTTATATTTTAAAACAAACAGTAAAATAATGACTATATAATAAATATATAACAAATATAAAGATAAACAGATATCTGATCTGATATATATATATATATATATATATATATATCTGCTTCTATTTTAAAACAAGCAGTAAAATTCTACATAGACAAGTTTAGCCTTGCTTGAATCTACATCATTCTGGATATTTCCTTTTGAAACTATGCAAATGTTTCAGATAATTATAAAACCTCATTATTTTTAAAATACAATGCCAAAAATTAAAGTAAATGGTTTTAAGGTCTTCCCTGGTGGCGCAGTGGTTAAGAATCCACCTGCCAATGCAGGGGACACGGGTTCGAGCCCTGGTCCGGGAAGATCCCACATGCCGCGGAGCAACTAAGCCCGTGCGCCACAACTACTGAGCCTGCGCTCTAGAGCACGCGAGCCACAACTACTGAAGCCCACGCACCTAGAGCCCATGCTCCCAACAAGAGAAGCCACCACAATGAGAAGCCCGCGCACTGCAACAAAGAGTAGCCCCCGCTCACCGCAACTAGAGGAAGCCCACGCGCAGCCACAAAGACCCAATGCAGCCAAAAATAAAATAAATAAAATAAATTTAAACAAGTAAATAAATAAATAAAGTAAATGGTTCTAAATACATATCTAGGTGGTAGCACAGTCACACATAGAGAAACCTAACTATCCTATGCGACTTTAAAGCACAATACTTTGTCTGCATGTTCCTGAAGCATGGACTCTTAACACTCTGAATATGCTAAGGACAAAGAAAGCTACCAAAACAAGCTGTACTGTCTTCTATAATCACATACTTGGCGGTAGTGTTGGTAGTGTTATTCTTGGACTGTTGGGAGGACATCAAGGCATAGAAGAGTTGAGTATTTATGGAATATGCTAATTCTAAAATTCCTACTGCTACTGAGAATTGGGGTTCTAGAGTAGAAGAAAGAAGACAGACATGTGATATCCAAGGAGGGTTAGCACAGACCTTAAGCAGCCCTGAATTGAACCTGGAAGTACCAATAAAAACCCATGATTTTTTTATCTTTAAAAACGTGTCTACGTTTTTCCTAGAACTGTCCACTGAGAAAGCCATCTCAGCAGCAGTGATGACCCCTACAGACTAGAATATGGTGTCCAAATATTTCTTCCTACTAAAAAGAACCAGGGCTTCCTATAGAAATGACTGATTACAGATACGAAATAGGAAATGTACAGAAGAGGCTGAAATCCTACTACATGACAAGGACCCTAAAAAAGACTGCAGGCGTCTTACCAAAGGACCCAGGAACCAACCTGAGTAAGCTCTGCCCACTGCCCCCGGTCGAAGTGGGATACTTTGAACATCAATACGAAAAATAACCATAATGGGTTGAAACATACTAAGGGTGTAGGTTTCATGTGTGTATACGTGTATGTTTGTATGTTTTTATGTATAATCTACGAATCACAATGACCTCTCCCCCCCAAAATAAATAATCACACTATCTGATCACAGTTGCTTATTAACTCATTATTTTAAAAACTAGTAAATATGGGGGCGGGGGGGAATGAAGCATTTGTCCTTATTTTCCTGTGTAAAGTGTACCACATGGGAGAAAAGTTGGAAATGAGAGACATTTCTTTTTAAAGAAGTTTCTAGCTAATACATGAAAAAAAAGTTGCTACAATTAGTCTGTAACAACTTTGGAAACCCTAATTAATGAATCTAGGTCGCTAACAGCAGCATCTACAAACATCACAAAAAGAGAGAAAACAAGGCTCCTTACAGAAGAACCTAAACCATCCACAGGTCTTCTTTGCCCTTCCCAAAATTTATTGTCACATTTACCTTAAGTCTCCAAATATACCTATCAATTTACAGGAAACTCAAAGGACAGAGCCACATGGGGTGCAACCTGAAAAATCCAGACCCTGGACAAGTGACCCAGTTTATTCAATAAATAAATTGCAAGGAAGGAACTCCCTGGTGGTCCAGTAGTTAGGATTCCACACTTTCACTGCTGAGGGCCCGGGTTTGATTGCTGGTGGAGGAACTAAGATCCCACAAAAAACAAAACAAAACAAAAAAGAGTAGAGAAAAAATAATAATAAAATAAATTGCAAGGAAAAAGAAAGAAAGAGATAAAAAGAGAGAGTGAGCAAGAGAGAGAGGGGCACCTATAAATTAAAAATTATTTGTAATACGTGGAAATTATTTGGATCCCAATTCAACTAAACAATTTTTTAAAAATTAAAAGTACAAACACACATTTGTAACTTTTATGAGATAACTGGAAAGCTGAACACTGGATATTTGACGACACAGGCATATCTCATTTTACTGTGCTTCACTTGATTGTGCTTTGCAGATATTGTGTCTTTCTACAAATCGAAGATTTATGGCAACCCTGTATTGAGCAAGTCTGTCGGCGCTATTGTTCCATTTGCTCACCCCCTATCTCTGCGTCACAGTTTGGTAATTTTCCCAATATTTCCAAACTTTTTATTATTATTTTATTTGCTTTGGTGACCTGTGACCAGTGATCTTTGATGTTACTGTTTTAATGGTTTGGGTGCCATGAACGGCACCCATGTAAGACAGTGAACTTGACGGATAAGTGCTGTGTCTGTTCTGACTGCTCCACCGACTGGCCATAGCCCGTCTCTCCCCTCTCCTTGGGCCTCTCTGTTCCCTGAAAGCAACAATATTGAAATTTGTCCAGTTAATAACCCTGTCATGGCTTCTAAGTGTTCATGTAAAAGGAAGAGTTGCACACCTCTCACTTTACATTAAAAGCCAGGAATGATTAAGCTTAGCGAGAAAAGTACGTCTAAAGCTGAGATAGGCTGAAAGCCAGGCCTCTTGCTCCAAACAGTTAGCCAGGCTGTGATACAAAGGAAAAGTTCTTGAAGGAAATCAAAAGCGCTGCTCCAGTGAACACACAAATGGTAAGAAAGCAAAACGACCTTATTGCTGACGTGGAGAAAGTTGTAGTGGTCTGGATAGAAGACCAAACCAGTCACAACATTCCCTTAAATGAAAAGCCTCATCGAGAGCAAGGCCCTACCTCTTCAATTCTATGAAGGTTGAGAGAGGTCAGGAAGCTGCAGAAGAAAAGCTTGAAGCCAGCAGAGGTTGGTTCACGAGGTTTAAGGAAAGAAGCCGCCTCGTAACATAGAAGTGCAAGGTAAAGCAGCAGGTGCCGATGCAGAAGCTGCAGCAAGTTATCCGGAAGATCCGGCTGAGAGAATTCATGAGGGCGGCTACACTAAACAAAAAATTTTCAATGTAGAAGCAGCAGCCTTATTTCGGAAGAAGCCATTTAGGACTTCCATATTTAGAGAGAAGTCATTGCCTGGCTTTAAACCTTCAAAGGACAGGCTGACTCTCTTGTTAGGGGCTAAAGCAGCAGGTGACTTTAAGTTGAAGCCAATGAACACTTACCATTTTGAAAATCCTAAGGCCCTTAAGAATTATGCTCAATCTACTCTGCCTGTGCTCTATGAGTGGAACAACAAAGCCTGGTTGACAGCACATCTGCTGACAACATGGTTTACTGAATATCTTAAACCCATTGTTGGGATCTACTGTTCAGAAAAAAGGATTCTCTTCAAAATATTACTTCTCGCTGACAAGGCACGCGGTCATCCAAGAACTCTGATGGAGATGTGCAATGAGGTTAACGTTGTTTTCATACCTGCTAACATAATAGCTGTTCTACAGCCCATGGATCAAGGAGTAATTTCGGCTTTCAAGTCTTACGTTTTAAGAAATACACTTTGTAAAGCTATAGCTGCCATAAGCAGTGATCCCTCTGCTGGATCTGGGCAAAGTAAATTGAAAACCTTCTGGAAAGGATTCACCGTTCTAGATTCCATTAAGAACACCCGTAATTCATGGGAAGAGTATAAAAATCAACATTAACAGGATTTTGGAAGAAGTTGATTCCAACCGTCATGGATGACTTTGAGGGGTTCAAGACTTTCATAGAGGAAGTAACTTTTGTAGTGTAAACATAACTTTCATATGAACTGGGAAACCAAAAAATATGGCTTGCTTTACTGCAACAGTCAATTTACTATGGTGGCATGGAACCAAACCCATAATAACTCCCAGGTATACCTGTATGAAGAAACTTCTGTAATTATTTTCAAGTGTGATAATGGCATCATGGTTTTATCTTCTTGAGTTCTTATCTTTTACAGATGCATACAGAAATATTATGGATAAAATAATATGATGTCTTGGATTTTGTTCAAAATGACAAGGGAGGGGGAAATCTGTGGGGATGTAGATAAAACAAATTTGGCCACAAATTGTTAATTGTTGAAGCTGGGACATGGGTACTGGGCAGATCACTATACTGGTCGGTTTCCTTTTGTATAAGTTTGCAATGTTCCATGATTAAAATTTAGAGGCGGGGCAGATTTTGAATGTAAAACATTTAGACAGCACCTAACACACAGGAAACATTTGATCGGTTATTAGTAGTTATTAATATTATTTTTTTACTTTATAGGTTAGAGATCACAATGTTAGTTTTCTGTACATATACACATTACTTAAAAAGAAAATAAACATCCTTGAGAAAACTAATCTTGTTGCATTATTAATAATGGTATATCATTATTTCCTCACGTTCCATGCCACTGGGTTTTCCAGAGGTATGGGTTATTGAATTCATGTCTAGCCAACTACTTCATACAACTGCCTTTGTGAAAATATATTTCAGAATTTATTAAAACATCATTTTTAGAAACACTATAATAAAAAGTAACCTACCAATTTCATTATCTCTTTATATTAAATTAACTCTAAATCTTTAAAAGTGACAAATCGTAAGAAATAGAAGTGCATTCGCTTGTTGTTTAATTACATAACCACTTTCCTATCTAACCTTCATTATGTCCCAATCCAGCTGAAAATAAACAAGGGAGACCCCACGCAAAGCCATAGTGTATGACTTCCCTTTTATGTGCTGAGAGTCTCTTTTCCGTGCTTGTTTTCCCACCATCCCGGGTGACAATCCTTCTCTCAAACTCAGTCACCCAACACCCTCCTCCTGTGTTCAGTCCTGACACCATCAAAATAGAGAAGATCTAAGTGTTTTTCACTTTCTTGATTAGATATACCTTGATTCACATTAAATTATACCAAAAATCTTGCTTTCCTCTAGTATTTACCTTTTAAAGATTTTTTTTTTTGAGTTTTGTAGCAGAATAAATTGAAGCACTTCTCTCCTTTATTAAGCAGAGATTGGGTGATCAGGAAAGACCCATTCAGGCCTGACACCGTCTGTTCCAGGTGGCCCAAAGTTCATCTCTGAGTCAACATAAGACATGAATGTAAGTTTAGGATGGCAGCAGTGGAGGCAACGTTCTCGGCAAAGAGAAAAGCAGACACAAGCAAACATGGGTGCGTGAGAGTGCACAACATGTGAGGAAACGCAGTAGAAGTTTTGGGGTTTGGGACTTTTATGGTTCAAACCATAGGTAGGTAAACCAGAGCCAGACGGCCCAATTCAGCCCACCACCTGTTTTGGAACCACCAGTGAGCTAAGAATGGGTTTTACAATTTTAATGGTTGCAAAAAATCACAAGGATAATAGTATTTAGTGAGATGAGAAAATTATAATATATGAAATTGAAATGTCAGTATCTGTAAATAAAGTCTGACTGGAGCACAGCCATGCCTGTTTATCTACCTACCTTCTACGGCTGTTTCTGTGTGCAAGGGCAGAGCTGAGCCATTCAAACAGGGACCAGACAGTCCCCAAACCCGAAAATATTTATCATCTGTCCCTTTGCAGGAAAAAGTTTACTGACCCTTGCTTTAAGTAAGGGGGAACCAACAACAGATTATACTGCAGAAAAACCATGATCAGATTTACATTTTAGGAAGGTTCAAATAACACAAAGTCAAATCTCTGAGTGACTATAGTATTGTCAAACTGGCCTTTAGAAAGTTACACCAATTTACAAGGCCACAAGGGCTTTAGAAGAATGCCCAGTTCACTAACTGGACACGTGATTTCAACAGGTACCATCACTGAGCATAATCTTGTTTTTACTTGCCACCTTAAGGGGTTCAAAAATAATGCTGTCACATTATTTTCATTTAAAATTCTTTGTCACAGTGAACATCTTTTTCATACTTCAACAGCGATTTCTACATTCATTTGCCAAATGTCTGTATTCTTTACCTATTTTTCCATTGAGCTTTTAGCCTGACATGTAAGAACTCTTCATACTACATTTAGCCGTTACCTACAGGATGGTATGTCTTAAGTAAGGTCTGAGTAAGCAGGGTCAATCAAGGTCTCCTGGACGGGAACAGTGTGTTCCAGTGACTCTGAAATTCTGCTTGTGGGATACCAGTTCAGTGACTTCATCCTGGGAACCATGCTGATATAAAATGACCATCTGTAAAGTCAGAATAAAATCATCAATGCCCACATTCATCTCTGACTCATTTTCCTTGAATTCTGCGTATGAATTTTCCTTCGTTCTTGTTCTACTGTGTGTGCATTTTCCTGTTTGTTTTTCCTTTGGGCATAAAATTTGTTTCAAAAAGTTCCAAAGCAGGAGAGTCAACACCTTCTGATCATATCTTATCTGCCACTACCCATCTGTCCGGGCCAATCTGGATGCCTTGAACAAGCCCGTTGCCTTACTCAGCAGGAACACATCTTCCTGCTGCAGCGCTGATAAGCCATCAGTATCACCATTTACTGCAGACCTCTCGAGGTTACTTCTATGGAGATATCCCCACATTCAGTATTTGAAAAAAGCCACTTGACTCAAAGACAGTGAGACTGGATCGTGGCCAAAGAAACACTTCCCTGGAATTAAATGTAAACCTGTAGAACCATCCAGCCACAGTTAAAGACTCGGCTCTGCATCACTCCAAACCTGCTATTTCTATTTTCAGACTTCTTGGTTTTCTTTTCTGCCAAAGGACTAAGAAAATGAAGAAGGAACAGAATGGGGGTGGAGCCTTTTCTCTGAACAATTCACAAATGAAAATTATAAACAACGTTATTAAAGCTTTTATATCTGCTAAAGAAACGGCAATGTGAAATCCCATTTCAGACCGTTTCTAATCTTCAATCCCTTTATCCCAAATATTCAAATTTCATTAGAGAAGACCAATTCCAAAATCCAAGATTCTTCACTTAATGTGCACTTTAAATTACTAGATAATAGGAAACTTGAATATAATCTCTTTCTCATTAAATTTGTGCAGCTTCTGTACTCCCTTTCATGGTGCATAATTTGAATTTATAATTTCTGTGGAAAAGCTGATATTCCACTGAGATAAAAACTCATCTAATTTTTGCAGCCAAGGACATTACAGCGGACACTCACATTCTGCAGAAGAGAAATAAAACTTTCCCAATAGTCTCTGGAAGAACACAGTGAAAAACCAGCTGCAGGAAAGAAATTCCACCTGCTCTAGAAAGATTAAGAACCACCGGGGTTTGGTAGTGGGGGTCATGAGGAAATAAGGTCAAGTCAAATGTACTACAGCAGAAAATGTTAAGGGAATTCTCGAAATTCACTGGTTGTATAAAAAGAGTATTGCTTCTGTGGTCCTCCTGGTCCAGGTCAGAAACCCAATGTGTCTACATGGACACAACACTCTGTCCTGTGCCTGTGCCCACCCCGTACCCATACCTACGTGTCTAGGCTTCCAGCCCAGCCAGATTCCTTGGTGGGATGAAAGTGTTGTTTCAGCCCCTCAGTCATTCAGGAAAAGTGAGGTACTCTAAATCCCTGTTCTCTCATGGCCCCAAACTAAACCCTCACTTCTTTCTCTCTCCTAGAAAACCGTCGTGCGCGGGCAACCCTCCAACCGCATTTGGCCTCACTCCCAGCTCCCTGGTGGCCGCTCGCCACCGTCCAAGGATTCCCAAGTCAGTCAGTGATGCTTGGGACCCAACATCACTTTCTTCATCGTCTCTAGAGGCAGTGCCTGCTGACGCCCTGCTGAGATTTCTACTGGCAGGAGCTTAGCCCAAGTGCTGGTTCAAAGCTCTGGGTCTCGTGTCACCCTTCTAACTGCACTGTCTGCTCCCACCTGCTGTTCTCTGAGGTGAGGTACATTTTCAGGAATCTTCCGTCGAGCTCTCACACTTCTTCACGGGGCCTTCCCAGGAGCTGCAACGTGAAATTCCTCCCTAGGAGTGACATCATCAAGATGACATCATAGGTTGTTCTGAATTCAGTCCTTGTCACAAGAAGACAAACTCGTGTGAAAGAATTTCTATCTAAAATAAACCAGAGGATATGAAATGGAGACTCCCGTGCCTGTGCCCTCAGGAAGATAAAAAACTTAAAGACTAAGAGACTCGGATGGTGCGGTGTTGATCAAAAGTAGTCCCATGTCATCCTTGGGAAGTTTTGCCAGAGGCCTGGATGAGAGATGACCCGGGTCAGACTGGTCTCATCAAGTGGGCTGAATTGAGCTTTGCTTGTGTGACTGGACTGATTTTGTCTGCTCAGGAAGTTTTCCAGGCTGGTCTCTGTTTGTTGTGGATTTTAACTGACTCTAACTAAACTCTCCCCCCTTTACATTCTCTGCCTGTAAATACAACCTACCCCAAACCCTCAACAGACTTGCTGTGGTTCACTACCCACTTGCTTGTCCCAAATTGCAATTCCTCTGCTGTTCCCAAATAAACTCATCTTTTTGAGCCTGCCTCAGTTTACCTCTTTATAGGTCAACACTAGCAACTACCCACAGGCAAGACACCATCGTAAACATCCTGGAACCTGAGGGTGATGGCTAAAGCTCCCCTCTGGACCATAGAGACTGAGAAGGACCCCATTAGAAGAGTAAAAGGAGTGGCTACACTTTCACGGCACGGCCCCTCCTCCAGGCTGTCAGAACACTGCACAGAGAGGGCCCCCTGGGCCTATGGTTTCTCCAGTAGGAAAGAGAGAACCCCAAGTGGACATAGAGCTCTCCCAGCATTGCAAGACGCTTCCCAGGAGGCCCACTCAGGTCTAACCTCATGGGGGTCACTGGAGGAATCTACAGAGCTCAACCTGGGGATCAGACAGAGATGGAGAAGGGGAGGTGGGTGTACAGCAACCAGTACTCAGGTCCTGGCAAATGGCATTCCTGCTTACAGCAGCACCAAAGCAGTCCTTTAGTTACTACTAATTTGGGTGGTACGTGTTCATACTACCCAAAACCGTCTGTAGATTCAATAATCCCTTTCCAAATTCCAAAGGCACGTTTCCTATAAGAAAAACAACCCTAAAATTCACATGGAACCACGAAAGATCCCGAATTTAAGAAAGAAGAACAAAGCTTGAGGCAACCCACTTCCTCATTTCAAACTATACTACATAGTTACAGTAATCAAAACAGTGTGGTACTAGCGTAAAAACAGACATGTAGACCAAGGGAACAGAACAGAGAGGCCAGAAATAAACCCATGCATTTATGATTGATTAATTTATGACTAAGGAGCCAAGAATATGCAATGCGGATAGGATAGTCTCTTAAATAAACGGTGCTGGGAAAACTGGGAAGCCACATGCAAAAAAAAAAAAAAAAAAAGAAAGAAACTGGACTCTACCTTACGCTGTACACTAAAATCAACTCAAAACGGATTAAACACTTAAACATAAGACCTGAAACCACAAAACTCCTAGAAGAAAACGTAGGGGGTAAGCTCCTTGACAATGGTCTTGCCAATAATTTTTTGGCTTTGACAACAAAAGCAAAGGCAATGCAAACAAAAATCAATAAATGAGACTACATCAAACTAAAAAGCTTCTCTCCATAAAAGAAACAATCAGCAAAATGGAAAGACAACCCATGGAATGGCAGAAGATATTGCAAATCATTAATTTGATTATATGTATGTCCAAATATATACATATATATATGC
The DNA here is from genome assembly GCF_949987535.1 of Balaenoptera acutorostrata. Lineage (NCBI taxonomy): Eukaryota > Metazoa > Chordata > Mammalia > Artiodactyla > Balaenopteridae > Balaenoptera > Balaenoptera acutorostrata. The sequence continues at coordinate 61,431,290 of NC_080083.1, forward strand.
ATATATATGTATATCCAAAATATGTAAAGAACTCATACAACTCAACAGCTAAAAACCCAAATAATATAATTTAAAATGGATAAATCACCTGAATAGACATTTTCCAAAGAAGATATACAAGTGGCCAACAGGTATATGAAAAAGTGCTCATCATCACTAATCATCAGGGAAGTTCAAATCAAAACCACGATGAGTTATCACCTCACACCTGTTAGAATGTCTGTTATCAAAAAGACAAGACATACAAAGTGCTGGTGAGGATGTGGAGAAAAGGTAACTCTTGTATGCTCTTGGTGGGAATGTAAAGTGGTACAGCCAGTATTTGAAAACAGTATGTAGGTTCCTCAAAAATTAAAAATAGAACTACATTATGACCCAGTAATTCCACTTCTGGATATATATCCAAAAAAATGAAATCACTATTTTGAAGAGATATGTGCACCTCCATATTTATTGCAGCACTACTTACAATATTCATGACATGGAAGCAATCTAAGTGTCTATCAATGGACGAATGGATTTTACTTAATGTGGCATATATATAATGGAATATTACTCAGCCATGAAAAAGGAAGAAATCCTGCCATTTGCAACAACACAGAAGAAGCTTGAGGGCATTATGCTAGCTAAGTGAAATGTCAGACACAGAAAGTCAAATACCTCATGATCTCAAGTCAAATACTGCATGTTGAAATTAAAGTTCATCACTCCCACCTCTCAGGACAGGATGCTATATTTTAGCCCCTTGCTATTCAAAGTGTGGTCAGAGGATCAGGTGCAGTGACATCACCTGAAAGCTGATTAGAAGTGCAGAATCTCACACTCAACCCCAGGCCTACCAAATCAGAATCTGCATTTATCAAGATCCCCAGCTGATTCATAAGTACATTAAAGTTTGATAAGCACTGGTGGAGGTGCTTCCGCAAATGAGTTTTTGTTTCTGTATGTCCAACTCACTCACCTATGAGACAATGGAGCAGATATCCACAGCTCCTTTTGGGAATAATCCTAGCTTTTATCCAGTAAATTTCCAAGAAAAATGTAATAAAAAAATTAGATAACCAACAAGGACCTACTGTATATAGCACAGTGAACTCTCCTCAATATTATGTAACAACCTAACTGGGAAAAGAATTTGAAAAAGAATAGATACATGTATGTGTATAACTGAATCACTTTGTTGTGCAACTGAAACTAACACAACATTGTCAATCAACTATATTCCAATATAAAATAAAAAGTTAAAAAAATCAATCAATTTGAAAGGAAAAAGAAATTCACTTCATAAAAAGTTAGAGAAAATGTTCTCTGGAGACCCAACAGGTTTATTTTCCTTTGTGAAGAATCTGATGGTGTATATGTGGAATCTAGAAAAATGGTACAGATGAACCAGTCTGCAGGGCAGAAATAGAGACACAGATGTAGAGCACAAACGTATGGACACCAACGGGGGAAAGCGGCGGGGGTGGGGGGGTGGTGGTGTGATGAACTGGGAGATTGGGATTGACATGTATACACTAAAGTGTATAAAATAGATAACTAATAAGAACCTGCTGTATAAAAATTAAATAAATAAAATTCAAAAAAAAAATCTGATGCTAAAATTAACTCTGCTGTAATTTTGCTGTTTCTGTTCTGTCTTCTGAGAATAAAGTATGAAAATGCAAAGAAAAAAAATGGATATCTATGAGCTACACCTAAATGAAGCATCCCTTGAGGTTAATAAGCGGTTTTCTGATCAAACATGGAAAGCAATGGCATTTGATGTCAGCTGATTTACTTTGCAAATCATATGTCATATTCATGCAAATAGTGACAAATAGGCCCCCTTGTCACTCCACCAAAACCAACACTTGTAGTCATACATGATTTCTGTCCCAATCTCATGAAACTGTTCATAATGACACTTTCATAAAACCATTTCCAGTGAGAGGAAGAAAATCTGAAAATTATTTTTTAAATATTCCTTGGGAGTTATCTGTACCATTACAATGGTTGTTCAATAAAAGCCAGAAATTCCACAAACTCGACTCTTACCTCAATATGCCCCGCGACTATTATCTATGATAAGAATAACCTAGCATAATAAAAAAGAATGAAATGTTGCCATTTTCAGCAACACGGATGGACCCAGAGAATATCAAACTAAGAGAAGTTAGAGAAAGACATATATTATATGATATCACTTATATGTGGAATCTAAAAAGATAATACAAATGAATCTATTTACAAAACAGAAGCAGAGTCACAGACATACAAAACAAACTTACAGTTACCAAAGGGGAAAGGATGGGAGGGATAAATTAGGAATTTGGGATTAACAGATACAAACTACTTTACATAAAATAGATAGGCAATAAGGATTTACTGTATAACACAGGGAACCGTATTCAATATCTTGTAATAACCTATAATGGAAAATAATCAAAAAAAATACATATATATGTATAACTGAGTCACTTTGCTGTACACCTGCAACTACCACAATGTTGTAAATCAACTACATTTCAATTAAAAAAAAAAAAAAAAGAAGAACCCAGCATATTAATACCCCAGCTTCATCTCACCCAGGGATCTTTGGGGAACAGCCTGAAAAGCTGAATGCTTAACAAGACCACGCGTGATTCTTAGCAACAAGAGATCGTGAGAAACTTGGCAAGTTGTTCTGACATGTTAGAGGGTATCAGATTCACCAGGACGCACCTTTCGTTAAAAAGAGCACGTTTCTGGATCCCAGCCTGAGATGCTGATTCAGTGAACTGGTGGAGGAGCACAAGACCTGCGTTTTAAACAAACTGCCCAGGTGACTGACTTTCATGAAATGTTCAGCACCCACCTCTGGAAGGGCACTGAGTGGGGACACGCCCCCACCCCTGCAGATCTGGGCCCCTCCCACAGCTGTCCCCAGGCAACAGTTTACCGGATCAGATTTCTGATGGTTATGGTTCAGACCTCTACAGCCCAATTTAACACAAAATGTGTTCTTGCCTCAATGACGTTGCCAACTAGCTCCCTGTAATTTTCCTATCAACAACTGAACTCCCGGGCAGTCCTGTCGCCCGTCAGCAGTTAAGGTTCCCGTCCTCAAAGCCCAAATTACCCTTGAAAGGCAATGGAAGAATTCTTCGTGCTCCATCCAACGCCAGCTTCTGGAGCAGACCCCTGCCGTCTACCTGCTGCCCGTCCTGCGGATCCCTGTCAATTGTGTTGGCCTTTTCTTTGTTTAATTGATCAGTGGTTTTCATAATTATTTTTAGCTATGAGACTCTTTTTCTTTTTTTCAAGAAATATCTTATATGGAACTCCAATAAAATAAAACTGCTGTGAATAAGATGGTGGGGGAAAAGGGAATGCGGGCAGCCTTCCCAGTCACTCACACACACACACACACACACACACCCTCGACCCCAAGGCAGTACTATAGAATCTTATGGCTGCATGGAAGACAATCTGAAAATCTCTACCCTGGGTCATGCATTCAACTTTGGGGTACAGCATTGGACTGCCTTCCTAGGTTTAAGTGTCTGACTTTAAATCTACCTTCAAAATGTTACAGATGAACTTATTTGCAAAGCAGAAATAGAGTCACAGATGTAGAAAACAAACTTATGGTTACCGAGGGGGGAGGGGACAGGGGATGGGATGAATTGGGAGATTGGGACTGACACATGCACACTACTACGTATAAAATAGATGACTAATGAGAACCTGCTGTACAGCACAGGGAACTCTACCCAGTGCTCTGTGGTGACCTGAATGGGAAGGAAATCTAAAAAAGAGGGGATACATGGATGTGTATAACTGATTCACTTTGTTATACAGCAGAAACTAACACAACAATGTAAAGTAACTATATGCCAATAAAAATTAATTAAAAATTAAAAAAATAAATCTACCTTCAAGAGTACAGTGGACACTTGAAAAATATGGGCATGAGGGACGCCGACCCTCTGCACTCAGTCAAAAATCCAAGTGTAATATAATTTGCCATCGGCCCTCTGTATGTAATACCTAGTTCATCCGTATCCAGGATCCCGCATCTGCAGACTCAACCACTGATCATGTAGGTACCGCAGTATTTACTACTGAAAAAGCTCCAGGTCTAAGTGGACCCACGGACAGTTCAAACCTGTGTTGTTCAGGGTCAGCTGTGCTATTCTGCGTCTTGTAAAATGCCTAGTGAAACTGACACCTATGTTCACAATTCCAGTTCTAACTTAATCCCACAGGTTTGGTTAAAATTCCTTTCCAAACATTTTTTAGTCAGGCCCACTCAACTACTTACCAAGCTTGGGTTATTACAGACTTATATACAGTCTCAGAAAAAATAAATTAACGAGTTAGAAATCATTATCTGCAACAGCGTCGTGACTGATGCTATTTTTAAACTTAACACTTTTTCAGCACTCGTATATGGGAATACAATTGATTTTTGCACTTTGGCTTCTTATTCTGCAAACTTGCTAAGCTCATTGATTAATTTCAGTACCTTTTTCGAGGTTCTTTGGAGTTTTCTACACAATCATGTTATCTTCTAATATTAACACTTTTATTTTTTCCTTTCCAATCTACAAGACTTTTATTTCTTGTGCTTACATAATGGCACTGGCTAAGACCTCCAGTACAATGTGGAATAGGAGTGGTGAGGGTGGACATTCTTGCCTTGTTCCCAATCTCAGAGGGAAATCATTCTGTCTATCATGATTAAGTATGATGTCAGCTGTGGGACTTTTGAAAATGCTCATTATCAGGTTAAGGAAGTCCCACTCTATCCCTAATTTGCAAGAGTTTTTATCATGAACAGATGTTGACTATTGTCAAAAAGATAGTTTTCTTCTTCTTCTGTACGTTGATATGGTGAATTTTACTGACTGATTTTTGAATATAGCTTAAATCTTCGTTTGGGTCTCAAAGCCTTTGCTGTGTCTCAAAAACATGCAGCTCAGAGGTGAGCCTTGGACTTCCGTGGGTTCAGACACAGAAGCGGGGTCCCTCTTCGCCGCCACCTTCTCTCCGGGATGCGCCCACCGTCTCGCACGCTCACGGCCTCTCTTCCTGGATGCTCTGGCCAGAAACACAGGGCTTCTCTGAGTTTCAGCTGCCTGCACTGAGAGCGTTACGCTTCTCTGGGACTGAGGCCTGCCCTCAGAGCAAGACAAGAGAGAAAGAGAAGAAAGAAAACGAGGGTCCCCCACACGGTTCAGATCACAGGGGCTCCTTTTTCTAGTCCCTCAGGGAAGACAGGTGGCATTACTCTAGGAGTTTTCACCTCCCATGCCAGGCTGTGCAGTTCAGGGCCATAAGAGAAAAGACTAAAAACTGGAAAACACAATCCACTTTCGGTCACCTCTCCAGTATCTCACTCCCCAACCCCTCTGTTTTTGTTTACTTCTAAGTGTCTTCAGGTAGCTGGGGGTTTTTTTTGTTTTTTTGTTTTTTTTGTATTTTGCCCAAATATTTTCAGTTGTAATCAGGGGGGTGGATGTAAGTTTGCATTATACTATCTTGGACAGAACCAGAAGCCAGAAGAATGTGTACATATAACTCCATCTGCATGGTCACACATAAAGTACCAGATGATTGCCTGCCTTAATCAACCAATTTCTAGAGCTAAAGAATGATGACCCTGGACCACAGTTTTACTGAATAATTTTAACATTATGGGTATTCAATATAAGCTTCAGAGGACAATGTAAGAACTTACTAGAAGATACTCCCAGTCCTCCCTTACACCTTAATTTCACAATTTGTGTGTATTTGGGGGGAAATCAAATCCATCTATGTATCTAATCCCTTAAACTTCTGTCAATCAAATTTTGCTTTTTTTGAGCCATTTTGATATTTCAGACCTTAGTGGAGGTTTGGTTTTTCCCTCCCCGTAAAACAGGAAGTGACCATCTGCCAATGTAAAACTAGCATGGAAATCTTCAGAGGGCCATGTTGGGTGGGCAACTACAGATGCAAAAGTTCACGGATGCATTCTAAACTTGGCAACTATTGCTTTTTGTTTTTGGTTTTTTTTTTAAATAAATTTATTTATTTTTATTTATTTTTGGCTGCGTTGGGTCTTCACTGCTGCGCGTGGGCTTTTCTCTAGTTGCGGCGAGCGGGGGCTACTCTTCATTGTGGTGCGCGGGCTTCTCATTGCAGTGGCTTCTCTTGTTGCGGAGCACGGGCTCTAGGCGTGCGGGCTTCAGTAGTTGTGGCTTGAGGGTTCAGTAGTTGTGGCTCATGGGCCCTAGAGCGCAGGCTCAGTAGTTGTGGTACGCGGGCTTAGCTGCTCCGCGGCATGTGGGATCTTCCTGGACCAGGGATCGAACCCGTGTCCCCTGCATTGGCAGGAGGATTCTTAACCACTGCACCACCAGGGAAGCCCCTCAGCAACTACTGTTGATTTGCCTTCTCCAGTTCTACAAATCACCTGGTGTTACGTGTGTTTACAGAAATTAGAATTATTTAATCTTAAAGGTATTCCTACATATCATTTTTCATAAACGAAAAGGGATGGGGGGTAGGCACTGAGCGAAAAAGCAAAGGAAGTTTTGTTGAATGTAAAAAAACTGGAATAATCTGAGCCAAATAAATAACATAAGATTATACCCAACATGTAAAATAAATAACCATGAGTCCACACTAGTATAAATAAGTCTTTGAACAAATAAATAATAAATGGGTAAATATGCGGTAACAGACAAATCTCCCATGCAAAAGAATTTCAAATATTTTATGTAGCTATTCCCCCTCAAGGAGACGGAGCATAGCTCCCCATCCCGTAAGTGTGAGATGCAATAGTGATGTCGTCCACAGAGCACAGGATGGCAAGAGGGGAAAACAGAAAGAGTAACTTTATAATGGAGAAACCTGAAAAACACCATCTCATTCAGGTGATCACAGTTAGCAGAAACCGTAATAAGTCATTTTGACAGCATATACCCTCAATAAGACGTGATGAGGATGACCCTCTACCTCTGTGGTCTTCCTCTCCAAAACCTAAAACCCTGGTATAACTTTGAGAAAATATCAGAAACATGCAATATAGTGGATGCTACAATATACCTGACCTGTACTCTTCAAATCTGTCAAGGTCATCAAAAACAAGAAAAGCCTAAAGAACTGTCACAGCCAAGACGAACCCAAGAAGAGAAGACAACTAAATGTAATGTGGTGTCCTGGATGGGGTCCTAAAAAAAAACCCCAATATTGGTTCATTAGTGGTGTCAAATGTACCATTCTAATGTAAGCTGGTAATAATAGGGGAAACTGGGTGTGGAGCATATGAGAACCCTCTGGACTATCTTCATAACGCTTCTGAAAATCCAAACCTATTCTAAAATAAAAAAGTTTATTTCAAAAACAAATTCAGTCTTCTGTTGCTTTTAGGTATTATAAATTTATTTATTTATTTATTTATTTATTTATTTATTTATTTATTTATTTATTTATGTAACATCTTTATTGGAGTATAATTGCTTTACAGTGGTGTGTTAGCTTCTGCTTTATAACAAAAGGAGACTGAACAACAACAAAATTAGCCAAAAAAGAAAGAGTAGCGCAAGAATAATGTAAAAAAAAAAAAATGATATAAAAATGAGGACTTTTTTTCTTCCATTATTTACCAATAATAAAATAACAAGAAGTACTCGAAAAAAAAAAAACCCAGCAAATTCAAGGCTGAGTTTCTTCTGCAACTAGCCAGTCCTCATCTGAAGTAGAGAACATGTCTTCCCATTTTAAATTTGTAAAATGCAAAGTGAAAACAACACTTCCAAAATGCCCCTTTGGATCATCCTCAAAATTGGCATTATGGCAAGCTAATTTAGTGTGATAAAAACATGTACTTTGCTGATTCTGTATTTCTCCCTACAAGAAAAGTAGTCAAACTTTAGTGTTCCCTTGGCTGTAAGAGTTTGTGTTGCCGGGTAAAATCTGAAGTTGTCTGAAGATGACTTCACTTTCTGGCTTATGTTTTCAAAATCCTGAATTCTTTAAGTAAAGTATAGTAGGCAATCCTCATGTGGCGTGAGAGAAGAGACGGCTGTATGGGAGAAGATGGGATATAGGAGGAGAGAGAGAGGGGAAAGTGTGGTTCCTAAATCAGGTAGCATGGGGACCTTAGAACTGTCTGAGTAATAGGATCCCTAAACCTGCTTCCTCTCAGCTTCCTGGAAAATGGCCAGACCTCAGTGGACAAAATGGACCAACCTAGGAAGTCTGGACTCAGAACACTGGATGTCCAGGTCTTAGCAAATACACTGATGTCCAAACTGACAAGACGCTGTCGAAATGCCAGTACACATCACTCAACCCCCAAGAAACGCCAAATTTGATTGAGATTCAATTTCTTGCTCATCCACTGAGTTAGCAACTGAGGGTCAAATGTCATCAGATTTTGTAAAAATAATTTAATCTTTTTCACCATTTGTTCAGTAAAAATTGCATCTCCTTCAGTTACAAAGCATAACAGAGCACTACCTAAAGAGCATCAACCCCTCCTGCCCTCTGAGCTGAAGAAGGAAATGTTGCTTGTAAATATCATACCAGGCAGAAGAAAGCGAAAGGGCCCTTAAAAGATGCTCTCAGCAAGCATTTTATAATAAAAATGACATTTACAGAATCACTATTGAGCAAACTGATTATATGCCAGAAATGTGCTAGTACTTTGCAGATGTGATCTCAATGCTTCCTACTGTGTGGAAAGAGGCAGGTAGGTTAGTCTCGCTCTGAGATGTGGGAGATGAATGTCCAAGAGGAAAGTCACCTGCTCACAGTGATGCTGATAATAATTGTCAGAACGAGAGCCAATCCACGGCCGCAGACACGGGACGCACTCTGAGCCTGTCCTCTCTTTTTTTTTTGAAAGGATTCTATTTATTCTTTTTTTTTTTAACATCTTTATTGGAGTATAATTGCTTTACAATGGTGTGTTAGTTTCTGCTTTATAACAAAGTGAATCAGTTATACATATACATACATCCCCATATCTCCTCCCTCTTGCGTCTCCCTCCCTCCCACCCTCCCTATCCCACCCCTCTAGGTGGTCACAAAGCACCAAGCTGATCTCCCTGTGCTATGCGGCTGCTTCCCACTAGCTATCTGTTTTACGTTTGGTACTGTATATATGTCCATGCCACTCTCTCACTTTGTCACAGCTTACCCTTCCCCTTCCCCGTATCCTCAAGTCCATTCTCTAGTAGGTCTGCATCTTTATACCCATCTTGCCCCTATGTTCTTCATGACCATTTTTTTTTTAGATTCCATATATATGTGTTAGCATACGGTATATTTGTTTTCCTCTTTCTGACTTACTTCACTCTGTATGACAGTCTCTAGGTCCATCCACCTCATTACAAATACCTCCATTTCATTTCTTTTTATGGCTGAGTAATATTCCATTGTATATATGTGTCACATCTTCTTTATCCATTCATCTGTTGATGGACACTTTGGTTGCTTCCATGTCCTGGCTATTGTAAACAGAGCTGCAATGAACATGTTGGTACATGACTCTTTTTGAATTATGGTTTTCTCAGGGTATATGCCCAGTAGTGGGATTGCTGGGTCGTATGGCAGTTCTATTTTTAGTTTTTTAAGGAACATCCATACTGTTCTCCATAGTGAGCCTGTCCTCTCTTGAATGTCAAGCTTCACAGCTTTCTTTGACCTTCTCTGCATCTGCCATTTCATCCTGGGCTTCTCTTTCCTCGCACGACTTGCCAAGATGGGCAAGCGCATCTCTGTTTTTCATCGGCTGTGTCTTCCTTGGATGAAGGCAAGATTGGGGCCAAAAGAAATTCCCTTTCATTTTGGATTTAGAATCAGCTGATGGAAAAATGAAATTGCTACACAAACTACCCCACACACCACAAAGTGTGGACTCATAAGGGATCACTGAGGCACCCCAAACACCCTTGTGTGTCTTCAAGACACACCCCTTTCACTGGATGGAGAACATTTGGTTTGGGCATCAGAAACCATGAAAAGCAAGCTGATGTTACAGAGGTTGGACGTTCTGGGTCAGAGAAAATCACACAGAAACTTCCTGCAAGCCAGAGCAAGGCAACCACCACCGCCTGCACTTACCTCTAAGCCAGCTCCCTAAGAGGAGACACAGAACACCACCATGTCCCTCTACCATGACAGATGCCAGCGAATACACAAGCACCCTAGAAACTGAAAAGGTTTTGAACATGAAACATCTCTTTCAAAAATGATAATGTAATAAATGATGGTTCTTAGAGATTATGACCTTACATAAGGGACATTATTAGAGGCACTGCAGCTGTTTAGTGAAAGTGTGTTTTTTTTTCCTACTGCTTCCTGCTAATTTTTTTTACCCTTCTGTGCCAAGAAAATTTACTACATTTTTTTTCATTATTTCCCTTGTGTCAAGTGGAACTTTTTCATCCAAATCTCACTGCTCAGGCCCATATGTCTCTTCTTTCTTCTTTTTGTATTTTTTTAAGATACCACATAACAAAAATGTTTCTCTTATATTAATTTTGTTACTCAGGCAAAGTAAACCATCACTCCTCGGTATGTCATATAAAAGCCAGAAGAGTAGTGACTCACTCATGCAGAGATTTTATTTAAAACATTTGCTCTGTGGTCGGAGTAGATTAAAGACAGACCAGGTTGCCCTTGGAGCTGTGCTGGGGCAGTGAGTGAAAGATGCTGCCACTTGGTAGATCAACCACATGCAGCTCCGATGACAGTAACTGCCCTGCGTCCCCTCTCCCCCTCCTGTGACACCGGGACACCTGCATTCAGCAGACTCAGGTGTACCGACCTTGTGAACATGAAGGGCTCCTGGAAGGATCCGACACTTTCATTTGGTGACCAAAAATGAGATGGCGAGTGAAGGAGGACTGGGGTTTCCCTAAGGGACCCAGAGGGCATGCAGAAAGAAAAAGCAGAAAACGGGGAGGGATGAAAAGGGAAAATCAAAAGAAAAATGAAAGGAAAGAAATAAACCAAGACAGAGCACTAAGACAAGTTTCCATTGTTCTTCCTCTGTGCCAGAGAGAGTCTGGAATTTTAAATGATTGCAAATTGAGCAGCTCGTGGGTAATCGATTTGGTCTCCACTGGTAGGGGTCAGAAACCCATGACATGCAAATAATATTTATACAGTTGAAACAAGGAACAGATGAAGTCCATGGAACAGAATGAATCCCTGCTTTTTGATTTTTATAGAAAAGCACAAATTCCAACATCTGAGACAGACCCAGTCAGAAAATTGCACAGGGTAGAAGCTTACGTGTGGATAAATATCCATAACTTTCAGTGCTATGAGTCTATGTGATATTTATCTCAGGTCTACCAAGTAAACAAATTCATAAAAATCCACTCAACCGATTTTGTGTTAGTGCATCCATTTTCAAATTTACACTTGTCCTAGAGGCATTTTTCTTCTTTCCGTCCATCATTCCTCCGTTTTTAATTCCTTTAAAAAATGTATATACAAAGCAAATCACTGATTTCTTCACACGTAAAGTTTGAGCTGTTGAAGACGGAAATTGAAAACTGTCAATAAGATCACAGAATCTGTGGATGAGAAAGAATCTCAGTGCTCATCTAGTTGGACCTCTGACTCAGGGCTGTTAATATAACATACATTAGTATCTGTTAATATATGGTCATCAAAGAGAACGTGCTTGTATATTTTCACTAATAAGGAACCCGCTGTTTCATGGGTCCATTTTTCCATTGTTCATGTATCTATGTATTAAATACATATTTTAAGCACTTCCATAGGTGCTGGGAATAACGTAATGAATAGGAAACTCATAAGGCAGTGATAAGTGGAATTCAAAGCACTGAAATAGAATAACATGAGAGTGACTGCATAGCTCCTAAAGATCAGATAATCAAGGATGGCTTCTTGTAGGAGATGACATTGGGGTTCAGAGAGAAGAGTGTTCTAAGCAGAAAGAGTAGTTGAGATGAAGGGTCTTTAGCAAAAGAAGAGGTGAGATAAACAATGTAACAGAAAACAAGCGCTGGACCAGATCAAGGATGCTGAAAGACAAAGCTGGAACGGTGGGCAGAGGCCATTCAATGTTGGCCTTTGCAGGGTGGAATAAGGATTGTGGGTTCTCTTCTAAGTGCAATGGGAAGCTGGTATTTAAATTTTTAATTAAACAATTTTAAACAGGGGACATTAGTGCTCATGTGTAGAGAACAGAATCCAAAGCAATAGGAGTAGAAGCAAGGACACCAATTGCAAGGTTATTGTGGTAAGTCAGAAAAAAAATATATGTTCTGATAGCTTGAATTGTGACAGTGATCCTGGTGATAGAAGTGGGTCATGGATTTGGAAGATACTGCTGGATCAGGGTTAACAAGACTCTCTAAGACATTTGCTTTGAATAGCTGAGCAGGTGGTGGTACAATTTTCTGACATGTGGAAAACTGAGCGTTGACCAGGCTTGCAGGCAATGTATGTAACCCAAGATTTCTGCTTTGACCCTAATGTGTTTGAAATGCCTGCTGTGTAGACAACTGGCTGTACAAGTCTGCAGTTCTAGGCAGAGGCCAGATTTTTGAGGCATCTGCATTTTGCAAGACAATTCAAGTATTAGTATGCTACTCCTAATATTGAAATGAAATTTTCTCCCCTACAACTCCTTATTGGTCCTAATTTTGTCTTCGGACAGGGAGGAGCTAGGTACTTGCTTAACAAACCTCCAAACATTTGAAAGAATGAAAACCACTATTTCCTACACATCTGGTATATGCCAAGTACTCTGCATGTAATTTCTTATTGGGACATGATAGGATATATAAGGGCATGCATTCGTGTTGCAACTTTAAAAGAAAAGGAAACCGGGGCACAGAGTGTGTCTCATCCAAGATCACAAAGCTGCAAAGTAAAGGAGCTGAGTTTCACTTTAGGTCTGTCTGTTTCCCAAGGTCATGATTACACTCTGCCTCCCAGACACAGATGAATAAACACTAGTGCCCTCAAGTGTTCCTCGCGCAGCAGGGCTTCCAGAACATTTTACCATTCTGAAAGTCCCCTGGTAGCTTCCTACATCAGCAAGACCTCTCATGAAATTTTGGTCCTTCCAGTGCACACGTCTGATCTGACCGAGGAGGAGTGCCCCCGTCTTCTGGGCAGACGCCTTCTTAGACTGATGCTGGACACTGCATTAGAGTAACCGCACCACACTGCTGGCTCACATAAAATGTGTGGCCAACTACTGTCTAGCCAGCGCTCCCACATCCTATACTTGTGCTATAATTTCTGTTGCCTAAATTAAAAATGTCGAGATATTTGAAACCTGAGTCGTTTAACTAGCATATTAGTTATTCCTTCCACTTCTGTTGCAAATGCAAGTCTGAGAAATGACCCTTTTGTCTATGTCCCATTCACTGATTGAAATGATATTTGAATTATAGAATCAAAACTTTAATGTCATAAAAATCATAGCTAGGATGTATTGTTTCAGATATTATTCCAAGTCTCAGTTTTCTCATCTGTAAGATGGAAATCGTAACAGTAGCAACGAGCAAATGACAAATTGCCTGTGAAATGCTTAGCCATGAGGTCATATTTATCTATTGCTCAAAATTTTGGAAGAGCATCTTATTTTAAGATGTCGTATTCACTCTCTGGTAGTAAGCCACTCTCTGGTCTAACCATGGAACACTGTATTGAAAAAGTATACAGAAACCAAAGTTAATATGCCAAAAGCAGCTTTTCCATAGAAAACAAGAGCAAAGGACTTTAATATATCGTGGAGAGTAGCAATTATTGCTTAATTGCCTGCTGGTCGTCACACCGGTAACATGCCTCCCATTCTATCCCAACAAGGAAAGGGGTTATTTTAGGAACCCACAGGAAGAAGATCCTGGGGAAGGAGAGTAACCGAAGGAAAGCTCTAAAGTCCCTCTCCCCACCCCACGCGGCCGACTTGTGTCCTGCACACAGCCTGTGCTTCTGTCTTTAGCTAGGGTTCCCCAGAGGCAGATCATGTGACAAGGACTCAAATGCAAGTTGTTTAAAAGACGATCGGAAACACCAAGAAAATGGGGAAGTGAGACAGGGAAGGAAAAGAAATAAAGCACTGTTACTAAGCTCGTTCCCACTGAGAGGAGACACCCTAATTCCTGCTGGGGAGCCCTGGGATCCAGCGCAGAATTTGTGCCTTGGAGTTGTCATACCCCAGTTAGTTCATTACACACTCACTCCCATCAGTCACTGGATGAGCGTTTCGGGTGGGCGTTACTTCCCAAGCACTTCCATAGTGTCCTGAGCACCAGCACCAGAGGAAGCGGTCAGAGAGCTGTCATGCAACTGTACTACAATATGTAGTGTGCCCTGCGAGACTGCAGAAGCAGCACAGCCAGAGAAGGTTTCCCTAAGCCTCCACACTCTCCAACAACCTAGATGATCAGATGTCCACTCTCCTTGTCAGGATGCATGGCCAACAGAAGCCTTAACGTGAAACATGTAAACTCTGGACAACTCAACCTGAACAACAGCAACAACAAAAACTTTACATAAGTAAAGGACACTTCTCCAAAGAAGACACACCAACGGCCAATAAGCACACAAAAAGCCGCTCCACATCATTAGTCATTTGGGAAATGTAAATCAAAAGTGAGATACTACTTCATGCCCGCTAGAATGGCTACTATCCAAAGAGGGGAGGAGGGGTGACAACAGCAAGTGCAGGGGAGGAGGTGGAGAAGGTGGAGTCCTTGTGCACTGCTGGTGGCGTGTAAAAGTGCAACCACTGTGGTAAACAGGAAGTCCCCCCAAAATTAACTCAAACAGTTAAGCGGAATTAGCGTATGATCCAGCAATGTCACTCCTGGGCATAAACCCAAAGGAAATGAAATGAGAGACTCATACAGGTACTTGTACATCAATGGCGGAAACAACCCAAGGGTCAACAGATGAGTGGATTCTTTAAATGTGGTATATGCATACGACGGAATATTACTCAGCTAGAAAACGGAATGAAATTCTTTTTTTAGATTTTTTTTTTTGATATGGACCTTTTTTTTTTAAGTCTTTATTTAATTTATTACAATATTGCTTCCGTTTTATGTGTTGATTTCCTGGCCATGAGGCATGTGGGATCTTAGCTCCCCAACCAGGGATCGAACTCACACCCCCTGCATTAGAAGGCGAAGTCTTAACCACTGGACTGCCGGGGAAGCCCCAGGAATGAAATTCTAATACATGCTACAACATGGATGAATCTTGAAAACATTATGCTAAGTGAAATAAACCGGATACCAAGGACAAATATTGTATGATTGCACTTATAAGAAGTATCTAGAATAGGCAGATTCACAAAGACAAAAAGTAGAATGGTGGTTACCAGAGGTTGGGGGGAGAAGGAATGGGGAGTGACTGTTTCATGGGTACAGAGTTTCTATTTGGGATGAGGACAAGTCCTGAAAATGGGTAGTAGTGATGGATACCCAATAATGTGAATGTACTTAATGCCACTAAGTCTTACATTTAAAATGATCAAAATAATAAATTTTGCTATGTATATTTTACCACAATAAAAAGATCAAACAAGCTCACATTTTTTAAAAAAATTAAAAATTGAAGAAAAATTCTTAACAAAGAAAGTTTGGAACCAAGCAACGCAGCACATTTAAACCAGGACTGCAGGGACTTCCCTGGCTGTCCAGTGGTTAAGACTCCACGCTTCCACTGCAGGGGATGCGGGTTCAGATCCCTGGTTGGGGAACTAAGATCCTACATGCCACGTGGTGGGAAAAAAAAAAAAAATTAACCAGGACTCCTATCTGAACGCAAGAAGCTTAAAATGTATACAAGCATGAGTTTGCAAAGTATCACATTTCAAATGTGGGAACATGTACATTTTAATAAGCCAACAACTTTTACACCTGGTGCCAGGTTTCTCCTTCATTATTGCTATGAACTTGATAACATGACCATTTTCTTTCAAAGTTTCATTGCTATTACATCACCAGGTCCTATCTGGTCAAAATTAACATGGAATCAAGTCCAGAGTAGCATTCGACCTTCATTTCTTGCTAAACTATCAATATTTTTAATGTGAATCTTTTCCCCAAATTTCATATGCCCATAATTTACCAACTACTCAACTTTCTATTTTGCCTTCTCCTTTACAAAATTGGTAAACACATCTTGTCAACTTTTGCTTTAGTAGAATAAATGTTACGGCGAGTGTGAGGCTTTTTCCATGAAGATGCTCCAGCGGCAAAGTCCGTCTTCTACCCTTTCTTCCCAGTATCCTAGCCCACTACTTGCCAACCCCTCTGACATGAACCTTGATCTTCCCCTCATGATGAGTAGACATTTCCATTCATAACAAAATAAGCAATCCTATATTTGAGAGCCATCCTATATTTGAAAAATAGCAGTTATAGGATAGATACTTTACCAAATGCTTTCATGCTTCAAAATGTAAGTTATTTAGTAAACAAAGAAGATGTATAAATGCTGATTTGAAAAGATACAGCTAGTGACAAGGATGAGAAAGGGACCTGGTTTGGCTTGCATGCCTTTCTATAAATACAGCACATTGTTTTCGCTATAAAGACAATACGTATTTATGCTAAAAATTCAAACTGCGTATAGAGGTGTATGGTGAAAAGTAATTTCCCCCTCCAGCTCTCAGACTCCCATTTTCACTCCCCAGAGCTAATCACAAATCGCATTTCCTAGGTATCCTTTCAAGACATTTTATATGTAAATATAAACATATGCATAAATCATATCTATCATGCATAAATGCTGATTTGAAAAGACTTTGAGTGGAAAAAGCCAACAAATTATATGAGTATGCATACTATAGTCTCATTTGTGTAAAGTATGATGTACTTATGCATATGTATATTTTTATAATTGTATATAAAATGTCTGAAATGATACATAGGAAAAGAATTTGTGATTATCTCTGGAGAGATAAAAATGCGAGTCTAGAGACAGAGGTGGAAAATTACTTTTCACCACACACTTCTACAGACTGCTAGAATTTCTAGCATAAATATGTATTGTCTTTATCACATAAATAATTTATAAAAAGACATGCAAATCAAACTGGGGTCCCTTTTTCCTCTCTATCACTAGCTATATCTTTGCAAAGTCACTTAATCTTTCTGAACTTCATTTTTTCCTCCATAAAATGAAATTACTAATTTACTGATAAACCAGTGGTTCTCTAACTGGAAATCCCTAGGGTGTTCTGTAAACACAGATTCCACCCCAAGTTGCATTAAATTAGACTCCCCAGGAGTGAGGTCCCAGAAGGAAAATCTACCAAAGTTCTCCAAATGATTCTGTTGCCCAATGATAGTTACATTCTAAATTATTTTCTATAACTGTTATTTGTTTCTCTCCTGTATTCAGTCATTCAATACCTTTTTTTTAATTAATCAATTTATTTTTGGTTGCATTGGGTCTTCCTTGCAGCACACGGGCTTTCTCTAGTTGTGGCGAGTAGGGGCTACTCTTTGTTGTGGTGCACGGACTTCTCACTGCAGTGGCTTCTCCTGTTGCGGAGCACAGGCTCTAGGCGCACGGGCTTCAGTAGTTGCGGCACGTGGGCTCAGCAGTTGTGGCTTGCGGGCTCTAGCACGCAGGCTCAGTAGTTGTGGCGCACGGGCTTAGTCGCTCCGCGGCATGTGGGATCCTCCCGGACCAGGGCTCGAACCCGTGTCCCCTGCATTGGCAGGCGGATCCTTCACCACTGCGCCACCAGGGAAGCCCCTCAGTAATATTTTTTGATGTTGAAATATCATCATGTTTATGGAGGCGCTACGATCTGAATGTTTGCGTCCCCCCAGAATTCAGCTGTTGGAATCCTAACACCCAAAGTGATGCTTTTTAGGAGGCGGAGGCTGTGGGGGATGATTAGGTCCAAACGGTGGAACGCGCGTGAACGGGATCAGCACCCTTATAAAGAGACCCTGCAGAGCTCCCTCACCCTGTCCATCACGTGAGAAGTCTCTCCCGACCACACTGGCACCCGATCTCAGACTTCCAGCCTCCCGAACTGTGAGAAACACATTTCTGTTGTTCAGAGGCTACGCAGTCTGTAATATTTTGTTACAGCACCCTGAAAGTGCTAAGACACGGCGTTAGGAGTGAAACACAGACCTGAAGAATTTTCCATCTGGCAGGGAAAACAAATACAGCAGAAATACCAGAATGAACCACAGCACATATCACGTGCCACAAGATATACTAACGCCGAATTACGTCCCCCCATACCTCTTCTTCTCCCTGCCAGCAGGGAAGCTTGGCCCATCTCAGACTTTCTTACTAGCAGATATTTCCTACCTGGTTCATGCTTTTGTACAGCCTGGACTCCTTGATGGCACGATGCTAGATGTTCTTCCTCAGATGGGAATAGACAGAGGCTGTGTGATTAAACAGAGAGAAGGGAAAGTCACCCAAGCTGAGCAAAGGTTCACTCTTCTCACTCAACTGAGTGGCTGGGCTTGGCCACTGCTGGTCAGAAAGCAGGACCTCAGGGGGACAGGGCACAAGTCCTTCAGCAATATCAGACCCCAGGCAGACAGTCTCCCAAGCCTGGCAACGATGGCAGTGCCCCAAAGTGGCACAGAAATAGCAGAGGACAAGCTCTGAAGGTACCATAAAGCCTGGGACAAAAGGTATCTTGCGGGTAACCAGTATCAACTGATGATGGTGAGAAACTGTCCCCTTCATTTCCCCTTATCACCTGGATGCTGTCCGTGACCTTGGAATCTTTACACAACACCAGTGAAGGTGGGTGGGGGGAAGAGAGGGAAGAAGAGAACAATAACGACAAGGAAAGCACCCCAATAATTATCGAAATGTACGTCTCCTCAGGCAAGGGGCAAAAATAGGTTCAGGGTCATAGCTCAGTTCATTTAAGGAAAACGTAAGACTATGAAATATTGAACACACTGGGATTTTTTGATTAGATTCATGCAAAGTGATAAAGGCATTCAAGATCCCGGAGAAAGGAGAAGGTACAAGTAGGTGACTAACTCGGAAAAGAGAGAATTTAAAAATACGTGAAACACTTCTGTTCGTATCTGAAACCCTGGGTTAAATCCATTTCACCTGCCTTCACTAATCAAGGACATTTCAAGACTTGCAGGTCCTCCAGCGGCGCGGAGCCTAAACAGTACGACGTTTGCCCGAGCTGCTTTCCAAGGCCTTGGAGCCTGCTGCGCTGAGTCCGGTCTGAGCCGGTTAAGACTGGGCAGGACCACCGGCCCTTGACTGGGTATGCGCGAGAGTCCGGGGACCTTTTGCAGGTGCGCAAGAGGCAGCCTAATGACACCTGCGCAGAACACTGACGACCGCACCTCTCCCCACGCTGCCCACGCCTCCGACTGCCCTGTGTCTGTATTCCTTATCCCGTACATTCCCCAAGCCCCTTGCTCTTGTCAAGTGCATTTGAGATTTGTCCTTCCTTCCCATCGCTTGGCCGCCTTGCAAATAAACCCTCTCCTGGTTGCAAACCTCGGTGCCTCGGAGTTCTGGCTTGCTGTGCATCGGGCAAAATGAACCTGGTTTGGTAACAATCCTTGCACAGTGATGATGACCCTTCAGAGTGCGAGTCCTACTTTCCTACGTGTGCGACTGGAATAAAGCTGTTGCTTGTCATTTATTTGAAATAAAATACTCGCTTCTTGAAATTACCATTTAATTGACAAACCTTAATTTTACCTGATAATTTTATAAATAATTTTATCTAGATGATTTGATTGTATTAACTTTACCATAAATAATTTTATCTAGATGATTTGATCGTATTATCTTAACTTTACCATCTAACTTGAATTAACCTGAGAAATTCCCTGTTCGTAAATCTTACTTAGTACCTGTGTCCCCGAAGCCCCTTAAATAGGCAACTTTTCAGAACACCAATTGTGCAAACCAAGACATATCTTTCATGGGTGTGGAAACTTAATTCTCAGTAATAAGCACCCTCTTCATTTCATGGGCTGTGTAAAAAGGTTAAAGATCTAGACCTTGTCTGTCAGCAATTTAGAATTACATTAGGAAAACGTGATTATTGGGAATGAGGAAGGAGATGGTTAGAAGGGATGAAAAAGGAAAGGGGAAGGAAGTAGCGAACAGAGCCAGTAAAGGTATTCTTAAAATAGAGTTTGGAAGAGGTAAAGAATGACACGCCAAATAGCTATCCTGAATATCTGGGGGCTAAGAAGAATTTTTGTAAGAAGGCATTTCAAGTTGGTGTCCAGAGATCTATCACACACGAGCGCAAGGTAATCCTAGCTAAAGGTACACCCTCCTTCCTTGCAAGTGGCTTCAGCCAGTGCCGGGTGCCTAATTCTGAACTTCCTGACGAAATGTCAGGAATCGTGGATTAAAGCCCTGTGACAGTTCATGTGGAGTGTCCACCTGGCCAGGCTACGGTGCTCAGTCGCTTGGTCAAACACAAGCCTAGAGGTTGCTGTGAAGGTATTTTTCAGGTGGAACTGACATTTAAACCCGCCGGCTTGGAGTGAAGCAGTTTACCCTCCATCATGTGAGGGAGGCCTTGTCCAATCAGTGAGAGGACTTAAGGGAAAAGACTGAGGTTCTGGAAGGGGAAGGAATTCTGCCTCCAAGCTGCCTTCAGACGAGAGACTGCAGTATCCCTGGGTCTCCAGCCTGCTGACCTACAGATTTCAAACTTGCCAGCCCCACAGTTGTGTGAGCCAATTCCTTAAGATAAATCTCTCTCTATATCTATCTATCATTTGATCCTATTATTGGCTCTGTTTCCCCAGAGAACCCTGGCTAATAAAAACTGTTTCAGAGTTAAGCAACAGTGCAACATTTAAGGGCATTTCCTTCCTTATCAAAGACAGCCACCCTAAGGGAACTTGAATTTCCTTCGTGTTAAACTGCTCGCCTTGCCAACAGTGCCTATGTCTAATCTATGTAATTTTAAGTATGTGAACACTGATCAATTGATGCTAGCACAGAGACAATTTCCCAAAGCTAAAGTGTGGAGCTAAATGTTACCAGACACTAAGAGCTCACAGTAGAATATGGAAAGGACCTTTCCAAGTAAAGAGTTTCAAGTTAAGGATAAAGGTAGCAGAAGTAGCCTAACATTTTCCAAAACCCCTCCTTTCTTTTTTTTTTTTTTGGCTGAGTGTTGGTAGGTAACTACAGTATAAAATACTGTAGTGGGAAAAGGTTTTTTTTCTCTTTCTTGCATTAGTGTTATTCACCTATTTCATTTTTAGAGAGAGATTCGTGATCAGCCAAATATCTTGTGATCAATTAAATCTCCAAAGATTGTATGAGCAGGATTGTGCTTTGACTGCTTTATTTCAATTACCCAGGTCCCCAAATGTCCGTGGCTAATGAAAAGGGGATCTTGTTACCAGTCAAAGTTCCTATCTCAAGGAAATGAAAATGATTACTGGCTTGCATGCCTGTGGGTATTGCCCTAAAGTAAAGCCAAGAATTTCAATTCCAAGTGGTCAAGTTATTCTGTATGCTTCAAAGTTATGGTTTCTACATGGGATAAAAAAAAAAGGGGGCAATCCATCCAAGATTACAATTGCTAATCCCTAAATAAACAGTTCAAATAGATGCTATGGTACAGACTCAGAAGACCAAATGCATGGGAGGGTATCTTACGGTTTATCTGGGGTATGGAAGAAGGGTATGACTTATCTCAATGGATGAATGCAATCAACAAAACACAGAGATATGACCACAATTGGATCATGGATGCTCAGGGACAAAGTCTACCAGTTTGACTTGAATAAGTAGACATGGGAGAAAAGAACAGAAAAAAATGAAAAGGTAAGAATGTAGAGAATTTCAAATGCCCAATTTAGTACCGTAGGCTTTATTTTGTACTGAAGGTTGTGATCAGTTCACTGGCATGTGATTGATAAATTGGACTTTTGTTGCCAGTTCTTCCTACTTGTAATGAAACTATGTGTCCACATCCCATTCCACATGGCTTTGCAGTGCCTGCCTCTCTTTCTTTGGGCTTGGCCACAGGACTTGACTTGACCAATGAAATATTAACTAATGGGAACCTACAGAGATGTTAAATACGCCTGCATGGGTCGGTTTGCTTATATATCTTTCCGTAGCCATGAGAAGAACATACGCCAGGTAGCAGCTGATCCCAAGAGAGGGAGCTACATGGGATAGAACTGAATTCAATAAAGGTGTGAAGTCAAGCATAGGCAATCCTAGCTGTGCCCAGCAAAACCACCACCACCGACCCACAGATGTGTGAGTGAGAAACACATGTTTGTCAGTGTAAACCACTGAGGTTTGGGGCTGTTTGTTACACAGCATTACTACAGCAACAACTGTCTAATAAAAGTGAAAAGTGCAATTTTGGAAAAAAATCAGTCTATCAATGAGGATGAGGAATAAACTGGAAACAAGAAGATAATTTAGAGACTTATTACAGACCCTCTAGAGATATTTTTACTCCTCTGACACAATAATCTCTAATGTTTAGGATGCAATGGTCCCACATGCCTGGCTTCCAGAGTCAGGAGACATGGAAGAAATGCCCTATCCCATCTACAGTGTGCAGGCAGTCTGAGCAAGGAATAAATCTTTGCTGTGAGAGGCCACTAAGATTTAGGGGTCGCTTATTTCCTCAGCATAACTCAGATAATCCTAATATAAGAAGGATGTTCCAGGATTAATTCAGCAGCTCTCTGATGTCATGGGCTTTTGTGCTTCCCCTCTTCCCAATTTTTTCTTCTTTTGCAAACAGTGATGTTTCCCCTTAAAGTTTCAAGGTGATTATAGCAGGTCCAGTTCAGGATTAAGTGGCATGCCCACATCTGGGCTGTGAGAGAGGCTAGGAAAACAAGAATATTTGCCTTTTCAATACCTATACTGAACAACAGGCTCTGCCAGCCATGAAGAAGTTCAGAGGAACGGCTTTTGAGCAGGCAGCCAACAGGCCCTCTGAATGTTGGATGAGATACTACCTACATTTAAGATCTCATCCTATTATTTATTGAGCACGTCATCTATGTTGCTTTCTTTCCATAGCTTATAGACATCATGCCACCCCCCCCCCCCCCCCCCCGCCGCCAGCCCCCATTTTACAGATAAGACTGGATGGACTCAGGGAAGCTAACTAAGAATCACAAAGGAAAAGCAACATATCTAAGATGAGTCAGATAGAAGGTGATGGAATAAAGGTTTGAACCTATCAGGCCTGCCTATCCCTGAACCCTTTGATCCAAATGCCCTGCATGCTAAGATTTCCGCCCTCATCATTCTTCAGTACTTCCAGACAGCCACTGATTCTGCTGCGTGATTCCTCTGTACTACAAAAGAGGCGCGGGGCACAGACACAACAACAAAGTCCCTCCCTGGGGGTCTGAACTAGCCAAGAAGGAAAAAAAAAAAGACAGATGATGATTTTTTTTTTTTTTTTTAATGCCAAAGCCGGCTCCAGTGAAGCAAGTGCCTGCTGTCCCATGACTTATAACAGTAAGCGATGTTCGGATTCTGCTGGGCTCCCGAGTCAGCAAGCCAGGTCTGTTTGTAATTTCGCAGCTCATAGCATGCCTGTCAGAGGCTTTCCATTCATGTTCACTGACGATTCTCCGGCCTTTTGAAGGCTTTGCGGCTCTCAGAGCCAAGACCCCAGGCTCCAGATTCTCAGAGGTTGGCAGCCCTTATCATTGCGTTGTCCATATCCCTGGCTCTCCCTTTGCTTTCTCCAAAGAAAGGGCATCTTGCTACAACTCAAAAAGCAGCAAAAGCTGAAACTGGCCAGGAAGTTGGGCAGTTAAGTCTCTGGTGTCGCTCATCCCCGGAGCATTATTTCCCCCTTAATCACCAGCGTCCTGGACTCTTGCTCTCTCGGGACAGCGGTCTGTCTTGATCTCTCTGGGAGAGGCAACAGAACGGCTGTGGTAGAATTTGATGCTGTGTGCAGGGCACTGAACTCTTTCTTCAGATTCCCAAATGGCTGCACTCCCTCCTGGGTGGCCTTCCACGCAGACCAGAGCAGTCCCTCTTCCCAGAAAGGAGGCCGAGCTTCCCCTCTGTGGCATCTTGGGGGAAGTGACATCTTTTTGCTGCAGGATCATCTTATATTTTTCCACTTTGGAAGGTGGTTCCCAGAGAAGGAGACCAGGCTTTTTTCTGGAAATGCTGATACTATTACTGCCAAGTCAATGGACTGTTCACCGGCTTGCATTCTTCTCTCTCAATGAGATTTTTTTAAAGGGAGAATTAGGAGATCTCGGATGGAAGGCAGCAACAAGAGGTGTGTGCCTGTATGGGGCAGAATTCTAAGACTGACTCTCAATGACTCTCACTGGTGTAGGACCCCCTCTCCTTTGACTGTGGCTGGAACTTGTGCATATCATGAGGTATTATGATGATGTTAGGTTATGTGTCCAGAGAGAGATTACCCAGGTGCGTCTAAACTCATCACACGTGCCACTGAAAGGCAGCCAGGTTTCTCTTGCTGAGAGCAGAAGTCGAAGAGATGCAAAGCTTGAGGGGGGTTCTACATGAGGGATCCCATGACCAGCCTTGAAGAGGTGATGTTGCGAAGGGGTCTGTGAGAAAGCCCATGGCAAGAAGCTGCAAGAAACCTCTAGGAGCTGGAAAAGGTCCCCAGTTGAGAGCCAGCAAGGAAATGGAGACCCTAGTCCTCCAGCAGCAAGGAAGTAGATTCTGCCAGTAACCTGAGGGAGCCTGAAAATGGATTCTTCCCTCGAGCCTCCAGATAAAAGCCCAGCCTTGGGTTCTGTCTTACGAGACTCTGAGCATAGAACCCAGCCAAGTGCACCCAACCTTCTGACGTACAGAACTGTGGGATGAGCGATGGATGTTGTTTCACGCTGCGAAGTTGCAGTAATTTGTTGGGAGGCCATACAGTACTAATCCAACCTGTGTACCCACTCCCTACAAACTGCACCTTTCCACTGGCGCCAAATTGCAATGCAGTGACTACGGGCTCTAGAACATGTAGGTTTTGCACATCACATTATCTCCAGGATCTGTTATCCAGAGTAGGGATGAAATAACTATTTGTTGGCCAAATGAATGAAGCAAGGCATAAAAGCACAGGCTTTAGAGTCAGCGAGACCTGAGTCCAAACTCCAGCTTCATCACCTAATAGCACCATGACCTTGAGTGAGTCATTTAAACTCTGCGAGCCTTAACGGGTATCCCATTTGCAAAGGGGGGGATAAGAATGAGACCTGACCCACCCGAGTAGCATCACTGTAGGACACAGCTGACCACTTGCTCCTTTTTGAAGCCCTCAAGAGTATCTGACCACACTGGACTCTCCTGATTTCCCACTACATCTCAAGCCATCTCTTCTCAGACTCCTGCTGGAGATCTCGTCTCCCCATCTATTCCTTAAATGTTGGAGTTCTTCGGGGTTTGGTCCAAGTATCTCCTCTTATCTACCTCTTTCCCTTCTTATGAAGGTATTGCATCAATTTCCATGGCTTCAAATACCATACGCTTATTACCTTTATCAAGATCATCTAGGGCTTCCCTGGTGGCGCAGAGGTTGAGAATCTGCCTGCCAATGCAGGGGACACGGGTTCGAGCCCTGGTCTGGGAGGATCCCACATGCCGCGGAGCGACTACGCCCGTGAGCCACAATTACTGAGCCTGCGCGTCTGAAGCCTGTGCTCCGCAACAAGAGAGGCCGCGACAGTGAGAGGCCCGCGCACCGCGATGAAGAGTGGCCCCCGCTTGCCACAACTAGAGAAAGCCCTTGCACAGAAACGAAGACCCAACACAGCCATAAATAAAATAAATAAATAAATAAAATAAAATAAAATAAAAATAAATAAATAAACAGGAGCTGTTGTTTAAAAAAAAAAAAAAAATCATCTACATCAGCTCTCTCTTCAGTGGCCCAAGTTCCAAACCCATATGTCTAGCTACCCGAGAGTTCTCTTTGTGTCTTTTTGGTTTCTCAACTTTAAAAAGACCCATTTTGAATTCATGTCCTTTCCTCTGCCCCAGATTACTCCTCCTCAATGTTTTCAATCCCCATAAATGGCTCTACCGGTCCCTCCTACTTGGAAACCTGGGAGGTATCCTTGAAAACTTCCTCTTCCTCACTCATTCACATTCAGTCCAACACCAAGGCTTACGACTGTGCCCTTTAAAGATGTCCCTCATCCATGCCCTTCTCTCCACCTCCACTGCTACCATTACCCCGATTCAAGTCACCGTGTTTTGCTTGGATTACAAGAAGAGCATTAAAACTATATCCCACATTGACTCTTGTTTCTCTAAAATGCTCTCCCTGTGCTATGTCATTGTGATCGTTATAAAAGGCAAATTTAAGCATATCGTGCTCAAATTAAAATTGTTTTACCTTATATTACCCTTAGGATAAATTATCGATAAAATTAATAACTATTAATAAAAGTTAATAATGAAAGAGCAATGGTCAATGATTCTTTTTTAATTTCAACATTAAAAGACTATTTGGGGTGCCTGCACGGCCCATACCCTCTTACTTGGAAGTGCCTCTACAGCCTTTGCTGAAGAAGTAGCTTCCCTTTTCTATCTGGCCAGAACTAACTAGATAAGAGATAGAGACAGAGAGACAGAGAGAGACAGAGACAGAGATGCCTGACATCTTAATAGTTCCCATGGGGGCAGTAGTAATTCCCACAGTTGGGTTTCATGAAATTCTCTTGGTTCCCTATAATAAATTTCCTTTTGGTTAACATGGGTTTGTTTTTCTTGTAACCAAATAGCCCCTAAACAGAAATAAAATTAGCCTTTTGCCTTTCCTTCTCAACATAATCCCAAACTTGCATCCAAATTGTAATTTGCAAAGTCATCATATTTGAAAGCTCTAGTAGATTTCCCAAGTCAAGGGGTTCATTTGCTGAGTTCTTCACAAACAAGCAATCCCTTGCCAAGAGAAATAAAAACTTCCCAGTTAAAGGATACATTTTTAACTTTTTATTTGGAAATAACTTCAAGTTTACAGATGAATTGTGGAAAAAAACATGATATGAAAAATACTCATATACCCTTTACTCAGATTCACCTATTTTTAACATTTTACCCCAACTGTTCTATCATTGGTTCTTTTTATCTAAATATATAGCTATCTAGATGTATCTATTTTTTTTGAACTATTTGATGGTAAATTAAATATACCATGGCCTTGACCCATAAAAAACTCAATGTGTATTTCCTGAGAATGAGAATATTCTGCTACATCACCAAAGTACAGTTGCCAATCCTTACAAATTTAGTATCAGCAAATGTTTTTATCTAATCTGCAATTTGTATTCCAATTTTGTCACTTGGCCTAACAGAGTCATATGAAGAATTGCCCTACCCCCACTCCAGAACAGGACCAAAGCTTTCTAGGGTCAGCTATTGCATTGATTTGTCAGGTCTCTGACCTCTTTTCCTCTGAAACATTTCCACAGCCTTTCTCTACCTTTCATGATACTGACACTGGGGAAAAATATAGCCCCTCTTTTACTTAATGGAAAGTTTCCCCTTTGGGACTTGTCTGATCTTTCCTCCTGATTATATTGAGTTTATGCATTCTCGGCTGGAACACTGCCTAGGTGATGTGATGGCCTCCTGGGAGCGTCACACCTGGAAGCACACAATGTCTACCTGTTCTTCACGGGTGATGGCAACTTTGATAAAGGTACAAAGTATGATCTGATTCTTCACTGCAGAGATACGAAATTATCTGTCTCCCTTACAACAGAGAAGAAATCTGTGGGAAGACACTTTAAATCCATACCAACATCCTGTTCCTCATCAAAATGTCTTCCTGTGTTTAGAATCCATTGATGATTCTTGCTTGATTTGCAAAGAGGGTTTTAATGATGGTCGGAATTGCATCTTTACACAATGGTTGCAAAATGATAGTTTTCCAAGTCCACGGTTCCCCTGCATTTACCAGTAGACCCTCGGCCTTCAGCTATTAGCAAGAGCCCTCCTTTCTCTCCATTTATCTATTTAGTTTTGGTATGAACTCATAAGTTCCCATTTTTTTTCAATGGTTTATAACTCATTATTGTTTAATTCATCCATTATTGTTTACTTAATAATCATATAACTTAATTATTTTAATGTTCAAATTGTCCTAGATTTGGCTAGTAGTAGCCTTGTGACAGGCCAGTGTGTGTGTGTGTATATATATCTATATAGATATATAGACATATATAGATACACATATAGATATAGATACATATACATAGCTATACATATATATAGCTGTATATACGTACATAGGGGTGTGTGTGTGTGTGTGTATTGTATATGTATGTGTGTGTGTGTATATATATATATATATTGCTTCCTTACTTTATGTTTCAGGCTCATCTTGTACTTACCCTGCCCCAGACCTGGAATCAGCCATTTCTCTTAATTATATTATAAAATTGAAATATTGTACATTAGATTTTCTTCGAATGAGGCACATGTGTGCCTGTCTCACCCTTTGGTGTCAGAAAATTTTAGGCATATGTAAGAGCAAAAAAAAGAAATTTCAGTGGAAAATTCTTCTAATGGCTTATTTCCCCCTTGGTTCCTTGGATATGAAGGTAGACTGCAATATGGGTTGAATTCTACTTATTGAAAATCAATGTATTATTATCCTAATCTGCCGAGAACCGATGCTTGGCCCACTTCCTCAGATTTTACTGTGAGTTACAATGCTGGTGATCAACTAATCCAATGCATTGCTCAGATCTTCCAGTTCACTAAGACCAAATACGATTGCTCTTTAAAAAACGCAAACTTGTTGGAATCCATTCCTTCATCTACAAGTAAAATGATTTTGACTAATTTCATACAAAAATATTGCCATGTGTGGGCTCCATAAATCTGTCTTATTTCGTTACTTGCTGCTCTCTCCAGCTGCTATGAGTTTAGCAGAAAATTGCCACATCAAAAAATAAGCTGTCATGTGTGGTAATATCCTCTTTGTGGGCATTTTTAATTTTTGTCATTATATATCTTGTGCTTAGAAATATATTGTTTTAAAATACATTAAACACATCTGAGCCTATGCTCCAGAAACAATTATTGCTACTTTTAAAAACGGAATTGAGAATTCAGGGGATGGGATGTTAGAAATTCAACTTTTTCTTAGGAGATTTTCTGTGACAAGTGTTAGCATCTCATCTAATTACATTTGTCAGATTACCACTCATCTTTAGGAACAAAATGTTAATGAAAACTCAAAACACTGAAATGACAAAGAATGGGGTTTTTTCCTGGCCTTTACATTCATGCTGAATGGAATTTCAATTCTTTGAAAGACAGGCCGTTAGGTTGTTGTGACAGGTTTTTGTGGGAAAGTTGGTCCCTAGGCACCTCCAACATAGTCCAGACTATTGTTCATTTTATTAAATTTCAAAACTCAGAAGAGGTGAAATAGGGGGAGACTCTTTCGAGTAACAGGTTTTTGAAATATAATTCACATACCATAAAGCGTACTCTTTTAATGTGGATAATCCAATGGTTTTTAGTACAGTCACAACACTGTGCATTGGTCCCCACCATCTAATTGCAGAACACTTTCCTCACCCCAAAAAGAAGCCCCACAGCCATTAACAGTCGCCCCCCACTCCTCCCTCCCCTCAGCCCCAGCCACCACAGATCTCCTTTTCTCTCTGCGGATTTGCCTATTCTGGACATTTCATGTAAATGGAATTACACAATATGCAGTGTTTTGTGTCTGGCTCCTTTCATTTAGCGTAATGTTTTTGAGGTTCCTTGGTGCAGCATACATCAATGCGTGATCCCTTTTCACGGCCAAATAATATTCCAGTGTTTATATACATTATAAAACATTTTGTTTATCCATTCATCAGTTGACAGATATTTGGATTGTTTTCACATTTTGGCAATTATGAATAATGTGGCCGTGAATATTTGTGTACACATTTTTGTGCAGATATGTTTTCCATTCTCTTGGGTATATACCCAGGAGCAGAACTGCCAGATTGTACGTTAACTCTGCGTTTAACTTTTTGAGGAACTGCCAAACTGTTTACCAAAATAGCTATACCATTTTAGATTCACATAATCAAGGTATAAGCATCCAATTTCTCCACATATTCACGGATACGTTTTATTGTCTGTCTTTTTCTTTATAGCTATCCTAGTAAGTGTGAAATGGTATTGCATTGTGGTTCTGATTTGCATTTCCCTGATGACTAATGATGTTCAGGATTTTTTTATGTGTTTATTGACCTTTCCTGCATCTTCTTTATTATCTACTCAAATCCTGTCCCTGTATTTAAGTTGGGTTGTCTTTTTTTTATTGAGTTGTTTGAAGTGTCCCTTATATATTTTTATGCAAAGAGTCCTTTATATATCAGATCAGTCCCTTAACTGATATATGAATTGCAAATATTTTCTCCCTATCTGTGGGCTTTTTCACTGCTGATATCCTTTGCAGAACAGAAGTTTTTAATTTTGATGAAGTCAAATTTATTTATTTTTCTTTTGTTCCTTGTGTTTTGGTGTCATGTCTAAGAAAGCATGACCTAATTCAAGGTCACAAAAATTTACTCCTATGTTTTCTTCTAAGAGTTGTATAGTATTAGCCCTTGTATTTAGGTCTTGATCCATTTGAGTTAATTTTTGCATATGGTATGAGATAGGGATCCAACTTCACTCTTTTGCGTGTGGATGTCCAGTGGTCCCAGCGCCATTTGTTGAAGAGATTATTCTTTTACCATCTCATTGTCTTTGATGCCCTTGTGAGAAGGCAGACTCTTGACTCAACTTTTTCTCCCACAAAGATGTAGAAGACCTTTAAAATTTTCTTTAATCCACAGTAACAATGTTCTGGGTTTTAGAGGATAAAAATGGTATTTTTTTTCCCATTAACAAGATTGGATCCTTCTTTATTGAATACCTGCAATAGAACATCAATGTGTATAGGACCTTATCTCAACCACTGCTCTTCTTTGACCACTGAGCACCGTGAAAAAAAAAAAAAAGTTGTCCAGCCACAGAATGTGTGTTTCAAAGCTTAACTGAGGGTCCAGAAACACAAGAAATGCCTTCATTATTGAATCATTTCACAGGATTTGGGAAAAGCGAACGGTCACTGAAAAACTGTAAGAGTTCAAATCTATGATCAAATGTTCAGATGAGCACGATATACTGAAAGGTTCTACCTTAACCAACACTCTAATTGAGAGAGGGTCAGGAAAGGTTGCAGGTAACTTCTTTCCAGAAATTTGGTTGCAGAAGGTGTGTCAGAAAGATAAAGCTGAGTCTGAATAAATCATTTGATTTCCTTATATTTACATCCAAGTGATTCATAACCTATTCCTCTTTTATCTCATGCTCAGCTCTGCACATTCACAGGCAGCTTCAGCTCTACTTCCTTCTTCGGACGAGAGCATCTATCCCAGCAGATCCCTTTGTAGTAGGCTGCTTCTAAAACAGCCACTGTTGTCCCGCCTCCTGGTTCAGTCTCTTGTGTAAATTCCGTCCCCACATCGTGGGTGGGCTGGTCCTAATGACTTGACTCTAAATAAAAAGTGATGGGATATGACTTCTGAAATTAAGTTAGAAAAGACCATGACTTCCATTTTGCTGGCATTCTCTGGCTCTTCCTCATTTGCTCATTTTGCTAACGCCAGTTAACACAGGCTAAGCCTTCTGGAAAGGCTAAGTGTTAAGGAACTGAGGCCATTAGCCCTACAACTTCCCAGGAGCGGAATTCTCCCGACAGCATTGTCTTGAGCTTGGAAGCAGATCCACTCTCGTTAAGCCTTAAGATGCATGCAGCCCAGGCTGACACCTTGGTTGAAGCCTTGTGAGAATCCATGAGCTGGAGGACCCAGCAAAGCCATGCCCAGATTCCACATAAACTGTGTGATAATATATGTTCTTGTTTTAAGTAACTACATTTTGGGGTGATTTGTTACACAGCAAAAGATAGTTAACACGTAGCATAACTTGGTTTTCTATGGTTTTGTATTTTGTGCAATACTTTCTTAACAAACTGAAAGTAAAGTCAAAGAAATCTTTCCTAAATCCTGGGTTTTCAAATCCATTCTTGCAGCTGTATCTTTCCATTCTCTCATCCCTATTCAATTACTGGACCAAACTAGCCCTACTCACTACCTCATGGTCTCATTTTCACTGCATAATCTAGGAGCTCATTGTCTTACCACTAAATTGTAACCGTTTATTCACAAACTCCTTTAACTTCTTAGTGTTAACTCAAACCAGGCTTTTTCAAAAACCGCATCAAAGCTCTCTTCAATGGAGGAAACTCCTGCTCACCTCCCCCAGCCCACCCCAGCATCCTGCTCCGTTTCTGCCATTTACTAGTAATGGGACGTTGGGCAAGTTATAGAACCCCTCAAAGCCTCAGTCTCTTCATCTCTTAAGTAGGAATAATACCTACTTCATAGGATGGTTGGAGAATCGGTGGAACGACGTGGGCAACAGTGCCTGATGGTGCTTATCCCTCACCGCAGAGTCAGCTGACACTGGTTTTCACTTCCCGACACCCAGTCCTCATTCTTCTAAGCAATAGTTCCTTATTGAATATTT
Source organism: Balaenoptera acutorostrata (assembly GCF_949987535.1). Taxonomy (NCBI): domain Eukaryota; kingdom Metazoa; phylum Chordata; class Mammalia; order Artiodactyla; family Balaenopteridae; genus Balaenoptera; species Balaenoptera acutorostrata. The sequence continues at coordinate 61,463,816 of NC_080083.1, forward strand.
CTGCGGTCCTGTTTGGGAACCACGTCCTGGTGACACAAAGATGAATGAGTCTTCGAAGCACTCACAAATCTGCCAGAGGAGATAGTATTCATCACACGCCGATTCTCATTGTTATTTGGCCCGTGATAAATGCACATACTCCGGGAACACAGAAAAGGGGTACTTCATTATCCTGACACTTCATCTTCGGTAATGACCTCGGCCTCTTTCTTTCCTTTGTGCTGGAGTCTACAGAATCCTAAGACACCCTCTACCCCTCACTCTCCAACTTCCAGTCAGAGTTTTTCTTTCCACTCATCTCTGTCCATCACTCCCTAATTCAGTAGGCTACCATATTCATGCTACTTTTAGTACCTTTCTCTCACAATACCTAAACACTTTTCGAACTTAATGACAAGCCCGCTTTTGTTATCCATTAACATGGCTTATCTTCACTCCTTTCCCTTAGACCTCATCTTCACTCAAAAAGCACCTCTTCTTCTCCACTTGCTGTTTCTTCCCTCAGACACTTTTCTTTAGTGCTTGGCGAACTCCTACTCATGCTGCCCTCCGCCCCACGACTCTAGCTAATCGCCAAATCCGTCGTTGTCTTCCTACAGACACGTGATACCTCAGGTGCGTGACGCCACTCGCTGTCCCCAGGCACAACACGCAGCATCCTGCTTCTGGCTCTGTGCTCATTTCTTTGCTCCGTGAGGGATACGCTCTCCTCTCAGCCAGCATCAAGCCAATAGACTATTAATCCCCCTGCAAGGTCCATTACCAAGGCCAATAACATTTTTCTTGTTCTAAATGTGTGTGCTCTTTCCTTCCCTTTGACTTCCAAGAAGGTTATACCTCTCTTGTAATACTTAAACTACACTCTTGAGTCTCATGTGGTAACGTTATAGTTTCATGTTTGTGGTCTAAGGTCTACCTCCTAATGCTTGAAAGTCAAAATGGTGTCTGTGGCAGCGTGAGAATGCCTGTCATAGGTCTGCAGCTACAGGGAAGATAACTGAACAAGGGCCCCGTTTGCTGAGCTCAGAAATCCAGTGCCACGTGTCTGCCAAGGCTCTATACCTCCCACAGGCTGCCGCTACTGACCAGTGACTGAACGTGACGGATACTCAGGCAAAGCCCTTCTTTGGAGACAGGGGGTCCTCCGATGGCCAGCTTTGGCTTGAGGACACCCCCGCAGTGCTACTGAACTTCCACTGGACTGCAGGGCATCCTAGGATGTCTGCTCTCCATTCGGGGTCAGACTGGCTTCATGGGCTAAAGGTTCTCCCAGTTCCCCCCACGCCCCTCCCTATTTCCCCTTCTATGGCAGATCCCCAGATGTTCTCAGATGTTTCCCTGCATGTTTAATCCCGTCTTGGCATCTACTTCCCAGACGACCCGGAATAACAAAAATGGTGCCAGGGCTGATCCACAGAAACACGCGATGAGATGAGGATTTGGACTGGCCAACCTGCCACCCAGCAGAAGAAGAGGACAGCCAGCCTCCTGGTTGGTAGGAGGGGCATGGGTAGTCCCTGGCACAAGGCAGCCCATCATTGTTTTAAGGAGAGCTAGCATTTTCCACTACGGTTGTCCCTCTCCCGTAAAATAGCAGGTGTCTGTGGTAGACAAAATAACCACCCTCCAAAGATATCACTATCCTAAGCCTTGGAACCTGTGAATATATTACTTTACATGGCAGGAGGGACTTTTTTAATGTGATTAAACTTGAATCGTGAGATGCAACGATGATCCTGGATTATCTGGGTGGGCTCAGTGTAATCACAAGGGTCCTTAGAAGAGGGGGGCAGGGTTAGTGTCAGTGAAGGAGGTGTGACAATGACAGCAGAAGTCAGAGAAAGAACAAGAGAAAGAGAGAAAATGAGAGACAGACAGAGACAGAGACAGAGCAGCATCTGAAGATGCTGCAGGCCTTGAAGATGGAGGAAGGGGCCATCAGCCAAGGATGCAACTGGCCTCTAAATGCTGTAAAAGGCAAGGAAATGACTTCTCTTCCACTGACACCTTGATTTTAGGACTTCTGACCTTTATAACTGTAACATAATAAACTTGTATTGTTTTCTGTCGCTAAGTTGGTAGCAATTCGTTACAGCAGAGTCATAGGAGACTAATATATTACCCCCATCACCCACTGCCCCGCGAACTGCCCAAGAGTTAAGTAAGAAGAGTTACATCTCAACAGAACCTGCTGGGCCTGGTCAGGATGGAGAGAAGCTATATCCCTACGAGCTGGCAGGAGGCGGGGGTTCTCCTGCGATGAAATTTTGAGGGCGCTTGATCGAGGGGGCTGGAAAGTCAAGCTGGATAAGTGAGACTTTGTTGAATGAGGAGTATTTTACTTAATGCCATTCAACATTCTAGCAAAGAATCCAGGGAACTGGACAAACGTGTCGCTGGCATGGCTCTTAGAAGCCTGGGAAGAAAGACAACGGGCAGCTCTTGGCAATGTAGAAATACCTGAGTTGCCTGGGCAGGGGGTAGAGGAAAAAAGAAAGAAGCTCAGCTTCTCTCAGCCCCTCAGGGCATGGCCATGCTGGAACGGAGAAATAATGTGAGTCCAGAAGACCCATTCAGAGGAGCAAGTTCCATGGGAGACCCAGAGAACAGGCACCTTTCACCAAGGCCAGGAGGAATGCACTGGGGACAAGGGACCAGTGTCACTAAGAAGTTCAGAGATGGCTTCATCTGCAGGCCACGAGTGACTGGAGGACAGGTGTTCACAGAGTCAGGCTCCATAGCACCTATGGGGACAATGGGGCACGAAGCTAACCATGTCAGCACGTGCCATGGCAAAACGGACAGTCTGATCCACAGCTTCAAGAATGGGGCTTCAAGAAAGGTGACTTCGATCTATAAATAAGAAACGTAATGAGGAAAAACTCCCAATTTTACCAGTTCTTAAGTAATTCATTGCTCTAGTTCACTTCATTAAAGTCTCCTTCAAACATTCTAGAGCCATGATGGGGTTCAGAAATGTTTGTGAAACAAAATTCTAGAACCACAAATAAAACTTTAAATGGTCCCTTTAAATAGAAAATAACAGGGACTTCCCTGGTGGCACAGTGGTTAAGAATCCACCTGCCAATGCAAGGGACATGGGTTCGATCCCTGGTCCGGGAAGATTCCACATGCTGCGGAGCAACTAAGCCCGTGCACTACAACTACTGAGCCTGCGCTCTACAGCCTGCGAGCCACAACTACTGAGCCCGCCTGCCACAATTACTGAGCCCGCATGCCTAGAGCCTGTGCTCCACAACAAGAGAAGCCATCGCAATGAGAAGCCCGCACACCACAACGAAGAGTAGCCCCCACTCACCGCAACTTGAGAAAGCCCGTGCGCAGCAACGAAGACCCAATGCAGCCAAAAATAAATAAATAAATAAATAAATAATTTTTTTTAAAAAAGAAAATAATATATCTGCAAAAACAAACTTATGGTTACCAAAGGGAAAAGGTCAGGGTGGGGGAAGGGATAAATGAGGAGTTTGGAATTAACATGTACAAACTACTATACATAAAATAAATAACCAACAAGGACCTACTGTATAGCACAGGGAACTCTACTCAATATTCTGTAATAACCTATTATGGGAAAAGAATTTTAAAAGAATGGATATATGTATATGTATAACCGAAACACTTAGCTGTACACCTGAAACTAACACAACACTGTAAATTAGCTATACTCCAATATAAAATAAAAAATTAAATTAAAAAGAAGAAAATAACATATCTGAAAAGATTTCATGTAACCTTGCACTCTCATTAGCCTTTTCTTTGCTAGGCATTATGTGTTTAAGTAACAAACAACAGAGCATGCTTTAATTAATCTTTGGCAGTCAAATATGATGCTTTGTAGCCAGACTATAGCCAATATGTACAAATCCTTGGCAGTTCCATACTACGTAACCACCACACTTGGGCTTGACATGTCATATGTCATCGAAGCAGATGCCCACCTTCCACAGACACCTCATCACAAGAGGCTGGTAAGACAGACACTGCATCTTGTCCAGGGGAACGAGGGTGGAACAGAAAAAGGATGGGTTTCCCAGCCCCACAACAGGAGATCTTAATGTCAATTCTGGCGCTTCTTAGTTTTCTCACAGTCAACATGTATGTATAGTTTCTCATCTACAAATAAGAGAGAAATGCAGGTTTCTTGTGAGCAACTTATGAGATAATGTCAACCAAAAGCTGGTCCAGCAAATGCTAGTTCTGCTCCAACCTCCGCCCTCTCTCCTTGACTTTTCTTCCCATCTCCATCTCCACGCCCGTCAGTATTCCAGGCTTACTGTGAGGGACCATGGGGAAATGGACCGGCAGAGACCCAGAAGAAGCAAAGCCACCTCAACCTCCCCAATCCTTCAGTCATTTCCATCCACTTTGGTTGGAAAAGCCTGCAGAAAACAAAAACAGCAAGCAAACAACAACAACAAAAAACCCGACCTCCCTACTCTATTGCCAAAAGTTTTATTTTTAAAGTGAGAGAGGGACATACCCTGGTACCCCTGAAAGGAGCCGAAGGTCACCTTGGAAATCACCTATGAAACTCCTAAATGTTCATTTCTGAAGCCGATTTTAAACAATTCAGAGGGCAGTCGATACGGCTTTATTCCTGCTTTGCCAGCTGCACTTCTAATATCTAACCATGAGCATCTGTCTTGGTCTTTCTCATTTCAATCTCTAATGTTGCTTTCTGACCACCTATACCACGCCCTCTCACAACACGCAATAATAATAAGAAAAAAAAATCCATTTACAGTAGTTTCTGTCTGCGTGCAGTGAGCTAACAAGCAGCCTCGGGATCAAGCAGAAGCAGCAGAATGGAACTCCAGTCAGGAGGATGCCCCTAAATATGTCCTCACCCACACGAGCCCGGGGCAAGCTCGCTCAGACAACCCTCCACCCAGAGAACGCTCCGGAAGTTCTGCAGCGGGTCTCCTTCGGCAACATCTGCCTCGGATTGCTAAAAACAACAATGCCTGAGTGGGAAACAGAGTGAATGGGGGAGGTGATGGGCAGCGCAAGGCATTGTCTTGGTCAAGGAATAGTCTGTAAGGGTCTATGATTATTTTCCCCCTTCGTCACAAGCATTTTCCTCACATGAATTTTTTGGTAAAATACAGGGGAAAAAAATCCATTAGTCAACTTGTGGCTATTGAGTAACGGTATTATGGTTCTAGGCAGAAAAATCACGTTGCTACAAGTCAGTGTTTCTCCACAGGTAGCACCCCCTGCTCAGATGCCTCTAGATATCTGGCAAAGTCTGGAGGCACATATTTGCAGGGAGGGGGTGGTCTACTGGCATCTAGTGGCAACGGCCAGCGATGCTACCAAACACCTTACATTGCACAGGAAAACTCCCACAAAAAAAGAATGACCCAGCCCCAAAATGTCAACACTACTGACACTGACAAACTCCGGTCATTCCATACTTTGGCTATAAATTCATTTATGCTGCAAAGAAAAAAAAGGCCATCATATGATATCAAAAGAGGAGCTCCAAAAGGAAACTCACAGAGACATGTCCTTTGTCACAGAACAAAACATGAGATTGGAATGGGGAGAAAAAAAGCCCTTGAAACACAAAAAGAGAACTTGCTTTAATATCAGGTGCATTTTAAATGAGTTGTTAAAGCTATTTCAATTGGTACAGACACTATGGAGCACGGTATGGAGGTTCCTTAAAAAACAGAGCTACCATATGATCCAGCAATCCCACTCCTGGGCATAGAGCCTGAGAAAACCATAATTCAAAAAGATGCATGTACCCCAATGTTCACTGCAGCTCTATTTACAATAGCCAGGACATGGAAGCAACCTAAATGTCCATCAACAGATGAATGGATAAAGAAGATGTGGTATATTTATACAATGGAATATTAGCCATTAAAAAGAATGAAAATAATGCCACTTGCAGCAACATGCACACAAATAGAGATTATCATACTAAGTGAAGTAAGTCAGAAAGAGAAAGACAAATATATGATATCGCTTATATGTGGAAGCTAAAAAAAAAGATACAAATGAACTTATTTACAAAACAGAAATAGACCCACAGACATAGAAAACAAACTTATGGTTACCAAAGGGGGAAAGGGTGGGGGAGGGACAAATAAGGAGGTTGGGATTAACATATACACACTACTGTGTATAAAATAGATAACCAACAAGGACCTACTGTATAGCACAGGGAAATGTACTCAATATTTTGTAATAACCTATAAGGGAAAATAATCTGAAAAATTATATATATATATATATATATATATATATATATATCACTTTGATGTACACCCAAAACTAACACAACATTGTAAATCAACTATACTTCAATTTTTAAAAATTAAATTAAACTAAAATAAATGCATGAAAGATACTGGGAATCCAGGGGGGAACAAAGGTAGCACGACAGTGCCCTGAACTTGCCAAGTGTGCCACTGTGACTATGACCTCATGGGCTCATGACATTACTCTAGGACCCAGAAGTAGGTTTATTTAATCCCTAACTTCCTTTGAGCCCTTGCAACAGATGCGACCTATGGGCCAAATCCTGCCCACAGAAAGCCAATGAGCGTTGCACACAGTTGTTCAAGAATACAACTTGGCTTTGTGGTTTCTTGTGTGGCATTTGGCTAGCTTAACTAGACGAGAGATGGAACACAGCTAGATTCTGAGGCAGATGGCTGACAGGCAGTGTGCTATAGCACCTCCTTCCAAATGTGTAGTTATCTACTTATAGGTACAGAGCATGGATGAATATATCATTATTACCCAACCCCATAGCTTCTAATACAGTTCTGCATACAGCTGGTGCTCAATACCATTGATAAACAGTCTCACATTCAGTCCAAGGTGACAGAGATCCTCATATCTTTGGAAAGTGGAAGCAGATACAGAAAAGGTACTTAGCTAAGGCACACTTGCTATATGCCAAGCTCTGCACTAGGTGCCAGAAATACAGTGATAAACAAGATGAATGAGTTAGTTGCCCACCATTTTTGAGCTTATTTTCTTCTCTGTAAGTTTACTGTGGCCTTTTCTAACGAGATAAGGCTAAAATCCATTTCTATGGCAGGAGGAAAGTTGAAATTCTCAACTCCTTTCTTCTTCCGTGAAGTCCTCCATCAATACCATACCTACGAGGGTGGCACAAGAATGTGTGCATTGGTGAGGCGGAGGAGGGGGAATGATGTCAGAAGGGTGAAGGGGAATGGTGTACATTTTTAGGAGAAGAAACTCTGTTCAATGCGCTCCTTTTATGGAGGGAGCGCGAGGAGAAGAGGAGGCCGTGAGCAGGAGTAGAAATACTAACCTGAGCCAAAGCTACTCGTGTTGGAACAGAGACTCCAGCATCTCTGAGACCAATAAAATAAATAAATAAATAAAGTTTATGACCCCTCTGCCAGCCACTAGGCCTGTTTCCACTTGGGGATTAATTAGGATCAGCATTGTACCAGTGAACATGTGCCACAGAAAAAGGAAGGAAGGAAGGAAGGAAGGAAGGAAGGGAGGAAGGGAGGAAGGGAGGAAGGGAGGAAGGGAGGAAGGGAGGAAGGGAGGGAGGGAGGGAGGGAGGGAGGGAGGAAGGGAGGAAGGGAGGGAGGGAGGGAGGGAGGGAGGGAGGAAGGGAGGAAGGGAGGAAGGGAGGAAGGGAGGAAGGGAGGAAGGGAGGAAGGGAGGAAGGAAGGAAGGAAGGAAGGAAGGAAGGAAGATCAACAGCATGCTCTGCTTTTTCTTGTGCAATAAACCCCTCACGATTACAGATGCGTGTATACTACGGCCAGTATCTTCCAGTACAGCTGGAAATATTAACACAAAGCATATTCTTGATGACTTTTTCAATTTAATGCAACTATACTACTGTTAATAAATGGAACTTATTAAATGTGATTTGATACTTATCTATGAAACACTTTCCGTAAGCATTCGCAAGGCAGAATACTTTATCAGATTTGGGAGATTAACATCTCCTGTGCCTAAAGCTAAGCGACTCTGCAGAAGGTGGTGTGGCCAGCCGATGTGACTAGAAAGTGATAAAAAGGCTGCTTTTGGTTAATCTGCCTCCTTGGCGCAGTGCATTTCTTGTTCTTGTCCGCTCTACAGAACTTCGAAGGCTCGATCGACATTCCTGTGCTCTCAGCTATGACTTTGGTCTTTCCACCAAAGCAGTTTTATTTCCTGACAGGCACAATAGCTTATGAAAGCCAGTGCTATTGGGAAGATATTCCAAATGCACAGGTTATGTGGCTCGTGGAAAACAGGCATTAACGGAAAAGAGACTGAAACCAAGTTCTCTTCCGATTGCTATTTCAGAACTTCTGGTTTTCCTGTGGAGCTCCTACTCAGTGTTGATGGTGAAACCAAAAAGACCAAACAGAATAACAGAATTGCAAATGACCAGGAGGAGTCCATTTAGAAAACAGGTAAATGCAATCGTGCTTTCTGTGTCTTCTTTTTTAAGTCAGAAGGAAGGGGTCATGTTCAAGAGTGAGTAATGCTGCAGAGTGGGAGAGCAATGCAGTGGAATGTCTCTATTTCTCTTTTGTTCCAAGTCGGGCTCCATGCATCTCGTAACAGACTGCTTAGAAGGGTTTCGCAGTTGTGCCCCTTGGACACAGGGCATGTTTTGACACGTGGAAGTGTGTCTCGTGCAGCCCGTGGCAGCCAGCGCCACCTAGCTTCAACATTTCCTCAACTCGACAAATTTCCCAATTGTTCTGTGAGTCTTCCAGGAGCGCTGATGTAAGACTCCCAGATTTTGAATGATGGAAGTCGGGAAGGAAGTTTTTGGAACAACCAAATTGCTCTGAACAGTTGTCAGGTGGAAAAACACGTCTCTGAGTCTGTGGAACTTTAAGCAGGATTTACACGGCTTCTCAATGCATTGACTGCTCAGAGCCCGCCTGTCTTCCATTTGACAAATCTTTGTGTGCCAAGTAGTTGGGGAATACGCACAGAGACCTGGCTTCTGAATCCTAGCTACTGTGTCCTGAATCAGGGAATGTCTCTAAGAAGAGAGTCTTTGCTAGGCTCACACCCAGGGAATGCTTCCTTAGATCTAGTGAACAACTGATGAAACGTCAGAAAAGTTAGAAAGTCTAGGGGAAATGGCACAAGGTAATCTGCCCTATCGCAGCATGTACTTAACCTTTCTGACGTCAACTCTGCGTGGAGGTTATGATTCTCACCTTCTTATAAGATAACAAAGATCTCATCCAGCTAACAAAGATCTTCTGCCTTCGTGACAGCAAACTATCATAACAGGAGAAACAGACGGACACAGAATTCAGGACCAGGCTGGTCTGCATTGTTGAGACCAATTGTTTGGGATCGTGTTTCCGATATGCCTTAGAGTCAGTGGGTGTTTTGAATATGTAAATGAAATCAACACAGAGAGAAACAAAGCAAGCAGGCAAATAGCCTACTTGGATTTTCTGGAAGGCACTTCTTTTTGTTTTGTTTTGGAGGCCAGGATAACATGATTACCAACCATTAGTTCAGTGAGGGAATTCTCCGGATGGTATTGCTGATGATGAAGAGGATGATGATGAAAATTATGAAGATGATTATGGTGATGATAATGATGAAGAAACTGGAAAGTGTTCAATACTCCCTGTAAGACTTTAATAAAACAGACTACCTGCCGCCTCTATGGATGTAGACTTTTTAAAGGAAACACCTAGAATTACTACAGTTCCCAGTGGTAGCAACTGAAGAAGACTGAAAGAGCTTCTACAAGTCTTAAAGTTCTCTTGCTTCCAAAGAGGAAGCAGCTTAAACCCACACAAATTCTTGCATGTAACCTTGGTAGGTAAAACTATCATTCTACGAACTGGGAGAGTATCCTTCACTCCATAAGCTTTGATTAAGAATAGAAACTTGAGTTGCAAAGAAAAGAAAACTGGGGTCTAGCAACAAGTCCAAGTTCCAGGCAGTCATTCCTTACTGACAAAACAAGCAAGGATAAAAGTCCAACGTAAACCCCATCGAGTTTCCATTCACATTTCTTTGAATTGAGTTTGTAGTCTTTGGAACCCACAAAATAACCCACACAAAGATCCCAGATGTTGGTGTATTTTTTGGTTTTCCTCTTATGAGGAAGGGCAGTGGGTTTCACACCAGCACTTGCCGACAGTAAAATGTAATGAAAAACATGTATTTGTAATAATGTAGACCACCTTCTAACTGCCTTTAATATAAGCACGTTGTATTTTCTAAAGATTTCAATTTGGCATAGGTGGTCTACAGGAGCAATTATGCGATGATACAGTCCTGCCTAGGAGATTCTGCTAAGCTTCTTTAACCAATGTCACATTTTGAATTAAACACTGTAGAATTTTAAACTTTTTGAAGTTTATAAATGATGACACAAGAGGCTTTTATTTTTTAATTTATCCTTAACTATAAACAATTAGCAAAGGGAGATTTTGGTTTACTATTTGTAGTGAGCTGAATGATGACCCCTCTCCCAAAATACGTGTTCATCCAGGACCCGTGAAGGTGACCACATTTGGAAAAGGGGTCTTTGCAGATGTAATTAAGCTAAGAATCTTGAGATGAGATCACCCTGGGTTACGGTGGGCCCTAAGTCCAGTGACAATGTCTCTGTAAGAAAAGAGAAGTCATAGACACAGAGAATAAGACCATGTGGAGACAGAAGTTATGTGGCCACAAGCCAAGGAACACCTGCAGCCACCAGAAGCTGGACAAGGCAGGAAGGATTCTCCCTTAGAGATTTCAGAGAGTGTGTGGCCCTGACAACACCTTGATTTCAGATTTCTAGCCTCCAGAACTGTGAAAGAATAAATTTCTTTTGTTTTAAGGCCCTACGTTTCTGGTCGTTTGTTACAGCAGCCCTAGCAAACTAATACACTATGTAATAGCACAATAAAAGAATCGGATAAGAGGAATAAATGTTTAAAAAACAAGTCCTTCTCCACCGATCATGACAGGAAACCCTTCCCCTAGCTATCGTTCAGCCTCACCAGCATGGAAACCACAGTGAGAAAGTTTGGAGTTTTTTGAGTATTTAAGGTTTAGAAGTATAAGACTCAAAAAGAAACTACACCATGTACTATTCACTCACATTCCCTGAGCACGTCCTGTTCTGTCACACCTCCATGCCTTTGCAACTGCCTAGAATATCCTCTTCTACCTCAGAAACCCGACTAACCCTCCAGATGCAGGACAAATATTGCCACCTCTTCCATAAAGCCACCTTCTCCACTGCCCTCACCACAGACACACACACACACACACACACACACACAGTTACTCACTCTTCATCTGGGTTCTATAGCATGTTTTACTTGCCTCTATTACGGCATAGATTACAAAGCAAGCACTGTGGGTTTGGGTCTATAGAGCTATCTCCCCCCACAGACTGTGAGGTTTATAAGCACAGTGAGATGACCTATTTATTTCCAACCTCTCTACACGTGGTCTCCAATCCTGCAGTGCTCTCTAGTCTGGACTTCCTTACAGCTTGGTGGCTGGGTTCCAAGTTCTAGGAAGCAGAAGCTGCTAAGGTCTACACTTTGAAGTCCCAGGATACTACGCCTACTTCATTCTTTGCTCAAAGCAAGTCATAACACCATTCCCAGTTCACGTAGGGAAGTAGATCCCACGTCTTGATCTAAGGAGTACAGGCACACACAGAGATGGGAGGGCTCGTTGGTGAGCATATCTGGAGACTACTTACTCCAGCTGAGTTCTAATCCTGTTCTGTTTCTTACTATTATGACCTTGGCCCTAAATATATAACCTCTATGACTCAACATCCTCTTCTATAAAACTGGAATAACACGGTCTACTCGATAAGACCGTTTAAAAGAGTGAAGGAGTTGTTGCTACTTACTTAGTGTGGCTCTCTGCACGTAGCAACCTTGTAACAAATGATAACTACTTTTCCTCTTCTGATAAAAGGGGAAAATAAGAAGTCATTAGGTGGCTAAAGGGAGAAACTGCAGAGGGAGACCTCCCTGGTAGAAAAAAGAAAGGCAAAAGGATGACAAAGTCAACCTTTATCAACTTCAATCAAGTTTGCCAGGGCTCATCTTATTCCTATCAGGCAACTATAGTTGAAATAGCCAAAACTCTGAGAAGAAGTATTTGGGGTGTTGAGCAGCAAAGTACACTCATGTCTAGGAAACCTCATAGTTAAGCTTCAGGATATATACTGTAGCTTTGCAGGATTTATGAAAATCTGTAGCTTTTAAAAATAAGTTTTATTTCTGACTATTAAAGCAATATATGCCATTGAGAACATTTTAGGTAATTTAGTGAAGCAGTAGGAAGAAAGTTAACCATCCATAATGCTACCACAAAAGGTAACTGCTCGAAACAACTGACTGTACTTTCTTGGAGTTATTTTGTTATCACAATATGCACGCGGGACTAACCGGTTTTATGAGTGTGTAACCTGTGCAGTCACACAGGGTCCCACACTCAGAGGGACCCCAGTTTTGGTTTAATTTTATGTTGTCACCATCTTGAAATTCTTCATAATTTTTATAGAAGGGGTTTCAATTTTTCATTTTGCTTGGAACCCTGCAATTATAGACAGTCCTGTGTACATGTTGGTATGTTTGTAGATGTGTGTGTGTGTGTGTGTGTGTAAACATATGGATGTAGATTTATATACATGCATTAATGCTTCAAGGATATTTAGAATTACATTTTTATCAGATTTGAATGTAACATATTATGTTTCCACATTAAACGTATTACATAAATATTATCTTAATGTTTACATATATTTCATCCATGGACCTGTCATATTTTAATTAATTATTCCATTCCTATTAAGCTTTCAGGTAATTTACATTTCTGTTTATATAAATTATTTTGCAGCATATATCTTTGTGCATAAATTTTTTTCTTCATCCTTTTTTTAAAATTTAATTTATTTATTTATTTATTTTTGGCTGTGTTGGGTCTTCGTTTCTGTGCGAGGGCTTTCTCTAGTTGTGGCGAGCGGGGACCACTCTTCATCGCGGTGCGCGGGCCTCTCACTGTCGCGGACTCTCTTGTTGCGGAGCACAGGCTCCAGACGCGCAGGCTCAGTAGTTGTGGCTCACGGGCCTAGTTGCTCCGTGGCATGTGGGATCTTCCCAGACCAGGGCTCGAACCCGTGTCCCCTGCATTGGCAGGCAGATTCTCAACCACTGCGCCACCAGGGAAGCCCTCTTCATCTTTTATTTATTCCTATAAGATAGATCTCTGGAAATGGAGTTATTGGATCAAAGAGTATAAATATTTTTAGGTTTTGAAATATACTTTCAAATTGATTTTTTTCTTAGCAAAAATTTTCAGAGTAATAGTCCAAACAGCAGTCAACAAGAGTGCCTTGGGTATGTTTTTTAAAAGACCGTGAACAAAGAGAATTCATTTATAGAGGGAAGATGCACAGTGCTTAAGAGCATGGGGTTTGAATTCAGTGTTCATATTATTCCTACCATTTACTAGCTACGTGGTTTCACACAACCTCTATATGCCTCAGTTTCCTTATCTAAAAACATTGAGGATAGTAGTATCCACCCCACAGAGTTGCTATGAAGATGAACTTTCATCACTCAACAAGCGTGACTCCAACACCAACTCTGTGCTAGGAATTCTATTAGGCCCGTGGGATGCAGCAGTGAACAGAGTAGACAAGTCTCTGGAGTTTACAGTTGGACAAGGAGGTTAGCCACTAAGCAGGAAATGTAAAAAAAAAAGTGTAATGAGTATTAAGAAAGAAGCAGCAGCAAAGCTTTTTGAAAGTATATAATTGTTTCTAGAGAAGGCCTCTCTGAGGACTAGTGTAGCTCTGAGACCTGACAAATGAGGGGGAAGGTGATCCTAGTGAAAGTTGAGTGAGTGAGAAGGAATGTTGAAGATAAAGGAAATATCCATGGGGGCGAAAGCCCAGAAATATTTGTCAAGTTCAAAGAAAATGAAAGTCCCACATAGCTAGGGTGACCAGAAGTCCCCGGTTACCTAGACAGTCCCTGTTCATCAACTGCTTTGAGGTAATCATTAATATGGTCCCTACTTCATCTCAAAAATGTCCAGGCTTAGAAGATAAGTAATACCATCATGCTGGAGCAAAAAAAAAAAGCGAAGAACAAGAGGGAGAGTAGTAAGAAATTAGGTTAAGACTTTGGAGGATCTTACATATCCTGTCTATCTTATCTTATCCTGTCTATTTATGTCTATCTTAAGGACTTAAGAGTCATTAAAGGATTTTCATCAGGACAGTTATATAATCTGATTTGCCTTTCACCATAGATACAGCTGCAACAGAAGGAGAGCTTTTGCTGAGTGAAGATTAGCACTCACAAAGAATTTAGAGAAGTTGGTAGTGTCTAAAACTGACAAGGGTTACTACCAAGATTTGCTGAGAAATTTTTAGAAATCAACAATGAAAAAAAAATAGGGAATTAAATAGGTGAAAGTTTTGCACAGGCACTTCCTGGAATTAGAAAATCCAAACAGGTAAGAAGTATATGGAGAGGTGCTTGCCTTCAAAAGTTAGCTATCAGAAGGATACAAATTAAAACAATGAGATACCACCTCACACCCATCACTCAAAATAGAAAGTCCAATGATACCAATTGCTGGGGAGTCTTCATTCACACATTGAGCAAGTATTTGCTGAGAACCTATCACATGCCAAGCACTGTGATAGGTACTGAGAATACAGTAATGAAAAAAAAATAGACAAAATCTCTGCTATGACAATCAGAAAGAGGGTGAGCAATCAACAAGACGAATAAGGGTGACTGATAACATGTTAGATGGGAATAAGTCCTAATTCTATGGAAAAGGCATAAGCGTGTTGGAGAAGAGAGGTTACAATGTTAAATGGGGTCCACAGAGAAGCCTCACTGAAGAGGTGACACTTGACTAAAGACCTAAAGAAAGTAAAGAAGAAAGCTCTCCAGGTATTTGGAGGCAAGCATTCCAGGTAGAGGAATCAGCAAAAGCAATGGCCTTGCTGAATAGATAGTCGGGTATATGCAAGTCAAAATAAATCTATGGAAGTTGCATTGGGAAGATATCCCCTAATGTAACAGTGTAGGTGCCTATGCTAAGAAGAGTATGGGGCCGGGGATGGAGAAAGATGGGGAAAATAATTTTAACCTATAAATAACATTAAAGAAAGAAGGCACCTTGCACGGACTAACTATAAATGCGAAGAACTCAGTCTTGTGGGTTTGAGGTCAGGCCACAACACAAAGACAACCAGGGCAAATGCAGGGTATGGGGAAATGAAGTGGGAATCTAAGCTAGGTGGGAAGGGAAATGAAGACCAAAGAGAGCTCAGAGAGAGGAATTAGAGTCTTTCAAAGGGTTAGAGGTCACAATGGGACCAAAGGACAGGTGTAGCAAGAGTTCCTGGAGGATCCAGCAGAGAGGTGATTGGGGTCAGAGAGACGGAACTCGGAGTTTCTAAGGTGGAGCCATACTGAGTGACAACATGGCCCAAGGTATAGCCATTGGAAGTAGGGTAAGGGAGGTCATTGTGATGAAGGTCCTCAAAATTAATGACCAGCCTGGACTGGTTAGCCACACACCGCTGACATTGAACTTGGCCACGATAACAGCAGTTTTATTCCAAGTATGGACACTGTGCAGAGCACATGTAAGAACTCAATTACTGGGAATGTTACTATTATTATTACTATTATTATGAATCATCACAGCATACTGAAGAGCTAGAAGAAATATATAAAGCTCTATGTCGAAGGGTCTCAGGGACCCATAGGAAGCAACGAAATATGATCCTACAAAAGTTGTCCCATCAGAGTGCTGTCTCCAAATGATGGTTTAGGTTCAAATCTATGGTGTTTGAAAGAACAGAGGGAGAACAGGGTATCAGACATACCACTAATTAAATGTATTTTTCAGAAACAGAATCACAGACGTAGAGAACAGACTAGTTGCCAAGGGGGAGGAGTCAGGAGAGGGATGGAGTGGGACGTTGGGGTTAGCAGATGCTAAACTATTATATAGAGGATGGATAAACAACAAGGTCCTACTGTATAGCACAGGGAACTATATTCAATATCCTGGGATAAACCATAATGGAAAAGAATATATAAAAAAGAATGGGGCTTCCCTGGTGGCGCAGTGGTTGAGAATCCGCCTGCCAATGCAGGGGACACGGGTTCGAGCCCTGGTCTGGGAAGATCCCACATGCCGCGGAGCGGCTGGGCCCGTGAGCCACAATTGCTGAGCCTGCGCGTCTGGAGCCTGTGCTCCGCAACAAGAGAGGCCGCAATAGCGAGAGGCCCGCGCACCACGATGAAGAGTGGCCCCCGCTTGCCACAACTGGAGAGAGCCCTCGCACAGAAACGAAGACCCAACACAGCCATAAATAAAATAAATTAAAAAAAAAAAAAAAAAAAAAGAATGTACATATATGTATAACTGAGTCACTTTGCTGTTATAGCGGTAATTAACACAACATGGTAAATCAATGATACTTCAATTAAAAAAATTTTTTAATGTTTTTCATCTTTACTGATTTATAAGGCTGATGCTTCTCTACCCATAACTACCTATTTGTTGCAAGTGCTTTTTGATCAGAAAATTTCAGAAAAGAAAATACGGCAAAAAAAAAAAAAAAAAAAGAATGATTAGCAGACCAGCCTCATTTGGAGGGTGGAGAGGAAGGAGAAGAGGACGATGAAGAACAGCTTAGAGAGAAGATGTCCAAACAGTCCACACACAGCCATGATATAGATGCACTGAGAAGTCTAGACAGCTTACATCCACTAAAAGACACTAGCTTTCTCTTCTTTCCCATTATAATCATTTCTACTTTATTTCATACAAAGCAATCTAGTCAGATAAATTTTAAAACAACTAAGAAGGTCTTTATTCAGAGTAACTTCCTGTCATAACATATGACACAAACAATATGTAACATAATATAACACATAACACAACATAACACCATTTGGTAATAAGAACCTACTGTATAGCACAGGGAATTCTATTCAACACTCTGCAATGACCTATATGGGAACAGAATCTAAAAACGAGTGGATGTACGTCTATGTATAACTGACTCACTTCGCTGTACAGCAGAAACTAACACAACATTGGTAAACCAACTACACTTCAATTAAAAAAATTATAAAACAAACAAACAAAAAAAACATTTGGGATATGTTTGACCAAATACCGGAAAGTTTCTTAAATGCTTAAACTTTTAATAGAAAAATTTAGAACTCCACAATTTTTCTCCTTGAACTGGATGTTATTCTACCATTCGAAGGTTTGCGGGGAATGAAAAGCATAAATAGCTACTTAAACTTCAGTTAACCATCAGTGTTGCTTGCCCTTTACTGAATCAGTGGTTCCACAGCCTGGCCCTGGAGGAGCAGGAGAGTTGGAACCAAACACTTCAATTGCATTCTCTGAATCCATCTAAACAGAGGGTTTAATACAAGCTAAGGGAAGTGCATTCCAGGGGAGAAGTCCAGCCTAGGCTGTAAGTCAGGCCTGGGGGTAGCCCACACAAATGACAGCAGGATTTGATGTACCCACCAAAACAAGGAAGATAGGAAGCAGGGTGTACTTCAGTGCCTCACCCACCACCTTGGGAAACCGTGAGTTCTTGTGAGTAAGCCCTGCCCAAGGTAATGAAAGTTTGGAAATACATTTACACAGTAGTCATTGAAGCTGAGTGTTTTTCATCTTTTTTTCTAGTCTACTGGCTAAACAGGAAGTTTTCTGCAGGATGCTCCAATATCCTCTGTTCAGAGTAATAACTTTAGCACTTTGATTTCCTTTTCTCCCACGATACGCTTAATGTTTCCGCTCTCGGTCCCGGACTCAGTCACAGATTTCCTGCAGGAAGCTGAAGCTCCTTAACGCTTTGCAAGGATCAGTTGTACCCCACCCACATAAAAAGTCACAAGGACCTTTCATAGATAGACTCAACTTACTCATATTCCCTAGGGAAGGTCAGAGTTGGTGAGTTAATGAAATCTTGCAAAATCTGACCAGCCGTCTATGTCAATCCCCATGGCATCCCCTGGAAGCCAGTTACTTAAAATAATTCCTGACCATAGGGAGGAGGATAAATGACTCACTGGGGTTAACTAAGAAAGGAAGCTCTTCCTCCAGGCCTTATCTTGGCACCTGCAAATCATTACAAGGACTAAATGTTATTGTCATCTAAAGATGATGGTGAAAATAAGAACCAGCCAACGGGAGCTGGGCATGTTGTACTAACATCCAAAGTGATTATATATCAACAGCTGCCAGTCTTCTTTTAAACCAATCTCCTATCATCTGGTCGTATTTAATTTTAAGTTCTGCCTTTCTCGCTGAGCACAGCATGCTGACAGAGAGCATGGCCTTGGCGTCTGCGGGTCCTGGGTTGGATCCCAGTTCCAACATTTGTACATGTATCATGTCGAGGAAACATGTCCATTTCTTTAGGCTTCTCTTGTTCTTCACCTTTAAAGTGGGAATAATAATTGCATTTGGTTGAATCATAAAATGATCCATTTTTGTAGGTTAAAGCTGATATAAGGCTTTTCGGGGTTTTTTTTGCAAGGATGAAAGAGTTAATACATGTATAGTAACTGGCACACTGCTAATGCTTATTAAAACTCAACAAAGCAATTACATTTTTATTACTGTCATTTTGTGTCATTTGCTGTTTTAAACTACCATTATTATTTATAACATAGAGACCACTTAATACCATGCTAGAGTGTAAGTTTCTGGAGGAGAGTGTTTGTTCACTGCTCTATCCAGCCAGGGAACAATGCCTGGTAGGAGGCAGGTCATCAATAAATACTGGCTGCACGAACAGATAGATGAGTAACACAGTGATACCTATGACAAGATAAGGGTGACCACCGGCTTGAAAAATCTTGAGCTCTTCTCTCCAATTTCTTTTCAGCGCAATTGAGCTATTTGCTGAAACAGCAGCGCTTCTAATTAGCCCAGGCAGGTGGGTGCATTTTCAAGATGGCAGGATAGATCTACATACTTCTGACAGCTTTAATTCCTGGATAGTTCACGTCTTCCAGAAATGCCAGGAGCAATGGAAGTGAAGCAACAGCTGGAGCTAGAAAAAGAGCTCTGCTTTGAGAACAGGAACTAGGAGGGACGTCCATTGTGGCAGCGCTTGTAAAATTAATGATAGTTACCCCACTCAGAGGCAAGAATGATGCATTTTATTTTGACATGTACCTTCTCAATCTGTTTTCTTCCTCCTTTCTTTCTTTCTTAGGCCTGATCCTTAAAAAACTGTAAAGGGCATTGGCTGAATGCCATCAGAACTGCTGCACCGCTGTAGGAAAAACTTTTGGCATAAACTGTAATTGGTATTTTGAATCTAGCACTGAAGGGTGATTCATAATTTTAATAAACAAAATCAACATGGTGATCACAAATGTTCATTTACCAATTGCAGGGTCTTTACGGAAGAGTATGGATGTAATACAATGCCTATTGAAAAGTAAGAATCGTACGGATGGGCAAAGAGTGTAAGGGATATGTGAGCTAGCTCTGAGCCGAGTTGCCTGGGTTCCCATCCTGGAGCCATCACTCACTAGCTGTGCAACATTGGGAGAGCTACCTCACCTCTCTGTGCAGAAGTCTGCCCAGTGTGTTAAGTGAGATAATACAAGGGAAGCACTTTGCACAATGCCTGACATGGTGAACACTGAATCAATGTCATCATTTGCTGTTCATACGATAGTTAACAAAGATAACGTCTGCTTCAGAAGAGGTGCTTTTGGAAAGATGAAATCCTCAAAATCCTTTCTTCTTTTTGTCTTGTTCCGATTTACATCATTTCCCTTGAAATCGTGTCAGTCCTGAGGCATTTACATTTTTATTCAGCTAAAAACAAGCTCAACATTGTAGACTTGGCCTGGTTGCTCATACTCGTGTGCTTGAAAATAAAAGAGCAATAATAAAACTCTTTTATGATGCTCACCGGAAATTGTGAAACTTCATCTCTTGACATCTTCCTGTCTCAATAAAGATTCTCATGAGAGTCTTGGAAGAATGGAGTCAGACCCACTCCGGTGTGAGCTCTGCACGCACTGCGGTCGCAAGGATGTTGTTTATGTTTTAGATCCTGTTTTCTTCCTGGATGAAGGGCCGCTGCCTGCAGGTGCTTCTCCTGCTGTTATCGTCCCCTCCGCAGGGTGCACCCTCCTGGAAGCCGCTTCCTGCCGCCTGTGTGTGACTCTTGCTGCTAAGGAATAGGAGGGAGGCTGTCAGGGCTCATCTCCCACCTGGCTGCGGTTTCCAAGGTTCATCGCTGTCACTAGCTGGCACGGCCATTTATGTGGGGAGACAGCGTTCTTGCTCAAGGAGAGTTCAGAAAGCAAAACACAAAAACAAAACCCCAAAGATGGCAGGGGGTGGGCTGCTGAGATGCTAAATGGAATTCCAGCAGTTAGACACCGTAGACACCAGTGCAATGCCTTAACCTCCCAGGAAAGGCAATGAATGTGTGACGCTCTCTGCAATGACTTCTAGATTGCTTCGCACACAGCTGATGGTCATCATGTTGCTCCCAAGAACAACTTGGAGTTAGCTGTCCAAACAGAGTGAATAACTTTTTGCATTCTCCTAGCCGGAGCAGTGCTGTTACCTCCTCGGATAATTAATCTCCAAAACTGAGGTGCAATGGACCAGTTTTACTTCCAATGGCAATTCGTGAGCTCATCAGAAAGCAAGGATGCTTAACTCTGCACCTAAACTTACTGTTTCTGCTCTGCTCTGCCTCAGAGTCAAAGGGAAGATCGATCTCTGCTCAACTCTACCTCCCAGACTCGGGGGGGTAGCAGGTAGACAGAGGCTCACAGAGGTACAAAAACTGACCATCTGGAAGTCCCATTACAGCCCAGTCACACATTTCAATGCCTGCCAACATATACACATCATGCTTGTATAAGCCACTTATTTAAGGAAATGAATGACAAGGTTGTATCCTCTGAGTTATCAAGTTATTGACGGTAAAAGCAAAGCCTTGACTTAGGAATAAGGAAAATATCACCCATTATGCTTCCTCGAAGTTCGCCCAGCTATTTCCTCCTCACTACTCATGGCTTCCTTCCAGGCACAGACAGTCTGAAGCAACAGTCCTATAATTCCCAAACAGCCCCTTTGCCTGCCAACCCATTCACTGACTTCAAAGGCAAATCACAAATGGTAACCCTAACAGCAAGATTCAGAGCGTAACCAGTCACTTTTCCCTTTGTGGGTAAGTTAGGAAAGAAAATGCGGCAGAGGAGGGATAGTGTTGGATGGGGGGACATGATTCCTTAGAATAATTCTTGTGACTAGTCTTTATAGATTTCAGAAAATAGAGATTTGAAAATACAGAGAACTGCTTTTACTTTGAATCAGTTTTTCTAGAGTCATGTAAAAACCTTTCCTGAATCCCTGGGGATAATCGCTCTCCAGTACTGAGATAAAAGTAGGTAGTTTCTAGACCATGAGGGAATTCAGAATTCTTCCCACTGAGTTAGAACTACAACGTGTCTAGGAAAAGCCATGTTTCTTATAAGGAGGTTTTAGAGTCTTAAAAGTTAAGTGAGACACAGCCATAAAAAAGAATGAAATCAGGGCTTACCTGGTGGTGCAGTGGTTAAGAATCCGCCTGCCAATGCAGGGGACATGGGTTCGAGCCCTGGTCCGGGAAGGTCCCACATGCCATGGAGTAACTAAGCCCACGGGCCACAGCTACCGAGCCTGCGCTCTAGAGCCCATGAGCCACAACTCCTGAGCCTGCGTGCCACAACTACTGAAGCCCGTGTGCCTAGAGCCCATGCTCTGCAACAAGAGAAGCCACGGCAAT
Source organism: Balaenoptera acutorostrata (assembly GCF_949987535.1). Lineage (NCBI taxonomy): Eukaryota > Metazoa > Chordata > Mammalia > Artiodactyla > Balaenopteridae > Balaenoptera > Balaenoptera acutorostrata. The sequence goes on from NC_080083.1 coordinate 61,485,654, forward strand.
AAGAAGCCCAGACACTGCAAGGAAGAGTAGCCCCCGCTTGCCACAACTAGAGAAAGCCCGCGCGCAGCAACAAAGACCCAACAGAGCTAAAAATAAATAAAAATAAAAATAAATTTATTTTAAAAAAAATGAAATCATGCCATTTGCAGCAACATGGATGGACCTGGAGATTATCGTACTGCATGAAGTAAGTCAGACGGAGAAAGACAAATACCATATGATATCATTTATATGTGGAATCTTAAAAAAATGGTACAAATGAACTTATTTACAAAACAGAAATAGTCACAGAAAACAAACTTATGGTTACCAGGTGGTATGAGGTTGCGGGGGAGGGATAAATTGGGAGACTGGGATTGACATATACACACGACTATATATAAAATAGATAACCAACAAGAACCTCCTGTAGAGCACAGGGGACTCTAGTCAATACTCTGTAATGGCCTATGTGGGAAAAGAATCTTAAAAAAACGTGGGTATACGTCTATGTCACTTACTTTGTTATACACCTGAAACTAACACGACATTGTAAATCAACTATACTCCAATAAAAATTTTAAAAATAAAAATAAAATAAAAAAGAGATGCCCAAATATGTTACTGTAAACCCCCCCCCCATGATTATAGAAACAGTGTAACTTTTGAGAGTTTTCTAACTTCAATAAAGAGACACAATGTGGAAAAAAAAAAAAAAGTGAGACTCATATAAAGAGCAAACTACTGGTTACCAGTGGGGAGAGAGGAGGGGAGAGGGGTAAGGGGGGAAAAAGGATTATTATAGGATTATATGAAATCATGTGTGTGAAACTTTTGAAAATTGAAAAGCACCATAGAATTTAAAAAATCTTTCATTCAATAAAAAAAAATTTAAGGGAGAAAAATTAAATTAAAAATAAGTGAGCCTCGGGACTTCCCTGGCAGTCCAGTGGTTAAGACTCCACACTTCCATTGCAGGGGGCACGGGTTTCATCCCCGGTTGGGGAAATGAGATCCCGCATGCTTGCAGCATGCTTGCGGCGTGGCCAAGAAAAAAAGTGAGCTTCACCACTTGTAAAATATGAATCAAAAAAGAAAGAAAATTATCATGGTTTCCACTCAAGCTGGCTAAAATATCTGAAGGGTACTGAAGTACTATTCCAAAATATGTCTTCCTCAAGCTACCACAGTGTCTAACAATCCACATTTAGGGATTTATTCGTTTGAGTTAGGACCAGCGTTCAACAATTGTTCATTGAGTGCCTAATATTTCCAGGCACTAAACTAGGTGATGTCTATACAGACACAGTGCTTGCCCACTAGTATTTCAAGTTACTCCCTAATGAATCAGGTTTAAAGCAAAAAAAAAAAAAAAAAAAAGGCCTGGACCATTTTCAGCACCAAAATAAGCAATATTAGTAACAGATTAAAACCACAGAATAAAATTAAAAATCCATGAGTTCATACTGATAAACAAATAAATGGATAGATAGATAGGTAGATAAATAATGAAGGGAAAGTTTTTTCTATCAATACAATTCAAACAAATAAATGCAGAGGAATAAAGGAATTTAAAAATTCACTCTTAGCAACCACCACAGTAATCATTGTTATAGAGATGAATTACCAATGGATGCTAAAACTATTGTGTGAAAATTTGATAAGAAAAAAAAGGATATTTACATACAGTATCTTCCCACAAAACACTGATTAAATACAAAGGAAATGTTAATTTTACAGTGGAGAAAATCTGAGCGATACCACCTTAGCCAAAAGGATCAAAATTAACATCACCAGTAACGGGAAAAATAGACACTGAATGTCTCCTGTTAAGTTGCATGGAGTATTCATTCCAGAAACGCACGACATGAATCCAATCAAGGGAATCTTCAGGCAAACCTAAACTGAGGTATGATCTACAAAATAAATGGCCTACACTTATCAAAAATGTCAAGGTCATGAACAATCAAAAAAAAACTAAAGAACTGCTTTCTAGTGAAGGAGAATAAAGAGACATAACCATTAAATGTAACATGTGATCATGGACAGGATACCAAACTAGAAAAAAATTTTTTTTTCTTTTCTTTTGCAATGAAAGACATTGTGGACAACGGATGAAATTTGATAAGATCTCTTGATTAGATCAAGGATCAAAAACTTTTTCTCTGGAAGATCAAGTAGGAAATCCCTTCAGCTCTGGAGGCCATCTGTTCTCTGACATAACTAATTCAAGCCTACCTTTGTGGGAAGAGAGCATCCACTGACACACCATAAAACATCAGTATGGTTGTGTTCCAATAAAGCTTTATTTACAAGTATAGATGGCCATCTATACTTGCCAACTACTGGACCACATAAGAGTAATAGCAATGTTAATTTCCCAATTTTGATGACTGCACTGTAGTCATGTAAGAGGATCCTTATTTTTAAGAAACATAAACTGAAGCATTTCAGGGTCAAAGACATCATGTTTGCTTGCAACTTACTCCCAGAAAGTTCAGAAAAAGAGATGCATGATAAATAAATGTGGTAAAATTTTAACATTTGGGGAACCTGGTGAAGGAAACTCTTTTTTTAACATGGGAACTACTTTGCAACTTTTCTCTAAGTTTGAAATAATTTCCAAATAAACAGTTAAAAGAAAAAAGGAAACAAATATCCATGGGACAGAGCAACCACTTGGGACCATTACCCACCACTGGCACGAATGCCAGGCACACAGAAGGTGCTCAGTTAATATTTGATAAGCAAATGAATTAATTAATTCACTAATTAATTTACTAGGTGTTCACTGGAGGAATGACATAGAGGACAGTTTTGTTTTAAGGAGAAGTTAGGAAAAGAAATCAATTACAAGGGACAGCCCACGTGGGATAGTGTCACATGTACATACACAGGAGGGGTAGGAGTCTGACAGACAGTAAGGATCAAGACATAAAAATAACAGCTGTGACAGATCATCGGGGCAAAATTTCCTCCAGGGCTGAGTTCCAAAGACCAACTTGAACTAAACTGATTCTCTCTTACTGGCCATCATTTTCGATGACACCCTCCTCCAGGCACAATGTTCAAAAGAGTTCCTCCTACCCTGTATTGTGCACAAAATGCATAACTCTGAAGGGAAAGTGCTCCTCAGCTCTCACATTGTTGGGGTTGTCTGGGCATTTCAACATCTACAGGAATACCCTGCATAACACAGAGAACGGCCAAACACTGCCACCAAAGCTTTTCCAAATATACGTCTGAATCACTGGGGTAAGAATTACAAGATTGCGGAAATAAAGTCTTTACGTCCAGGATAGTTTCCAAGGCAATATTTGAAACCATGATAAAAATCTGGATAATCATTCTGATATTAAACAAATTGGAGAAATGTCCAATAGGTTGACTGACTCAATGGTAAGGTAACGAGGAAAACCCAACATACGGACAGGTGGACACGGTGGGTGCACATTTCTTGCTCAGAGGTGCAGAGCAGGATTTTCTCCAGGAAGTGTCCATTCGCCACCTCGCAGAGACTCTACAGCGCAGGAGGAGGGAAGGGGACAGTCACGGAGGAGCTTCTGTGGCCAGGCATGAGAGCACCACGAGAGCACTGCTGCTCACAGCCCACGGGCTAAAACCGGTCAATGGCTCCGACGCACAGGCAAACAAGGGTGAAAAATGGAAGCGACGGAGCACTGCTTTTGCCATTTGGTAGTTCTGTGACCTGAGATAAATTACATTACTTCATTACTTCCCTGGGCACTAAATACTTCTGCCACCAGTATCTCTTCTGTTTAATTATTCAATAAAAACCTGTAACCAGGGCTTCCCTGGTGGCGCAGTGGTTGAGAGTCTGCCTGCCAATGCAGGGGACACGGGTTCGAGCCCTGGTCTGGGAAGATCCCACATGCCGCGGAGCAACTAGGCCCGTGAGCCACAATTACTGAGCCTGCGCGTCTGGAGCCTGTGCTCCGCAACAAGAGAGGCTGCGACAGTGAGAGGCCCGCGCACCACGATGAAGAGTGGCCCCCGCTTGCCACAACTAGAGAAAGCCCTCGCGCAGAAATGAAGACCCAACACAGCCAAAAATAAATAAATAAATAAATAAATAAATAAAGTTACATCTGTTTAAAAAAAAAATCTGTAACCCTCTATCAAGACTGCTATTTCATAGACAATGGAATTTAACAGATAATGAAGTGGAATAGATAATAGATAATGGAACATATCAAGTTTACTCCACAAGACAGTGAATTTTTTCCCAAATTTTGAGGGAATTGACTTCCGTGGTCTATGCTGAGACACATCCTACAAATGTCACAATGCACTTTCATATTAAATCTCTAGCCTTTGAGAAGGTTCGTGTAAAATTTCTTTGTGACAGAAATGACAGCAAGAGTTGATTTTGTTGTTCTTGTTGATGTGACGTGTGGTGGAAGTGGGGGGGAGTTGGTTGCCTTTTTTATTTTTATGGTAACTGAGTTTGGAAAACTACTCAGTGACAAGTAAACAGAATACCACTGTCACCATAATAATATTCCAAGAGAAGTTAATAAATTTCTGACATTCCAAGGTGTGAAAGGAAGCAATCTGACGTCTGAAAGCCGGAAAAAAACAGTTTCTTGGCCCATGCTGTTCACACATGCCGAGGTCACCTACAAAGTTATCAGGACTCAAAAATAAATGCAATTAAAAGTCTATTTTAGATGTTTTCTTGTATCCTAAAGCACGTAAAGACTTGAACATTTTCCCTCCCTAGTTTGAAAGTCCTTAGTAAGACTCTATCACACTAAGGTGGCTTTTTAATTCAGGTAAACACTAGATTTACAGAGTGATTTGCAAACAAACACGCCGCCCCCTATACACACTAAAAACCATAAAAAGGGAATCCTGAGAGTCTTCAAAGATGCAAAAATGATGCAAAGTCATTACTCAAAAAAATCTAGATTAAATGAAAGGAAAATCCTTACTAGGACCAATGTCACACAGAAGCAAAGGAAGTAAACCAAGCTTTGCCTCGAAATTCAAATGTTTCCGTGGTGTAAAAATTACATCTCTAGGGATGAGGGTGGTTTTAACTTGTTAAACCTCCATAAATAAATAAAAGTCCCTCTTATCTTATGATTCAGAGAGTCCCAGGAAGGTTTTGCTAGATAAGCAGAGAACACATTCCTGAAATTTCACCATTAAGCATTTTTTAAAAATTAAGCTTCACCTTCATAGGCAGGTAATTTCTCCCTCTCCACCCCCCCTCCCTCCCTCTCACTCTCACTCACACACACACACTTATTGGAATAATATCTATGTCATTGGTGAGTTATTACTTGTAATGTTTTTAATGTACATGTACTGTGGCAAACGGGGAAGATTTTAATATGAGGCAGTCAAAAGGAAGAGGTACTAGGAAAAAAGTAGAAAAAAGAAGAAAACACTGAGGGTGTGAAATGATGGGAAGTGTTCCAGCACATCTTTTATTTGTCTCCTGCTCTCACCATTTGTTAGTTCTGTGACCGAGATAAATTACATTACTTCCTCCAGCCCCTGGTTGACCCTCTCTAACATGGGAATGCTAGTACGGATCTTGTAAGATACATGGGAGGACTAAATAACATAATATGTGTAAAATGACACAGAGTTGACCAAAGATTTTTCTCATTTTTCTTCTCTCAAGGATAGACCATCAATATCATTGTGAAAATCTTCTGACCACCCACATATGTGTCAAACAATAGATTGAAACTGAGTACTAACTGAAATACACAGAATTAAGTGAGGAGTCATTGGCTGGTAAGAAGGTAAAGAAAGAGTGAGAAAAACAAGATCACTGGAAGGCTGCGTCAACATTTAGTAGGACACACTGACCTGTAACAGGCCAAGAGGATCTTTCCCCAGACCCAACTTCAAGTCATGAAAGAGGAACCAGTTGGAAAATCTATGCTCATCATGTGGCTTCAAATTATCCTCAGGAAATCCACAAACGTGGTGATCTAACAGACTCGTGATTTGGGTAAGTTATTTACCTCTTCTCAGTCTTGCTTTCCTCATATACAAAGTGATCATGATTGTGAAAATGAGAGGTAATCTATAGAGATCCTCGTACAGAGGAATGTCCCCTGATTCAATCCTTCCCTCACTTCATGCACAACCATTTCATGAGCAACCAGGACCCTTAACACATACCAAAGCCCCCTAATTCTTCCCATCTTTACTTCTGCCATTTCTGTCTTGCCTTATAATGTTATTCACATAACGCATTAGTCAGGGTCCTCCAGAGAAATGGAAACCACAGGGTGTGTGTGTGAGAGAGAGAGACAGAGAGACAGACAGAGAAACAGAGAGACAGTGACAGAGAGTGTGTGTGTTATTTTAAGGAATTATCTTGAATGATGGGGAGCATGGCAAGTCTAAGATCTGCAGGGTCCAGCAGCATAAGCCAAAAGTCAGTCTGAAGGTAGAATTTCCTCTTCCTGGAAAGACATCCACCTTTTTTCTCTTTAGGCCTTCAACTGATTAGATGAGGCTCACCCACATAATGGAAGTTAATCTGCTTTACTCAGTCTATTGGTTTCAATGTAATCTCATCTAAAAAGAGAGATTTCACAGCAACATCTAGACTAGTGTTTGACCAAATATCTCGGTACCATGGCCTAGTCAATCTGACACATAAAATTAACCATCACATGGAGAATCACCAAGCTTATTCCTGCCTCAGGGCCTTTGCACTAGCTGTTGCCTCTGCTTAGAAAGCCTCTCCCCATCTCTTCTTATGCTTCATCACCCAGATCCCAGCACAAATATCACCTCTTCAGAGACCTTCACTGCCCGACCCATGTATCACAGCTCCCTGGCCACCTTGCTTACCCCAGTCACAATCTCTTAACTCTCCCCATCCTGTTTTATTTACACACTTGTCACTATCTAAAACCATCTTGGCTATGCAATCGCCTGTTATCTGTTTCCTCTCCCAGCTCTGGGCTCCACGTGTGCAGGGATCGTGTCTGCTTAGCATTCTAATCTCAGTATCTAGAACCGTGTCTAATACATAGTAGGCACTCAATAAAGAACTGCTGAATGAATCAGTCAACCAGTCAATACTAGGTGCTCATATAATATCTGATTATTTTTATTAATAATTAATCTGTATACTTTATTATGGTGATGGTTTATACTCCAGTCTTTTAAAATAACTTCTATACCATCTCTGGATCACCTTTTAATGACAGATGTTGTATTTATCCTTAATCCCACTGTAGTTATGGTTTCAAATAAGTTTGTGAAATTTAAATTCTATTATATGAGGAGCAGAAGATAGATATTAAGGAATTGGAAACAAACATTATCTTGCAAAGCTTAATATTTTATACATTAGCTTGTCTAATTGTGGATTTAAAAATAGAGCCCTAAAATAGACTATGCTTACACACGCAAAATTAGTTACAAATGACTCAATAACCCTGTATAATTCAGGCTGAAATAACTATGTCGATTTTAGATATTCTGATAAGTAAGGCGAAGGTGGGCTCCTAGTTCTTGGATTACCTTGTTCATTGGCTTTATTCCCTCCATCATTTTGTGCATGCAGACATAATTGAAGAGTACTTTAAAATTTACACGTTGCAAGAGAAAATGAACCTCCCTGGAAATTTACCATCTTTGTAAGGAGATGAAAGTTATAACTTCATTATTTATTGGGGAGAATGAAAATATGAAGGTAGATATTAGATGGTGAAATGAAATAAACCTCTTAGTGAAATATCTTTTCATATTTTGTTTTATCTATATAATATACAACTAAAGCTTTGAACATGATAATGAATATGGCTGTTCTTGCAGAGACCATCTTTTTTTTTAGGAATGACTGAGCCTAGTTTTCACTAGCATAAAGGTAACCCTACAAGTGATAAATTGGTAGAAAATTCTTAAAGGGTTTCCTTCCACAGGGAGTTCCAATGAAACCCTTTTTCCCAAGAATCTCCTTAGCATCTCAGCTTCCTCCTTTCTTTCTGTTTTGCCTGCGATTTTCACACGAGCACAGATACATTCAATTATTTTAGTTTTTAATCTACAAGGAGAGTTTCGTTTTACCCTAAGAATAATTATTCTTTCAAAAATGGATATTTTGATGAAGATACAGGAAGATAATTACCTATTTCTTTTTCAGAGAAAGATGCTAAAACAGAGAACAGATGGGCAGTTCCTTGGTATCTATCCTTAGAGCCACTTCTGCAGGGCATTTATTAATTGGAAGCAAGATTAGTGAAAAAGATCTTCTGGCCTGGTCATTCTCTCCTTTAGCAGAACTAAACTGACTGTTTCCAGTTCATTTTGGAGTTGAAAGCAAAAAAGGAAACTAACCTAGGGTTAGGACTGAACGTAGGGTTCAGTCCAGTGCTGAACCCTAAGACCTAAGCCCACTTTATTTCATTGAACAATGCTGTGAAGTAGATATTATTATTCTCATATACAAATGTGGGCAAGTGATTTAACCTTTCTGAGTCTCCATCAATACGAGACAGAGGAGAGGATTCAACTTGTTCTGCCTGGCTCCAAAAGCTGTCTGGAAACAAGCTTTACATTCAGCAACAAGGTGAAGCCATCAAAGGGAAAACACAGACAGCAGAAATCATAAAAGACTAATAGGTGTGGCTACTTAGAAAAAAAAAGAAACAAAGAAAAGTGTACGGCAACAAAAAAGCCATTATAAGGTTGAAAGACAAATGGCAAGCTGGAAAGTTACTTGCATATAGAAGACAAAAAACTAATATCCAATAGAAAAATGATTCTTATAAATCAATTAGTAAAAGATAACCTCACAGGGGAAAAATGGAAAAAGATAAAAATAATCATTTCCTTAAGGACAAAATATAAATAGCTCATAAATACACGTAAGAACATTCAAGCTACCCAATAACAAAGATGGTCAGAATGACAAAGATTAAGAAGGTGAACCCTCCATTGGCAAGAGTTTGAGGAAATGAAAATCTTCACATACTTTTGAAGAAATTGTAAGTGGCTACAGTCTTCTGGGAGATGGACTGTCAACGTGTATCAAAACTTTAAATGTGTATGCCTTTGCATCAGTAATTTCACATATATAACTTAACTTGAAGAACAATGATAGAAAAATTCACTAAAGTAAAAGTACAAGGAAATTATTTGCAGTAATATTGATGAGCAAAAAAAAAAAAAAAAAGGAAAAGTTCATCAAAAAGCAATTGTTTGAATTTTAATAGCCCTGTAATGGATTCCTGGATTGAAAAGGATATAGGGTACTCATACATTTTTCACTTTTGTTTTTATATCTTTCTATTCTATTTGAATTATCTACACACATACATTCAGTTCAAAATCAGGGATAACAAACTATAATTTTCAAGCCCTTTAATACACCTTGTCCTTTACAATTTACAAAGCACCTTCCCATATTTTATTCCATAGTAAAAACTAGGTCTCCAGTCCAAGGAAGCCATTGTTTCACATAGTTTTATGCCAAAAGCAATCATTTCTCTCTTTGCCTGTGAATTTCTTTTAATTACTTCAAAAAAAGGAAGTAGGCTACTCAAATTCACGCAGATGTTTGCATCCAGCAAGCACGATCAAAAGGAGAGAAAAATGTGGTTTTCTTTTAGTTCACTGCCCTTGCAAGTCTTCATGACACTTTGAAAGGACAGCTGCCTATTCCAGACAACTGCTCTGCTCAGTATACAAGGAAGGGATGCAACCTGCTCCTAAGCGCGGCTGTTTTCGGGACCAGGGAATAGACATTTTCAGTGTCTTCCCCAGGCTCCACTGGGCAGGCCTTTCATGTGAGCAGGAAGGAAAAGGCTGACAACTTTCTCGTCTTTATGGAAGGTGGACTTTATTTCCAGCTCTCAGGTCAAAAGGTGGCGGAAAGAAAACAAAACCGCCGAGAGATAAAGACTAAAAATAACGTCCTGTGGGGTGAATCAACACAGTTTGGGACCCTGCAGGCAGCAGCAAGGCAAGGATGTGCGTAGGGCTAAATCTGCGTCATCCTTAACAGGTGGTCGTGACCAGAATCAAGACGCCTGGGCCAGAGAGGAAAGGGATCTGCAAACAGGTGTGCTGGAGGGAAGGCGTTGGGGGAGGAGAGGAAGAAGCCATTTAAACAGCCTGGGCTTAGAGCCCAGACACTTTCCCAGCAGTTCACCTCTGGGAGAGCCCGAGGGCTGGGCATGGGCTGGGAAGGAGCTAAATTTGATCCCGGGGTTTTGTGGTTTGGGTGATGCACTTGAGTTTAAAATAGAAATAGATGTGTTTATGTAGTTGGGCTTTCTTTCTCTTTACATTTAATTGTCACTTTAGAAGAAATAAATCTATGATTCACAGACTAATGCCCCCCCCCTCAAAAAAAGGAGCTCTCATTGGGTGATTTCCTATTTTATAGGAAGCAATGGGAGGATGGGTTCAAAAATCGCCCTAAAGACATCCATTATAGACTTTGGAGAATGAAGATGATTTATTTTATTTCTATAGCACTTTAATTGTGCTTTTAGAATTTTCTAATTCTAATTCCTTTAGAAGGTACTTGTAGAACATTTTAGTTTGGACTTATAACCATCCTGGGAGATAGATAAGCTGGCTATTATTAACCATATTTTACAAGCTAGGAAACTGAGGTCAGATAAATTAAAGGACTGTATGTGTCCTAATTAAAATAGCCAGATTTTGTTTGGTCAAGCAAAAGGTTTGGCTTGATCAATAGTTTAAAATGAGTTTTATTATTTTGTCTTATTACAAAGTTATACAGGTTTTTAAAATTTTTTAAACTATATTCATCAACAGGAAGGAAACGAAAAGTCATCTGTAACCTTACTTTGAGGATAGTCACTATCACGTTTTTTAATTTCCTTCCACGCTTTTGAAAATGTATATACATATGCACATTCATAATTTACTTTTATAAAACGGGGATCGTATTATACATTCTATTTTTAATCATATATCTATATATTATGACTGCTATCTCCTATCATAGCACCTTACTATATGACGCATAATTATGCATAATTATATATAATAAATTAATTATAACTTTTTTAGAAAGGATTGTATGTATCCTTATAGACTAAGCTATAATAATCACATACACACAGAGGCCAGTCAGTATCATTATTTCTCTAACTGCACCATTGGGCAGACCTCCAAATGGGAAAGTTGGCATTAGATGCTAAGGGGCATGGTGCAAAAAGTAATACTGAATACAAGAAGCATGAAGAAGAATCTAGCCTACATGGACTTAGTGACAAGGTGGATCCCTCAAGAGACAAGCTAGATCCCTTAGGGAAACTGGACCAGTTTCCCTAAAGAGGTAATAATTTTTGAACAAGACATTCATGTCCTCTTGCCCACCCTCCCCTTGGGACCAGCTGGATGAAGCCATAACAGATATCATCTATGGCTCAGCATCAGGCTGTGAGCTGAAAGAACGGCACACGCTAGAGCCCAAAACAAAACTTGGGGTCACCAAAGTGAGGCCAAGACAGGGGCAGATTCTGGAGTTGACAGGAGTTGAATCCAAAAGACAGTGGAGCTGGGAATCTGACTTGGAACTGACAGGAGGCGACACGTGGACAGGCAGGAACCTGGCCAGAAGGAGACTCAGGAACAAGAGCAACAAAGCTGTCCAGCAAGGGTCTAGGACGCAGACAAGAAGGATGGGCGAGGAGCCAAGTTCCAGCGGTCCCAAGGACAGAGCCCCATGGCCAGCCAGCCTCTGTATTCCCTCCTGATGTGTTAGATGTTTCTGAGAAGGCAGGATGTGGTCCTGAATGTTATCTGACTTGGGACTTTCAGGAGAGATAAGTGGAAGGTCCTGCCTGAAGAGGATGGGGTGGGAAGGGAGGTGGTCCAGCAGCTCCTGATCATTCACTGTCACATTCCCAACAGCACGTGGCAGGACTCAAAGTGCACAGTAAACACTCCATAAACACTTGTTGATTACTTGATCAATGGCGGGGAGTTGTCTGTTTGTTTGTCTCTTATAAACAAAAATAAATCAAGCCTGTTCAAGTGTCCCTTGCTTAAACTAGCACAGCAAATCAAAAAGGACTCCAAAGGGGCCAATTCCTTTGCACAGGGCTGAGCTGAGCCCCATGGGTGGAAGAGCATTCTTGTTCCTACACCTGGGTAACTGGAAATGCCGTACCTCTTTGCCAGGGAGTAGGAAATGATCCCCTGCCAGATTTAGGAGCAACACACGAATCTGCCATGATGTTACGACTTCAAGCAGCGGTCAGGAAGTTAGCATGAGTACAATCAAAGCTGGATATTTCCAGAAAGCATCACCCCACTCCATAACAGCAGTCCCCAACACACCCTCTTTCCCAGATAAGAAAGTCATCAAACGTCATCATCAAATTCCCCCAAAACTCCAAGTTACATCTGAGTGTCAAAATTCAAAGCCAATTAATCACTCCAATCAGGACCTTTCAGAAATCTGAAATTCCAAACGTGTTAAACCAGACCAGATGCACTCTGCCCTTAGAGATTTCAGGAGGGTGGGATTTATCTTCAATTTTATCATCAATTTTCGCCTGTACCCTTTGCTCTCAGATCGCCTGAACTAAACTCGCTCTTCTTTTTCAAATGGTAGCCACCAAGCAAAGTCACCGGGGCAAAGCCTATTTTTCATTATTTTTGAAACATCTAATATTTATTTTATGACATAGAAGGTGTAGAGCCTTAAATGAAATATCCCCCCCTGCATAGGTCATTGTGTAATAATAACACTACCCGTAATGCTTTCATCTTGGTAGCAGGCAAATGTTCCCTTTCTGCCAGATGAGAACATAAACCGTTTAAACCCATGAACAAAATAAATATTTTAAAACCAGGTCATTTTAATCCGTGGGTCCTCTATTTTTCACGGATGTTGTGATCAAATCATTATTCTCCATAATCGGATTTGTTCTTTTAATGACTTTAGGAGGAAAATCAACACCTTCTATGGCTGCTCAAATGATCCACACATGTTGTAACCAGATATCAGTCAAGCGTCAGCCACCGAACAAAAAGGCAACACAGTCATTAAAATCAGAAATCAACACGAACACCTTTGGCTGTAAAGAACGTGTTCTAAGCTTTGCCATAAACTAATGCCAAAACATTAAGTTTGCATAGGTGTTTCTATTAATCTACATATCTGTGAAGCACAATAAAGAGAATTTTAGCAAAAGGAGGTATACCTGTATTGAAAACTAGAAATAATAAAAGGGTGGGTATAAAAGAAAGTTCTCACTGAAGTCTAAAATATACATTAAAAATTATTTTTTCTCTCACCCTTACAGAAAGGAGAAAACAGAAAAATGTTAATATAATCGTCTAACTGTCCTATACAAGTGGCCTCTAATTGGTCACATACAAAGCAGTCAATACTCTAGCGGGGTCATTTGCCTCTCAGGCTAAGTAAAAGGTCTACTCACGCAAATAAACATCCAAACAATGTGTCTGACAGTCCCAGCCCACCAATCTTAGACATTCCAGGAGTATCATTTCTTCTCTCCCTGCCTGGGCGGAAAATAACTGACAGCACACACCTGGAATCCACAACATTGTTCTTACTGGACAGGTATTATCAGAAAAGCCTAAATATCCATTTATAGGAGAACGACCACATATATAGAGGATTCCGTGGAATGCAGCACAGCAGTGTCAAACAAAACGTGGTTCTGTATCAACCGACATGGAAAGAGCTTCGTGAGACACTGGCCTTGCTACAAGCAAGTTTTAGTTCATGGGTGTGGTATGGTACCATTTACAGAAAGGCAAAATCACAAAAGAACACAGAAACCAGCCAGAAGGATAAGCAGATCTGGAGAGAATGCTGGGATTGAGGGTAGCGATCAACAAAGCTGTGGCCTTATGTGTAAGTTTTTTCAAAGGAGAAAGTACTGATCCATTTCTTTTTTTTTTTTTTTAATTTTATTATTTATGGCTGCGTTGGGTCTTCGTTTCTGTGCGAGGGCTTTCTCTAGTTGTGGCAAGCGGGGGCCCCTCTTCATCGCGGTGCGCGGGCCTCTCACTATCGCGGCCTCTCTTGTTGCGGAGCACAGGCTCCAGACGCGCAGGCTCAGTAGTTGTGGCTCACGGGCTTAGTTGCTCCGCGGCATGTGGGATCTTCCCAGACCAGGGCTCGAACCCGTGTCCCCTGCATTGGCAGGCAGACTCTCAACCACTGTGCCACCAGGGAAGCCCCAGCTCAGGCTTTTTAAAAGCTCTTCCTAACCTGCAGAGTCAAATGGCTCTTGGTTTTATCTTTTCAACCCACTGCCTCCTAACTTTTGCAAGAATCCTCCATTTCAATCATTTTGTGGCTCCTGCTACTATTTTGCTGCTCGAAGACCCTCTGGGACTCCTCTGCTTGCCCTGTGCACCAGCATCTCCTTTTGGGAATTAACAAATCTTGTTGTAGCTTTCCCAAGCACTTAGAGCACTGCAGCTCATAAACTAGGATTAAAAACAACAACAAAAATCTATGCCTTTTTATTTCCTCCAGTTTACTAGGCTTCCCCATCGTAGAATGACCACATCAATAATTCATGATTCTCCAAGTAAACTAATAATGCAAACCACACTAATGAAACACTGTAAGTCTAGAACTGCACTAATGACCACGGAGTGGTCACAAAATTAATCATCTCCGTGAACTATTCGTCCAAAAACATCCCACAGCACTTTATGGTTTTAAGATATCAAGAAACTTTTGCCCTCTTCACAACCAGTGTGCTGGCTGCTCTCAGACAGCACAAATGGCCAGGATAGGAAGTGTGTGCTTCAAACTGGAAAATTACAAATATGTGAACCAGCTTTTGAAATTCCCCTTTGCCCTGGACTAGAGCCAGGACACCAAGTCTTACACTTCCAGCCATGCATGAAAGATGTTTGGGGATTTTTCTAATCCAGGGCCCACAGGACTTTTTCTTGTTGCCTTCCAGGGGACAAGGCACTGAATGAAAGCATATCTTGCCCCAGTCTGACTTTTATGTATTTTTTATTTATTTAAATGTGTCATAACAGCTCCTCACATCTGCTAGTTTATTGCAGCCCGTTAAGAAATAGGATAAAAGATTCAAGCCCATCATTGCTTTTTCCATAAGGATTTAAATCACAAACCTGAAATAGAAGGAATCTCCAGAAGGTCCAAAACGGAGCATTCTTCAAAGACAGGTAAAAGCAGAAAGCCCCACCAAACCTGACAACTCACCATACACGAGCTTATTAATGTGAAAACACTTTGTCAACTCTACAGAGCTTTGCAAATGTTTAAGACATCATTTTCAAGGCTACAATAAAAGGTCTAGCAAGGACTTTGACCTAAGCATATCGTATAGCATGTAATGTAGTGCTGGCAGGCACACATGATTTTTTAAAATTACTACTCATTGTTGTTGATAGGAATAATCCATGGAATAACAGTCTGTGGGCCAAACGCTAACATTTGATATGGATTTACCAGGAAGAACTTCCAGTTCTCTCAGCCTGTTTCCTATCCCCTCCTCCCCTTGGGCCCCGAAGTGGCACAGGGTGACTAAAGCAGATCATGTGTCTGTCACACTGTGTGTGTGCAAACCAGCATGTGTAGACACCACACCCCTCTTTAAGGAATTTACACCAAAACGATGGTAAGGAAGGAGCAAAGCTGAATGTTGGAGCTGACTTCCAATCAGGATATCCTACCTGGAAGCAAGCCAGCTTCTGCTCCTTTGAATTAAGCCAGAAAGACGTGACCTTTCTTACAAATGAATGCACAACCCTTTGGCAAGACCACTGTGGACTTCTGCCTTGAATATGACTCTATGTCATCTGGTAACAAG
Source organism: Balaenoptera acutorostrata (assembly GCF_949987535.1). NCBI lineage: Eukaryota > Metazoa > Chordata > Mammalia > Artiodactyla > Balaenopteridae > Balaenoptera > Balaenoptera acutorostrata. The sequence goes on from NC_080083.1 coordinate 61,501,454, forward strand.
TGAATTCTTGAAAGAGACCTTTGGTTCTGCAATGAAGCCTGACTATTCAAAATGGCAGCATTAAACTGCCTGGTTATTCTCCTTAAACAATTCACTTTTAGACATTTTAACCTTAATGATTATACTCAGGAATAGCATATGAAACCGGGCCATCTCGTACACTGCTCCTGAGAGAATGTTAAAGATCTCAATGCTACTTAAAATATTCTTAACCTTTAACATAGAAATCCTACTTCTAGGAATTTATCCTAAGTAAACATTGGTCATGTCACAAAGATATGGCTACAAGACACTTTTATAAAATAATTAATAAGAAGGAAGAATTGAAAAACACCTTATCCAATAATAATGGCCAGTTGCAAGAGTATATCCAATCATACACTTTGCAGTTATTAAAGGATGGGTATGCTTATTAAGAGGAAGAAAAGCAAAAATGTTTTATTTTTATAAATGTATATATTTTGTAAACTTTATACATTATATAAATTTATATATTTATATATTTATATATTGTGTGTATTGGATGTGTAAAGGAGAGAAAGACACACACACAAACATACTGAAAGTCCATTCCCCAAAATGTAAACACTACATGTTTTTTCTGAATGCTAGAATTAGAGGTGATTTTCATTTTCTTCTTCTTGCTTATCTACATTTCCTTCATGAAAATCTCTTATTTTTAAAATAATTTTTTATTATGTTAAAAAATTAGCAACCCAGAGAAGCAGAGGACAGTTTTTGGTTTGTTTTGGTTATTAATATTTTTATTTTTTTCTCTGTTTCTGGTTCTTATTTATTTTTTGTTTGTTTGCTCATTGGTTTACAGGTCAGGCTATTCAAGGTACGTGTAACTTCATAGACAAATGGGACCTCTCCTGAATAGAACTCCAGATTCTCCCGTTTTGTTCATGTTTTCCTGCTGACCTGTTGGAGCTGTTCTTACCTGCCTTTGGGGGAAGAAAACCATCTCGGGTGGGAGAGTCAAAATAACACAGAAGAGGTCTACCGCCTGGGCAAGGATTAAGGGTGTTGAATGGACCGCTGTGAATACAGCCAAAGTTCCAGACTGGCTGGCGGTCACCACACATCCCTCCGGTTCCATAATTGCATGTCCTTAGGCCATTGGGACGAGAGCCTTACTCTGCCAGCCCCATGGCACTATGGGGGTGATTCTGCTAAAACACACATACACACACACACACACGCACACGATTAAATTATCTTTTCATTTTCTAAACCAGGACCAAACATCACCCTGACAATGAACAGAGTCTCCAGCTACCGTCTTGTTACACTACTAGAGACCATTCTTTCTGCTCAGAAAATTCATTCTCACAGAGAGAAGGTGAACTATTCTAATCTGTCGTTTTCTTCCTTTACATCATTTTTTCCTTTTAGGTCATTTCCAAAATAGGAAGGTAAGTACATGTTTTAAATCATCTGTGGCAGTACCTTAAATTATGTCATTTCTTAAAGAAGGAGGAGAAAGAGGAGAGGGAGGAGGAGGAGGAAAGAAAGAAAAGGGAAGGGAACAGTAGGGGAGGAAAAGAAAAAAAAGGAGTAAAAGAAAGGGGGGGGGGAGGGAGGGGAGGGGAGGAAAAACCATCAGTGATTATCTCCCTGGTTCCTTTTCTACTGAAGTTCACCTACGAAGGCTACTTCTTAGTGTTAGTTATGCTAGTAGGCACTCCAGGCAGCTTCAGGGGAGAGCTGTACAGACACATTTCTGATTAAATAAACAAATATCCGTTTTGATTTATTCTTTGGGCAGGAACATGTTGCCCTTTCAAAGGCTGACCTAAAAATCTCCTTTACAAAAATTTATAAGTGTATCACTGCATGTTTGAAATTAAAGCCCAAGGTGAGACGGGAAGCAGGATTCTACAGCGTAACAAGAATGAGTACAAGACCCTCTCTACAAAGTGGAATTTATATATTTCCCATATCTGCTATGCCATGTACCTGTGCTGTAGATAGACTTCCTTCCCATAGACTTACGCAGACACAAGTCATGTAAAAATCTACGGAACGTGATATGCTGAACGTGATATGATGTAGTTTCATTTGCAAATATCTGACACCAAAAGAAACATTAGGGAACTATTCCTCAGAGTAAGATTCGGTACTCTTCAGAGTATAGGCCTAGCTCTAGAATAAGCTAACGAGTGGAGGGAAACCTGAAGCTCTCCGCTTCCCTAACGCCCCCAGCACCTGCCGACATGATCGCCGAGACCGCCTCCCCTGGAGAAAGACAAAGGTGCAGAAAGCGTCGTGCTTCCCCCAGGCTCATCCTCAGTAAGAACAGAATCCACTGAGAATTTTCCCCAAACCAGGGCACGTCAATGCCAACCGCACTGAAGAGATCAGTGCGTTTAAGACCATTTACGTTTAGGATTAAAATGAAGACTTCTTGTAAATACCTTTTTTAAAGTCAACAGATAAAAATCCAGAAGCTATTTTAAGGGCATTCTCCATTTGGCCCTCACCTTTGGAAACTGGTGTCCGGGAGGCCAAGTCCCACGGGGGTCACACTCCCCAGTAGAATATCTACCAGGATGGGTGTTCCTCTGACCCGGTTTGCATGGGCAATGCCGTTGGTTCGGAAACCTCGGGAGCTTTCCCGGGGGACGTCTGAAATGGGACCCCGGGCACAGAGGGCAAGGAGAGCCCGAAGAAAGAGCCCCTCCAGACTGGGCGGTGGCAAGGTTAGGAAACAGGGGACTTACATGCGAGGCTTGTCCTGGGCACAGAGAGAAGAGCAGGTCTTCACATCCACGGCCAGCATCTTAAAAGTTCGTCTAGAAGCCTTAACGGGGTTCAGTCACGTATTCAGTCCGTAGGTGATAACACATCGCTCGCTCCAGGCTGCATCCTTGAAAATGGCTCCCACCGCGGGACCCGTGCGTGGGCGGGATGTACGTTCCAAGGACGGGGGAGGGGTGAGGAGCCAGCTCCGGGGGTCAACAGGTGGTCACACCCTCTCCGCGACCCCCTCCAAGCTCCGCACCGGCTCCCACAGTCTCACACGCCCCCCTGCCCCCCACGAGGTGCCCTGAGCCATCAGCGAGGGGTCTCATCAGCACGGAGGCGGCCGCTTCGGCAGCTATGCGGCTGCACGGGAGGCGGATGCCACAGCAAAAATACAGGCCCAGGCGAGAGGAAACACAGAGGAAGATAACTGATTCCCGAAATAAGTTACGGTTTCTCCCACCAAGAGCCCCGTGACCGGAACCACTGATTTCTTAAGTCCCCTAGGCTGGGGGGGTCTGATCACGCAGGGTGTTCACGACTGTCCTCGTGGGGTTGAATAAAGATGACACCCGAGCGGACTCATCAGGGATTGTTACCAGTCCTCCCACGTCAGGGCCCAGCAAGGGTCCTCCTGCCCAGCATCCTTTGCGCCAACAGAAGGAGACCAAGTTCGGCTCAGAAGCCAGGGAAAGCGTTACTCTTGGGTCAGAGATGGGAGAGGTGGGAGCTCCACCTTCGAGCACACGCCCTCCCGCGCGCGGCCGGGGGCGGGGCTGCTTTGCAGGGCTCCGTCAGCGGGGAGGGGGCGGGGTTCTCTCGCGGAGAAGGCGGGGTTCTCGCGGGACGGGAGCAGCTGTGCGGCTCTCGGCTCCAGACGGCGATGGGCGTGGCCTCTCTGCGCACGGCCCGCCAGCGCCATCTTGGATTGAGGTGTCGTGGGCCGCTTCTGCGCACGGGCCGCCGAGCGGAGGTGTGCGTGACGCCGTTTTGTGCTAGGAACTCCCGTCCGGGTGCAAGGTCTCGGCTGAGCACGTGAAACTAGACTAAGCCCGAAGGAAGAGAAAAAACAAGGTTAGGCTTTATGACCCAGATTCTATTTGTATTTCCCGGGAGTTGTTAATGAGCTCTGCCGGCGGCATCGTTTGGACGAGGGCACAGGTACCTCCTGGCAAGGCAGTAATCACGTCCAAGGTCATCCTATTTGGGAGAACGGCCTTTCTCATTAGAGTCGCTGTCGTGTGTGGTAAAGACGAGCCTGGTGGGCTGTCACGGATGCCTGGCTGGGTGGATTCGGTAGGGGCTGTGTGTGCGCCATGACGCCCTCTAGGCCGAGAGAGGAACCACGACGGCGCCAATGGTCATCCGCGTGGGAACAGATGCTCTGCTGCCCTTGACGGGCGGGAGGTGGCAGCTTTAGGGACGTGACCTGGTGGTGCAGACCATGCACGTCGGCCTGGGGAGGCAGCTCTGCCCGGCGAGAGGAGATGGACTGGCGGAGGAATGTGCCCGACCGGGACCCCCATCTTCTCCCCTCTTTCCAAGGTGCGTGTTCCATGCCGGGTGCAGTGTGTTTCCAACAGCCCTGCTTGCAGCCGGACGGTGGGGTCCCGGTGGAGATCGGTTCCGCGTCACCCAGGGGTGTGAAGGAACTCACCCATCCCAGTGGGGCGTCCCATTGCGTTTCCCAGGCGTGATGGGGCTTGGTGTCCTCGGCAGCACAGCACGTTGATCCACGGTGAGAGTCGGGGCAATGGCTCTTCTGTGACTTCCATACCGGTACAGCCTTGGGTGTCTTGGCAGGGGTTCCCAGTCTGGCCTATGGGACAACAGGCCCTACTGGCTGATCCTTCAAATGTATTAAAGCCTGGGAAAGGACTTTAGTCTACCCAGCCAAGGTGCTTTTACCTGTTAGTAATTTAATCTGCTGCTCTAATAGCCCATTCTCCGTTTCTGTCAGTGTTGTTGCTTGTGGGTTATGCGGGAGATGGACCCTCCAATGCTATGTTCTTTTGCCCAGTGTTGCATAGCGTGACCTTTGAAATGTGATCCCCAGTCACTGGCTATTGGGTGAAGGTATCTGTACGTGATACTCAGCTTCTTTAATTCCCTTGAGAGCCTGGTTTGCACAATGACAGGGGAAAACGTGGTTTAGGCCAAATGCAGTGTCCACATAAACCAAGGCATATTTAGAGAGAAGGGGTCCATGTAATCAATTTGCCAATCCCTCACTGGTTGGAAATTCCCCGTGGATGGCCCCAGACTCTTGGCAGTTGCCTTGGGCACTTTTTAGAACACATAGGACAAGCATTAACCAAGTCACTGTATTTCAAGGGCATCGAACAGAATTTCTTCCATTCCGTCTCTGCAGCCACAGGGACCACCACAGGAATAGGGCGTTTGGAGGATCTACAGGGCTTCGTAGCACCTGCGTTTCTAGAGACAGTGGGCTGGCAGGCAGGGTGCTCCTCGGCTGTAAACAGGCCACTTAGAATGCGAGTTGGAGCCATGGCAGAGGGGGATCACTGGAACCTATTTTCAGTTCAGCCCTTGAAAGAAAGGGAAGTTCTTACCATGATGTGCTATTCCTTTGTGAGAGGTTCTAGCAATTGTGTAGGTTGCTAGGAGTCGTTCTATGGTGGTGTATCAGGTGTTTGCCACCTTCCAGAGGGCAGTCCTGGGGGTTTTCTCTCCGTCTGTTGTCTCTGCCATTGTGCTCACCTGTACTTTCCAGAGTCACAGACGTCTAACTCCGATGGTAGCCCTGCTTGGGGGATGCCCAGAGCTTTCATCCGCTTCTCTGGTATTCTTGCCCTCTAAAAGGCAGCTTGCTGCTCTGGTCCCCAGTCCCACACGTGCTCTTTCTTTATGTAGTGGTAAAGGGATGGAGGCCCTGTGCCAGGTGGGGGATAAAAGTCCTCCCAAACCCCCAAATCCCTACAAAGGCTTGCAACTCCTTCATGTTCATAGGGGTTGAATAGGCTCACATCTTACCGATCACAACTTCTGGGACAGCACACATCTTACCCAACCGAAGGACTCCCCCAAAACCTTACGAGGGTGGCTGGACCTTGGATTTTCTGTGGGGTCCCCACCCATCCTCTCCCTCACCGATGTTCCAGCAAAGTCTGCAGAGGGTCCTGCAGCGGAGGCCAGTCTCCACGTGTTAACATTGTATCATCAGTGTAATGGGCCCGTTTCACTGATGTGGGAAGAAGAACAGGGACAGATCTCAGGCTGCCATGCCGTGACACATGGTGGGTCTGTGCAGGTAGCCTTGGAGAAGCACTTGAAAGGTGCACTGTTGCCCCTGCCACGTGAAGGCAAGTTGATCTGAGTTATCAGAAGCTTACACTCTTCAGAGTCTTTTTTATGAATCTCCCTAAAGATGAAGCACTTTTGTAGGAACACTTTTGCAGAAGCATCGGAATAAAACAATAACTGTTTGTAAATGACAAAAGGCTTAAAAATGGCCATAGTTAAAGATCTGATAAGAGTTTGTTATAATGCAACTGACAAGGGAATTTGGTTATTTCTCTTACATCCTTTTTAAAATAATAATTAGAATTATGACTGATAACATACATATCAGATTTTTAGGAATTTCATATACATGTAACTTGAAGTTTGGCATCATTTCTTATTTGACAATGCTTTCCATGTAATTTAATATATCAAATGAGCCCAACTTGTTTAATATTTCTTTTTTATAAGGAGAGAGAACAAATATTTTGAGATGTTTCATCAGCCTTCTGGAAAATTCCAAAGTTAGTTCTAGGTCAAAAAGACTTGTTTTAGAATTTGATTTTGGAGAAGTTTATCAAAAGTATTGAAAGATTTTAAAACTCGATTAAATAGGCTCATAGGTCACTGTGAAGCATACTTAGTTATCCATCTAACCAAAAGTGACAATGACTTTGAAGGCAAATACAGAAAGCTACATACTTGCAAAAAAACTTAGCTTTTTTAATAGAGAAGACTCGGTTTTCTTAAGTAATCAAAGACCTGATAAAGACACAGGAACTTATTTTAATAAAACACAGAATCTTTGTTTTCTAGGCAAATTACTTAAAGAGTACCTTTTCACAATCTTATCAAAAACAGATGGATATTCCAAGAAAAGCTTGTCCTTCTGGCAGGTGAAAGAAAATTTAGTTTTACATAAGTACACTACTGATATTAAAGTTTATTTTTCTTTAAGCCAATTAAATAGACCTCTTTTAAAAATTAATTTTGAAAATATCATCTAGAGGTAGAAAAATATCACAGATACATAACATGCCGTTTATAGATATACATAAACAGACACGCACACACACAGAAACCCTATAGCTTTCATTCCAAAATTTTAGCCATGAATCATGTACAATAATACAAAACCCATTAGTTTATAAATAATAGTTGACTCCAACTCACTCAAATGGCTAGAAGTTTCTACTCCTTGTGGAGAAGGCTTTTTAGATTTGTATTTGCCTTTGACAGGTAATCTTGCGGAGGCTGTGGACTAGATTTCTATACCAGTCTGTATTTTTAAAAGCCTCTGTTCTTTTTTTTCTTTCTCTGTGGGCAGTGTTTTATTATCTCCTGGGGTGTTTATATTTCAAAGACCTGATAAGATTTACATCTTCAAGAAATGGGGAAAGAATACAAATTGTCTCTTAGGAGTTTGGGGGTTTATTTCTCTATTACCAGAAGTCTAGGGTAATTACAGTGTACACACTTCCTTCGTATTAGGGGTCCGACTGCATGGGGCACTTGGTGTGTTTCACAGCCAATCGCCACAGCGTCCTCCCCCTCCCCCTCCTCACTTTCTCAGAGGTTCAACCTCTCAGCATCTCAGTCGGCTTTGTCACGAGCGCTCGGACCTTAGTCTGTGTCAGCTTGTGTCCTCCTGGCTTTGCGAAAAGGCATGCTAAGCTCTCCAGCTTATTATCCTGTCTCCCACCTTGTCTGCCAGCCCCAAAAGCTAGCAGAGTCGTGGACACCCACGTGTCCTCTAAATTATTTCCTCCCAGCTTTCTAACTCCAGCTCTCGTTGGGCATCGGTGTCCACCCGAACTGCCCACAGCAGACACCAGCGCACCGCACAGCCATTCCTTTCCCACCTTTGCCCCAGTGCGCTGTGTACAGCTCCCCAAACAAGTGTATCAGGCCAGCAGGCATTTTCAGGGCATCCTGGTACTCACCTGGCAGTCCACAAGCATCTAACATCTGGCCACTCCTACCCACTCTCAGGTCAATGGCCACTTTGGGATTTCCTCCACAGAGGCCTCTTTCCCAAGGCCCATTTTTTTTTTTTGGTCTCCTGGCTGCCTTGCCAATTGTTGGTTTGTAAACCGAACCCCACACTGGAAAAGCAAGGAGAAACCAAAGAAAGAGGCAGCCACTCCAGATTGGTAGGTGGAAAGCTTAAGAAAGAGGGAACTTAGGTATGAGACTTATCTTGGGCACCGGAGGAGGAGGAGATCTCCGCACCCACCCACCAGAATCTTAAAGGTTTGTACAGAGGCCTTAATGGGGTTCAGTCATGTACACCATCCAGATGGCCCCCACAACACATTGTTCTCTCAAGGCTGCATCCTTGAAAACGGCTGCCGCTGTGATAACGGTGGGAAGAACATGTATTCCAAGGACATGTGCCGGGGTGAGGTGCCTCCAAGTGCCCTGGCCCAGCTCACGGGTCAACCTACGGACGCGTCCTCTTGACGACCTTCTCCAACAGATAGATGCTCATGTTGCAACATGAAGAAGTTGGGATCTGAAAACAGTGTTTATTCTTTTGGGGGCACACCAGGATTTTCATCAAATAATTATTGACAATAAATAGGTACTAAAGGAAATCTCATGTCATTTCCATAATGCTATTCTCAGGGGATAAGAGTGTATATAGGTTAGTGGCCTTTCTGCTTGTAGTTTTGTGCTGTCCCCTTCTCTCATGGGAAAAATTTCTGATCTAAAATAACAAAGAGTTTGTGGAGTATCAAGCTATTTTAACCAGAGGAGATTTGGCTTTTTTGTTCTGTTTTGTTTTTTAATTTATTTATTTAATTAATTTATTTTTGGCTGCATTGGGACTTCGTTGCTGCACGTGGGCTTGCTCTAGTTGTGATGAGCGGGGGCTACTCTTCGTTGCGGTGCGCGGGCTTCTCATTGCGGTGGCTTCTCTTGTTGCGGAGCACGGGCTCTAGGCACGCGGGCTTCAGTAGTTGTGGCACGTGGGCTCAGTAGTTGTGGCTCGCGGGCTCTAGAGCGCAGGCTCAGTAGTTGTGGTGCACGGGCTTAGTTGCTCCATGGCATGTGGGATCTTCCCTGACCAGGGCTCGAACCCGCATCCCCTGCATTGGCAGGCGGATTCCCAACCACTGAGCCACCAGGGAAGCCCCTTGTTTTGTTTTGATTTTTGTTTGTTCGTATGTTCGTATTTTTAATTTAGAAGGTATAGTCAGTGTGTTTCTCCAGTGCACACAGGGAGGGGTGTGTGTCTGTAAGCCTGTAAGTGAGGGTGGCATCTCCAGTTAAAAATGGAAAGCGGAGTCTTGCCTCCTTTCATGAAACGAGAGGGGTTATATACACCATATTGAGAGAGACCAGCCACAGCAAATTCTATGAATTTACTTTACATTTCTTATAAAGACCTCAAGACCATATTCTGATCCCAGACATCCATGTATTTTTTACCATAGATGGGTCAGCTTATTTCAACAATCACTTGTTCCTATACATAGGAATTGTTTTGGATAAAGTAAGAGATGCACAAATGCATGTGATCATGAGTTTGAGGTACGTTGCCTTAGACTGATTTCCTAGTTGAGGCTGGTTTGGACATTTGAGACATTTAAGTAACAATTTCTTCCTCCATGATTTCAAGAAATCCCCGTAACCTCTATTGGTCTGATTATCCCATGGGAAAAGTCATACGATTCTGTGTCCCGTGCTGGCCTAGCCAAACTGCTGAGTCATTTCCAAGAACTGTCAGGTGACTGTAGGAGTTACCAAAAGCAGGGGGAAAAAATGATGGTAGTCTATCTGTCCAAGTGTGGTAAAAAGTACATGGGCTTAGAATCAGAAAATCATAGGTTCAGATTTCAGCTCTTCTGTTTAATTTATGATGTTAGCAGGTGACTGGTGTCTTTGAACCTCAATTTTCTCATCTATAAAAATGGAAGAAAGTAACACCTAGCTCTCACACTAGCGGTGAGAATTAAATGAGATAAGGTATAATCAGGTAGTCAAGAAATAGTTACCAAGCACTGCTGTGTGCCACTCATTTATTGTAGTAATTTTATAGCTGCTAACTTCATTGAATTCTTACCATATGCCAGGCTCTGAGCTAAGTGGGTGACATACATTCTTTTACTGAATCTTTGAAACAACCTCTTGCATTACCCTCATGTTATGGGTGAAGAAACTAAGACAGCTAGCGGTTAAGAAATGTGCCCAAGGTTACCTGTTCCACAGGCAGGAATTCTGACCACAGAATTCAGGGTTTTCCAGTACCTTGAACTCTACTGCATTTTGTAAGGCTCCCTGCTGAAGAGCGCCTAATAATTAGTAAGTGATTCACAAGTGTTTACTGCTTCTTCTGAAGAGAGTCTGTTTCCCTATTTTCAAAAATTAAATCTTATTGAAAGTTTACCCTATTGTTATTCTTCCCTTAAATACTGGAAAATATTAATAGGGGAAGAGGAATTCATAACCTGCTCCCTCCGATGGGAAGTACAGTGAACCACTGCCAAGTTTTAGCCCTCTCTGTGTGCACATCACCAGTAGCCCTTTACAGGATATACTGAGAAAGCTGGTGTCTCACATATTCAGTTATCCTAGGAAGTATGGTCCCCTGTATTTGTATCACTGTGCTTTTACTAGAAATGCTCATGTCCCAGGTACTTCAATTAGTTTTTTCATTTGCCTTCATTGTATCCCTGGAGCCAGATAGCAGAAGATTGTTGCTTCAGCACGTAAAGGAAATCCAGTGTATTTTGCTGTCCCCTTGTGGCCATCTTAAATTTCTTTCTTTCAAGTGATAAAAAAGTTTCCAATTAAATTTCCAATTAAAACTCCACTCTTCAGAGGACCAAGTATGCATTCTTTGTACCATCGTCATCAATGTAAAAAAGTATATGTGGGGCTTCCCTGGTGGCGCAGTGGTTGAGAATCTGCCTGCCAATGCAGGGGACACGGGTTCGAGCCCTGGTCTGGGAAGATCCCACATGCCGCGGAGCAACTAGGCCCGTGAGCCACAATTACTGAGCCTGCGCATCTGGAGTCTGTGCTCCGCAACAAGAGAGGCCGCGATAATGAGAGGCCCGCGCACCGCGATGAAGATTGGCCCCCACTTGCCGCAACTAGAGAAAGCCCTCGCACAGAAACGAAGACCCAACACAGCCATAAATTAAATAAATAAATAAATAAATAAAAACCTTTAAAAAAAAAAAAAAAAGTATATGTATACACTAGCACACTGAATTTTAATTGAGCTATGACTGATACTGTGATGACTGAATTCTCATCTGCATTCAAAAGGGATCTCTGGATTGAAACTTCTATGTGTAAAGTTATTTCTTTTTTTCCAGAGTTTAGTATTGGAGCTTGATCATTCACCATGTTATCAACATAAATAGAACATTATATTGAAAGGGACAGGAGGAGAATTATAAACTTATCACTGTGTAACCTGCTTTTTATGACAATGTTAAATAATTTTAATATTTTAAATAGAGAAGGCATAAGAAAGAAGCTATGAGTTATTTTAATATAGTTTGTTCATCAGTGCTGTAGAACTGCTAGTGAGGTCCACCATCACTGAGAGGTTAACAGAGACATGGAAAAATGGAATGACAAAACACTACTAAAGTGTGAACTGACCAAAATACACCTGAAATTTTTAAGAGGAAAATTTTACTGACTAGTTTAAAACCATTAGTTAAACATTTATCAGTCTCTTCTCTACAACTTTTTAATGTTTATTCCTATTCTCACCATCCCCAAAACATACCCTAACATTAGGAAGGTTTTTCCCCCCAGAATCACCAAGCACATTAAAGACAAATTTTTTAAGAGCTACAATTGTGTGCTGTGAAATACCAGTAATCAAACATTGAAAATGATTTTTTTGCTCTTTGGTGGATCTCTCTTTTGTGAAAATTTACTCTCTTTCACTCCAACTTATATTAAAAGTGGGAAACGTTTTGAGACTTCCCTGGCGGCCCAGTGGTTAAGACTGTGCACTTCCACTGCACGGGGCACAGGTTCGATCCCTGGTCGGGGAATTAAGATTCCACATGCCGCATGGTGCGGCCACAAAATAATAATAATAATACTAAAAAGTGGGAAACGTTTTAAGTTTTGGGATAAACGGCCTCTGGGTCAGCAAAAATATTATAAGCTATATTTAGCATAAGGCCTATACGTAGTACATAAAGAGACCTTGTTTGACACAGTGGAAAAGTTGACATAGATATTTGGGTGTTAATGGGTTAAAATCATTTAGCGATCTGATCTGGATATGAGACCGGTCACATTACTAAAATTTAAAATAAATATTGTAATTTCTATGAAAATAGCATTTCTTTTGATAGGAGTAAAGCAACAGATTTAATCCTTTTTTTTTTGATTACGAAGTTTCACTGCTATGGATCCTCTCAGAAAAATGTGCATACATGCTACACATACAGTTTTGCATTTTGTTTTGTCACAGTCACAGCCCGTTTGAAACCACCCATGGGTCCCAAAGCACCCGTGACAGCCTGATCTGACCGTATCCAGAGCTGTCCATTCAGCACCAATGAGGCCCCTCACGCTGACCTGACCAGGAGAACTCAAGCCCCCCAGGCTGAGGAAGAGAGTGGATTTCAGTTACTGGTAAGTGGTCATAGGAGGTGCAAAGCTGAGCATCCTGACCGTGATTCGTTGGGTGGCATGTGTGAATTTCATTCATCATTTTCTGGTGTTCAGGTGGTCTTATTTCTCTATTCATAGGTCCATGAGCGTGCTGCGTATAGATTTTATTTGTAGGTATTATTATGGCGATGCTGCTGATACACCAGTACAAACTCTGTTTTTTCTTAAGAATGCACTACACCCTCGGTGAGTCATCGAAATCAGGACATCTTAACAAAGATAATTGTACAATCTGAAACGGATACAGTTCGTTCTCTGATGAAAAATTGGGATGGCTATTCTATTTCCTATGAGCTTGATAATTTCTTGCCTCAAAAGATCTAATTCTTTGGGGAGGAAAAGAAGTTTGACGAATTCGCTGAATTGTTGCCCAAGGTTAGGAGTATCAACTACCTGATCTAAAGCTGACCATTGACCTTTGAAATATAATGGGAAGAATTGAAGCACTTTGTATATACTGTTTGCAAATCAGACGATATTTCCAAACTGCCTAGAAGCCTTTAGCATAAAATATTATTTCCCCTTTGAATTTTTGCTAACCTCCAAAGGACAATGCAGAACTTCCCTGTGTTCACTCTTATAAGGAAAATGGAAATTCCAGTAACAGGCCCATGTGTATTATACATCTTAAAATATTTCCATCTGCTTCTGAAGTTTCCATACGAGAAGGCCAAAAAAGTCTGTTACAGATTAACAAGAGGGTAAGTGGGGAGTTGCAGTGGATCTTTTCCCAGCCACATCTTCCTGCCCCTCCCTGCCTGTCCACCCCCCACACACCTAGTAGACGTTCGGTGTCGCTTTGCTCTGAATGAGCTCTCTGTTCACGTGCAAAGGATGTTAACTTTACATTCCCGTGACGTACTCTGAGCACCAGAGACCTTTGCTCACTGCATGTCGCCCTGCATGTGACACAGGAGGTTGTTTCCATGTCCATCAGGGAGGGCTGTGTGTTTGGGGAGGCTGAGCCCCACCTCCACCCTCTCCTGTCCCAGATCTGTCAATCTGATGTTAGAAAAAGGCAGTCACTGTCACAGGTTAAAGGAGCCAAAGGGGTATTTTCCCAGCCTCGAAGCATGATTGCATTTCTGAATGGTGGTAGAATTTGTCTTTGACATGGCCCTTAAAGAATGCATTTCTTTCTTTCTGTCCTTTGAATCAGGGAATAAAAGTAGTTTATATGCTCTGCAGCCACTGGTTTCAACAGATGGGACTGGTTTTTCATGTTCCATCTGAATGGCACAAACAGAGTTGCCTACTAACAAACCCCGAGTTCCGAAGGGTAAGCCCACCTTGCAAGGCAACAGCCCCCGCCTTAGACATTTCTTAAGGCGTTCCTGAAAGTGAAGAACAAATGATCTGAGATATCTTCCTCCCAAGCACCTTGACCTACACTTTACACACGGTGGGTGTGAGATCGTTCATCCCCTCCAGCTGGGGAAATAGAAATTTTTGCCAGTGCTTCAGGCTCTTAAGATGGTGGGTTCTGGTTCCCGGTCCCCATTCTCCTACTTTTTCCTAGTTGGATCCACCAATCCTTTCTACCTTAAGGTTCAGTCCCCGCCCCCCCGTCGTAAGAGCAGAATAACTGGGTGGCCGGCCTCTTTTGCGTCTGGCTTCTCTGCACTCCTTCACACCGGGGAGCTGAGCTACAGCCCCACTCCCAGACGTGGTGACGCTGTCCTAGCAACCGCAGAGTTACTGGGTTGCCCACAGTCTCCTGCACTGCGTCCTTACATGGGATCAAGCACACAGGGACAGTTCAGTTCTCCCGGCTTGCCTACCGTTCTCCTCTGTCTCTCTTCGATTGGCCCCCCAGCCTAGGTTTCTAGGTTGACACTCCCTTTCATCAGTCCTGACCAGGATCCAAATCTCTAGTCTACCAGATTGCACTCTAACAGAACAAGGCGCCACCTTAAAGCCAGTCCAACCGCTAAAGTCCCGGTGATCTGCCCCCCTGCCCACTAGCATAACATCTGCCCACCTGACTCCCCGCATCCCACCCCTGCAGTTTGACTGGCCAGGCCAGTCCTGGGTCTTCTGGAGTTTGGTCTGCAACTCTTTCCTCTGCCCTCTCAGGATCACACAGAGCTCCAAGGTCCTGGTTAACCCAGCTCCCCAGATTGGACCATTTAAAACTCTGGTTTCCTTGGCAACAATGGAAAGAGCGAAAAATTACTCTCAGGGTCAAAAAAATTAGAACCCATTTTCTTTGTTTTAATGCAAATCTAAACGGTACACGATAGAGACCAGCCCCTTCTGGAGGGAGTCTGATGTCTAGCGCCTCCACATGGCTGTGTAAACGAGGTCCAGTCACTGAACTTGCTGGTCTCTGTTGGTTTGAAACCTCAGGAGCTTTGGGGTAGAATCTGAAACTGGGCCTCGAACACAGAAGGCAAGGAGAGATGGAAGAAAGAGGGCAGCCCCTCCAGATTGGGAGGTGGCAGGTTTAGGGAAGGGAACTTACATACGAGGCTTGTCTTGGGCACAGAGAGACCAGGAGACTTCCGCACCCACCTGCCTGGCAGAATCTTAAAAGTTTATGCAGAGGCCTTAATGGGGTTCAGTCACATATTGAGTCCTGATGGTCTCAACATCATGTTCTCTCTCAGGGCTGCATCCTTGAAAATGGTTCCCATGGTGGGAACCCTGTGAGGGTGTACATTCCAGGGATGGGGGAGGGGTGAGGAGCCTCTGTTCTCCTGGGTCCAGCTCAAGGGTCACCCCGTGGTCACACCCTCTCAGTGACTTCATCCAACACCATTGCTCCACTTGTAAGGTGGGAGTGCCCACGGTGCACACCTGCCTGACCTCTTGTAAGGATTTAATGAAATAATGCTACATCATAATGTTATTGTTGTTTCAGATATGTTTCTTTTTAAAGCAAAATGTTAAGCTTTCTTATGGACATTTTCAATGTATCAAAATTACGTAGAGCCGTCATATGTTGAAATTTTGCTCCAGACACTTCTCACTCTGCGTGGTGCTGTGTTAACTCACATGCATGCGTGTGGGAACCCGGTCCTCACCTTGCATGGCTGTTTGACCCCTGATGTCACCATAGCAAACCAGGACTATCTGTATACACCAGGTGCAGTGTTAGATTCTTTCTTTCATGTCCTTACAATTCTCACTCCTCCCCTCCATAATGTTCTTACTGGTTTCCCCCTTTTTTGGTAGAGAACTAAGTCTTAGGATGTTTAGGAAATTTTCCTAGACCCCAAAGCTAGCAGTTAGTAGAGCTGAGATTCAAACCCAAGTCTAGATGGCATCAAAGACCACATGCTTCCCACTGATATATGCTTGGTGCTTTCTCTGAGAATAAAGTAGAATAACAATGTCTGCACAGATGGCCAACAGGCACATGAAAGGATGTTCAACATTGCTAATTACTGGAGAAATGCAAATCAGAACTACAGTGAGGTATCACCTCACACTGATCAGAATGGCCATCATTAAAAAAGTCTACAAATAATAAATGCTGAAGAGGGTGTGGAGAAAAGGGAACCCTCCTGCACTGTTGCTGGGGATGTAAATAGGTGCAGCCAGTATGGAGAACAGTATGGAGGTTCCTTAAAAAACTAAAAAGAGAGTTGCCATATGATCCAGCAATCCCACTCCTGGGCATATATCCGAAAAACATGAAAACTCTAATTTGAAAAGACCCATGCACCCCAATGTTCATAGCAACACTATTCACAATAGCCAAGATATGGAAGCAACCTAAATGTCCATTGACAGATGAATGGATAAAGAAGATATGCTGTATACCATATACCAATGGTATATACCAATGGAATATTACTCAGCCATAAAAAAAGAATAAAATAATGCAGCAACATGGATGAACCTAGAGATTATCATACAAAGTGAAGTGAGACAGAGAAAGACAAATATCATATGATATCACTTATATGTGGAATCTAAAAAATGATACAAATGAACTTATTTGCAAAACAGAAATAGACTCACAGACTTAGAAAATAAACTTATGGTTACCAAAGGGGAAAGAGGGGAAAAGGGATAAATTAGGAGTTTGGGATTAGCAGATATACACTACTGTATAAAATAGATAAACAACAAGGACCTACTGTATAGCACAGGGAATTATATTCAATATCTTATAGTAACGTATAATAGAAAAGAATCCGAAAAAGAACATATATATATAACTGAATCACTTTGCTTTACACCTGAAACTAACACAACATTGTAAATCAACTGTACTTCAGTTTAAAAAACAAAATACATAAGTTTTTTAAGGTCTTGACCCACATGGAAGGCTTTCTCAAGTATTGGATAAACTGCAAAGAAATTTTTATTTAAAATTATTTCTATGTTTTCAGTATTTAAAGCATATTCCAGCAATCTATAGTATTTTATTATCTGTAGCCTTTTTTCCTTATATATCTTATTTCAGTCTTAATGAATACCTTGAAAATTTCTTTCAATATATGTTGGATTTGCCATTTAAACGTGGTTATGCCACTGTTTTAATCTCACAAAGCAAGGTTTGCGGAAGTAAAAATGCTGGTTTTCTCGCCGATGTGAGGAGGTGAGCAAAGTTTTTAATCTGATATACAAACTGAAAAATATGAACATTTGTTTGTGACAAAATGAGATTTGGCTTCAGTGTATGAACTCCTGCATGTTCCGCCAACACAAGCCAAGTATTATTGCGATGCATTGGGTTAGATGGTCTAAAATACCCGCGTTTCTGTTCAATTGTATTTGTTGAAAAAGGATGTGATCAGAGGATGACATTAAGAAAAACTTATTGAGTGACGATGTGGCAGTCACTGGACTAAGTGCTTTACAGGCTACATTTCACTTAATTCTCACAAGCACTCTCTAAAGTAGGCCCTATTATTATTTCCGTTTTAAGAACGAGTAAACTGAAGGACAGAGAGCTGAGGACATGTGTCCTAGGTCACACAGCGAGTAAGAGATGGAGCCAAGATTTAAAACAGCCAACGTGGCTCTAGCCTGGGGACATTCTCCTTGTTTCCATACCAACTCAAAGCTTATCTCTTGCTCAGTTGCTTCACACTTTTTTTTCACTATTTTAAAATAATTCTTTACCCATTTTATGAGCATGATCAAGTCGTACTTCAACTCAGATTATCCTGCAGAAGTATGTCGTGAATCATAGATATTTTTGCACACAAGCATAATTTTCAGATAAGCTAAATTAAAACTCACGGGCTCCTTGATTTTCGAGAAATTGCTTACATGCATGAACAGAATTTATGTTCTTTGCTATTGGCAAACAGACGTTGCCACTTGCCCTAGGTTTGTGGCTTGAAACTGACCTCATCTATTCTTGTTTATAGTTTAGGGAATCTGGCAAATCGGTATTTTTGTTGATTCCAGTGAATGAGTCAAGGAGAGGAGAGACTATCCAAAGATCACTATCTGATTAGCGAGACCAATCTAGCCCCTTTACAGTGAAAGTTGTGAATTGTTCAGAAGTTCTCGAAATCACGCAGTGTCACTGGCTTGACTTTCCTGGCTGACATATTGGAGGAGTCGAGAGAGATGGCATGTTCTCAGTAAGCAGTTCTGCAGCTGTTGAAAAGGTCAAGTGGTTTAGCAAGTTCTTGTCTACGGACAGCTCTTTGCCTCCCAGGCCACAGGCTCACGCTAGAATGTAGGAAAATGAACTGCCCTGAGCTCAGCTGACTAAGGCGAGTAGCATGAAGCGCTGACCCCATCTCCCTTGGGACACAGAGAGCCACCACTTACCAGAGAAGTTTCTGGATTCACTGTCAGTGCAGAGAAACCCACGGTGAGGTGCATGAAGGCCCAGATAATACCAGGAAGTCACCTAATTTGGAAACTTGGAAGCAAATTCTTTTAGGTCATTCTCTAAACTTCATGCTCACCACCTCCTTCACTATGAAGCCTACACAATGCTCTGCATCCCTAAAGCAGCATTCCATTTGGAATCGATAAAACCCTGTTTATCTATAACTGGTTTAAAGGCGTTCAAGCATAAGGGTTATTTTTTCCCTTCATGATACTTCCTTTCAGTAATCCTGCAATGAAAAAAAAAGGGGGGGGGGGTGGTGGTGGAGCTGTATTTAACCAAACATCAGAGTGCTGATATATTTAAATACACTTTCACACATATATTCCTCCATCCAATATAGATACTCTACTTTATAAATCTGGTGATCACTTCCTGAGGCATCTTTTGTCTGTAACGTGGGGTAAATGTTGAAAGCATTGCAACGACATTTGAGGTCTGACAACTGAAACTTCAAAATTGGATGAGCTGGATAGACCAAGACTCTTTCTCAAGCTACAACGTGAATATGAATCACCTGGGGATAGTGTTGCCCTCCAGGTTCTTCCGTGGGTTGTCAGCAAGCTCCCGGGCGATGGCACTGAAGAGCAAGGTCCCAGAAGGCAAACTCTAGGGTAGGGCAAAGCTTCCCAAAACTAGCATGGCTACTTCACTTCTGAAAAGGGATTCCAGAGCTAATGCCCATTGGGTGAGTGAGGATTGGTTTTGCTTGTAGAGTTCTAGCTCTAACTTCATGAAGAGTGCCCACCAGACCAACTGGAAAGTCTGCTCTTGCCTATTCCTGGCATTGTATAATCATTATACCAAAACTGCAAAAAGGTTTGTTTTTTTTTTTAAAGCAACCTTTTGCTTCTTAGAGGCAGATTCTGGTTCCCTGTCCTTACGCTCTGTCCTTTTTCTTTAAGTTCTTCACGCTGCTACCTTCCTCTGTGGATATTCATGAAAAACATTTCTTACACTCCAGCTTATTTCTTGAATGACCATCAGGACACCATTGTGTGGGCAGGCCCCAGCACTAGACATTTCTAATTTGGGTTTATTGCCAGACAAGTCTGATCTCTTAGTTTAAGGCTGGACCTTAAACTAAGAGATGAGAGCGGTGAGCACCAGAATAATGGAAGGAGAGAGCTGTGTTGAGGCAAAGTGAAACCTTTGTTGATATTCAGCACTAGGGAAAGTGTTTGAGGCCCTTCAGCTCTTTAAAACTTTCCCAAGACAATCAGAAAGAAAGAAAGAAGGCCTTATCCCCATCAAAAGAAACACATTTTAACTATCTGATGATATGTTAAGGTATGAAAATATGGACTGGCTGTAAATTCCTGTGGAAAATGGAGAAGTGGGTAAAATAGCTTTCATATATGATGCCTGAGAATCTTGTGTGTGTTCATGCCGTTCCCCTCCACACACCTCACCCCTTAGAGGAACTTAAAATTCCTAAAGCCAAGGAAGGCCCATCACCTAAGAAAGATGACGGACTGCAGCAATCTTAATACACTCCAGGGGGAGAAGGACTTCAAAATCAGCATAATAGAGTGTGTTGTCATTGGAAAGTCATTTGAATGATATCGGCAGAAGTAAGGTGAGCCCTCCACTTTGTATTCCAACAAACTGTAGAAGTGATGTAAATCTGAGGTGAACTACTAGGGACTTTTAAAAGAGTCACCTCCTGATGCAGCAACACCCACTTGTTTAAGCAACAAGCAAGAGAGAGGTGAGTGCGTGCCTCCAGATGTAAGTGGTGACCCACTCAAACCGTTAACATCAAGACCTAGCAGCTCCTCTCTAAACTGGAGCAACGTGGGTACTAGCCAACGAGGCCCAGCCACTCAGTTTACAGGAGAAGTCAGAGAACTCTGCAGACCCAGCCCTGTTTACCTGTAATGTAATAACCTTTTCTTTCCCAGAACATCTGCATTGCGGGCAGCGGCACTACCCAAAGGTGTAAGACAAATTTCCTCATATTACATGCATTACGTATAGGACCAGGAAAAACTCAAATAACTAGATGGCCTATTGTTCACTATTGTTCGGTGTCAGGAACACATGGAAGCCAGAAAGTCTTGGTCTTCATCTTTTCATTTCAGCCATCTGGACTCATCCCCACCACAAGCCATCTGATTTTAATAATGAAATAATGGCCTTCACTTCTAACCTAGGAATATCGAGTCTGAAGTTCCCTGCAGATGAAATGGCTTTCTAATGAGTCTTCAAGACTGTGATGCTGTTGTTTTGTTATGTTTTGTCCCATATGTTTGGGAAGTGGGGTAGTATGGATGAGCGAACAAGAGAATACAGAGCTCCAGCAAAGCTTTTACCTGCAGGGCATTTACACACAAAAGCAGCATTTCTGGAACAAAGGATTTCCACGAACAACCCAATTAATATAGATTCACTGCCCTTTTTGAAATGTCTTTTATTGGTTGTACATTTTCCTGTGAGGTCAACACACCCTTTCTTTCGAGGACACCTGGCTCCTGAAGACTTAGTTCTTTGTTCTAGCCGTGAACGCAGGGCAAGCACTTTGACAGAAAGAGGTGGCGGGGTGTCTTTTGACATTGTTACTATCTTCTCCATCTTCATCATGTTATTCGAGTCAGTTCATAGATGGACCCGACATGGAAAACAACACCCCTGGAGTGAAGCCTTACACACATGAACACAAGCATCCGGAGACCAGATACAGGGTGTGCAGCCCGTTCCTCAGCAGCAGTAGGAAACCGAAGAGTATCCTGAGATAGGAAATCAGTGTCAGCTCTTCATCCACAGAGGAGTCCAAGTGTGACCTAATCTCCCGATTTCATTTTCCTTTGAAAATTCTCATTTTCCTCGAGGTGGTGGGGGGGAGGCCAGAGCGGCCGCCGTGCGAGCCGCGTAACAGTCACGTGGTCCGACACCTCAGCCGTCTCCGTGGTCAAGAACACAGATTCCAAGAACTGCTTCGCAGCACGTCAGAACCTTGTGCTCCGGTTCCGCGCTCAGGTCGGAAAGGGGGTTATGAAGTTATGCTTTGTGCGCGGCAGTCTGGAAATTTCACCACTGAGTGACCTGTGTCAGAGAAAATTACTCCCACCCTTGGCAATTTTTATAATTCCTTGTTTACTGACTGCTAGGGGCCAACCATCCAGGCTGTGAAGTATGCCCACCAACAGCATTTACATGAAAAGATGAGTTTCTCAAGAATAAGGACCTAGGACAGGTGGCTTCTCCCAATATTAAAAGCAACCATGACCTCTTTAAGGCCACTTTATCCCTCAATCCAGGATATTTCTGGTAACTCTATTAAAACTTAACCTACATCAACGCTAATACTTGCATCTACCTCAAGTCCTGCGCATTAGCTTCCGGGAATGAACTTTTTGGCCAACCCAATATTTCCTTGGTTTCGAGATTTTGAGATAACATCACCAATTACAATAAGCGGTAGTTTAAACGAAAACAACAGCAACAATGCACACAAGCTGGGTAGCAGGAAAGCTAGGCTAAAATGGACATGCCTGCCCCCCCCCAAAGCTGACACGGGAAAGACGACAAAAGGTACACGTCCCCTCAAAACAGGTGTTTTTAAATACAATACTGAAGCTTTGCCTGGAAGTTATCAGTTGATATTCATAATTCCCCTTTCCCTATACAATGGTTAGGAAGGTTTTCCCCTTAAGGAGGCTGCCCCACACATACCCATGTAGAAAAACACACACAGAGTTAGGGATAGACCCCCGAGTTCTTCTTTCCTTCTTCAGCTCACAAGCAAAAAGTCCCCAAGGCCAAAACAGAGATGTAACATGCACCTCAAAGGCATGGAAACATTCTACCCACAGTCTTCAGAGGTCTTTACTGTATAAACTTATAATGAATTCCATACTTTACGGCCCAGCCCACCTCAGCCATAAAGAAAAGATATGGCAATCCACAGAGAAGAGATGAAGTTCACCAGGAAAGGCAGCAGTGTGCTCTACATGGCAGCAAAGATGAGGGGATCCACAAAACGGGAGTCAGTCTTCTTTTTCACACTCTCCAGAGACACAGTGCCAGAGACGGGTTTCGAAGGATAGGGGTGACAACCTCTCCGATCTCCTTTCAGAATATATCAGGTTCCAGGAAGAGATAGCAGGGCCTCCTAACTAGCACCTAGAATTACTTTCTTCTAGCATCAAGGGACTGTAAAGACCAGGCATGTTTCCACTTGCCCAACAGCTGTCTTTACAGTAAACATGGCTTAACACCAAAGCTGGGGTGCAACACAGGAAAACAATCAATCATATATACAAATAAAAAAGGTCTCTCATAAAATTCACACAAGGTAAGAAAAAGGTGGGGTTTTTTTTTTTTCCATATGAAACCAGATTTATAAATGAAAGCAGCATTTTCAGCAGTAAAACTGAAGCACAAAGGAAGCTGGGAACCCCACTTATAAAACTAAAGTTCTTGTAAAGTTCAATTCCATATAGTAGGTATATATCTAGCATCTCATCAATATTTTCACAAAATACATAGAAAAATGTTCATGTATTTAAATAAACAATTTGAACTGTTGATATACCCCAACCCCTCTTTCAGCTTTAAATGACCCCATGTGATGATTCCGTAGCGTAGGAAATATGTCCCAATTGTGGAAGTTAATTACAGAAGGAAAACATTTTTCCTCTAAAAATACCTATTTTATTAAAACATCACTTCATCATTCCAGTTCATAGGGAAAAATCACTCCACTCAGAAAATAAATTTGAGACTAGAGAACAAAACAAACACATGGATAAGATGACGGATAAATTGTCTGAATTTTCTTAATCGAGCCTCCTCGGGTGGCTTTCACACAGAGATTGGCTGCGAACGCGACAAATTGTTGCCAAATGTAACATTTTGACACAAATAGTTCTGAAATGGCTGCTGTGGAACCCCAGCTGTTAAATTTGGTTTGATGGCAAAGGTACCACTGTCAGAATTCACCGCAGATTTTTGATGAGTGTGCAGAAGGCACCTGATACGATCCGTCTGGTGTCTGAATGTTCCCTTGCGTTCCATTCACGACAGGTACACTATCTCAGTTTCCAGCTCCCAAGGGCTTCCCCAGGGACCCACTCCTCTTCTCCACCTGCAACCTTTGTAAAACCCAGCAGTGGGGACCTTCAGCTTGAGCCTCAGAACGCACCCTTCTCTGTGCTAACACTGTCCAAAGAGCTTTATTTTTTTCCTATGTGTCAATGAACAAAAATGACAGTTCCCGCCTCTGCAAATGTAGAAATTTAGAAATTCCACTGCCCATCAAGATCCCAGTGACACCACTTCCTTGTCACTGAGGTCAGGTTACTCTCAACCACTTTACAGTAATAACCAACTGAAGGATCTGTATGTGTGGCCGTCACAGATCAGTGTCTGCATTTTCTTTCAAATGATGCGTGCCTAAAAATGCAAATACATGACCCTCTCTTGCCCTTCCGCTTCCAAGCCCCGTTAGCATACTCAAGACAGCAAACATCAGGGACACACAGATACTGTTGAAGACAGCTCCCAGATTCTTGGGCTGTTTGTGGTCCTCAATGGGTCATTTCATCCTAAGTGCCCAAGACTTTAATAGCCACAGAGACTTCCAGTTAAAGGGAACAATTTTGATAGCCAGATATTCTGATTGGAGTTTGACAGGGGTTTCAGATAGGCAAGGTTGACCTTTATCACACTCTCTTCCCTCCCTCTTTGACAAGAGACCCCCCCCCCCCCCGGAAGCACCAATGAATATAGTCTGGAAACAACTTCTGTGCCCTTAACTCTTACCTCCCCGAGAATTGAACATACAATAGGCAACTTGAGATCAGAAGAAAAGAAAATAGAGCAACCACTTCTTCCACACTGCTTCTGAAAATTCAAACTAGCTTTGAGTGTTTGTTTTAAATTATAAATTCTAGCTCTTCTGGTGAAGACCCGTAGTGTACTTCTGTGAACATGCATGGTTCTCTGCATTGTGAGAAAAGTATGCTCGTCAGATAACCTTCGGTGTCCACCTTTCTTAAAAACGTTTCCCCCGGAACTAAACGTTGGGAGGCTCGGGTTTGTATTCATTTTTCCTTACCCAGGAGGCAGCTGATAGATGGGTTGCATGCTCTCAAAATGCTTTATCACCCCTCTAATCATCTACCTTTTTTTCTGGGTGCCATCAGTTTAAATGGTCTCTGTAGAATCAGTGACACTAGGGAAACGAGAGAATTTTCTCATATCCAAATTTATGCCACTCTCTGAATCCTCTTATAGTTCAGTATTTTGAAGAAAAGAAATAATAATAAAGGCTTGGTTTTTTGATGTATTTTCCCGTAGGAGATCATCTTTGTAGTATTACTGAAAATAAATTAAGGGATATATCTGTCTGCTTCTCTTATCAGCTTGCTCCTCCACGGGGCGCCAGCCCTTTGCATTTATCTTTTCTTCGAGCCCCCAAGCACAATTTCACATCGCTGTTCAGCCTTAAACTACAAAGTCCAATGACAGTCCCCTATGGCAGTGGCTTGACTTGCTCTGTTGAAATAGCTTGCAGGCTCCAACACAAACACTGGTAGTGACCAAATGATGCTAACTGTTAATTTCTGGCCACAGTAGAATATGACTTCGGAGGAAGACATATCCAACCCAGCTGCTCTTCTTTAAAGGCCAAATGGAAGTTTTATTATAAGGTCTTATACTGTGAATGAGAGCTTTGCTACAAGTTCTCTTAGCTGTCCCTCACCATTTCACGATCCGAGAACAATAGAGTCCGTGTAGGCGAGAACAATAGAGTCCGTGTAGGCAAGACCAATGCAAAACTGCTGATTCTGACTTTTGATATATGGAAATGGTTGGATCACTTCCTTTCCACAGAAGTGTTAAGTCAGCCCAGGGCATCTGTAAACGGCAGAGGAATAGCAAGCAAATGCACTCAAGAAAAACAGAAAAGACCCTGATGGCCTGGCCGAAGCCACAAACCCTGGGGATTACTTAGGAAGTTCTGTTTTGTTTTGTTTTCTCCTATATTAAGACACAAGTAAGTGCCTTAAACTGCCCCGTGCTTTCCCTGAACTCAGTCTCCAAGTCATAAGAGCATTAGCCTCATTCCTTGAAAGAGACCTTGAAACCCAGAAATGCAAAAGTGTAACCTGGGCAAAGCTCACGTGTGTCAAGATTAACTGTCCACAGAGACATATGTCCATACTGACAACTGTAAGAAAGAAATACAGTGCAAATCTCCCAAAATCAAACTGTAAACTCCCAAGAATAAAGGGCTTGATATCCTAGCTCAAATGACAAATACAAGTGATGTCAAGATACTGACAGTCCAAGGGAACAAGGCTGGATATTTTTAAATTCTGTTAACACATGTTTGTGTTATGAGGTGCTGTCGGCTTCTTTTTAAAGAAAAGAATCCCTATCACAAAGTCCTTGACCTTGCTTTATGTTTTTTCTGAGGCCCAGTTCTCTTCCCTCAGATACAAAAAAAGCTTTTAGAGAAATGTTGCTTGCAAAAGGAGTTTGGGTCAGGAACTGAAAAGATAAACCCCAGCTGAAGTCTTGATTCCAAATGGCTCCATTAGAAAACCTGCAATGGTAGAATGATATTTGTAGACCTGTAAACACAGACTCTCTAAACCTCAGAAAAATGACACATCTTCTTTGCAGACACCAGGAACAGGTGGTGAGTGGTGTATTTGGTGGCAATATGCTTCCCCCAGAAGGATAGTTTCATTTTGAAGGCTCTGGAATTCAGGTTTTATTTCCCTAGGTGAAGAGAAAACATTCTTTTAGGTAAATTGCCAGATCAAATACTTAAATATGCTCTCTTAAGGAGTTTCCGGGTATCATTTTAAGTGTACTTTATGTTCGCCTGATGATGTAGCAGGAAAAAAAAAATGTTTCTGGACAGTAAAGAGACTGTAGCTTTAAGGAAGATGTGTTGTCCTGGAAGAAGAAAATAGAGACAGCTTAGGTAACTGGCAGACTGTTATTTGTATAGCATTCTGTACAGCAAAGAGGATAATTACTGACAGAAGCAAAGCAAATTATACAGTTGTTACAGTCCCATGGAGAAAACAGAACTTTCACCAAGGGCTGTGGAGCCCAGAGCTTCAAGCAAGGCTGGCAACCCAAGACAGTCACATCAGAAAGGAGGCATCCAGCATAGGCCCCGTAAAAAAGGAGTAAGGTAAAGCGGTCTCCTCTCTCCAAGCCCAGGGATAGCATTCAAGGGGTAGGTCTGCGTCTCCTATAGCTCTAAGTCTACCTGAGAACAAGTATTTTGACCCCAAGCTATTCTTTATCACTCTCTTCAAAGACAGCCGAACAGATGAGGTGGATGAATTGGAAGATTTTAAGAATTCTATCTACCTTCTACTTCTGAGGTTAATGTGGCCTCCCAAATTCTCAAATCCTGATGCAGTTCAGGAAGAAGGAAAACCGAATGATTTGTGTCTGGGTTCATGATTCTCCTTGCACATGAATCACACCACAAAGAGAAACAAAATGCAAAGCTAAGAGACGAGAATGCAGTGAACGTGTAGGAGAAGTGTGCCTTTATTTCCATGTTACGAAGTAAGTTATTGCATAGAAATGCAAAAGGTGGATACTCAATTTAATCTGAAGAAAATTGTCCCATTGGCTTCCAGAGCAGAATATTTACCTGAGGAAATTAAGAGGCAATTTTCATGGGATTGAACAGTCCCCATCTTTTCAGAATTCATTTTCCTATGTCCATCTTCCTAATCTGCCTCAACAGCAGTTGAGCTAAATACTCACTAAATGGAAGAACTCTATACATAGAATTCATCAATTGGAGTTTTGTATTTGATGGTCTAGAACAGGTTATGGCAAACCATGGCCTGGCCCATTGCCTGATTTTGCAAGTAAAGTTTCATTGGAACACGGCACTGTGCTCATCGGCTTAGCTGTTGTTTATGGATGCTTTCACTGTGCTCATCCAACCCCTGGTCTCGGCTGTCACAGTCCACATTCTACAGAGCCAGAAGTTATTGGTCATATTATGGGGTTGTACTCTACTCGCCTCTCCCACAATGAAAAATGTTTGCAAAACTATGTGCTCATGTACAGCATACATTTTCCTAGGGGAGAGGTCCTAGCTTTCAACAGAGTCTCAAAGCAATCCAGAGTACCCCACTTAAAGCCAAAGAAAACCAAAGAGTATCCTTAGCACATTAAACAGTGCTACACACACACACACACACCCTAGATAAGAGGAACATGGACCTTCTACAGTAAAATACCTTTTGTCTGTTCTATCAGGTTTGGTAACTTCCTCTTCCTAGATTTTACTCTGGCATTTTTCCATCTGAACATGTAAATCTTCAGGGGTTGGATTGAAAACTGCACCTTCTACTTGCTAATAAACCTGGAAGATTCCTTTAAGCTAGGAAATCTCCCTTTAAATCATAGACAGACATTAAGAAGGCA
This sequence comes from Balaenoptera acutorostrata, assembly GCF_949987535.1. NCBI lineage: Eukaryota > Metazoa > Chordata > Mammalia > Artiodactyla > Balaenopteridae > Balaenoptera > Balaenoptera acutorostrata. The sequence continues at coordinate 61,529,328 of NC_080083.1, forward strand.
AAATCCCCAGCACAGTAGAGGTTTAATTCATTTTACTAGGTCTGACTACCAGCTCCAATGAATTTTATGAAAATAAGAATCCTGCTTCAAGGTCAGAGGGCGTTACATAGCTAAAAAAGCATTGGGGTTGGGAAATTAAGAAGTAGGTATCCACTGCACTTTCAGGCCAAAGATAAAGGGTTTTGTTCGACACCTTTGGGAGAAACAGAGTAGTTTCTCTGAGCAGAGCTGGTGAAGCCTCTTGGTCAACAAAAGCATTTTTAGAGTTAAACTACAAAAACATTCGCCCCTCTCTGCCTCCTTTGTGATTCTGTTCCAAAGATACTAAATCAACTGCATTCACAGAAAACAGTGCCTCTTTAGCCTCAAGGCTGACCTCCTCCAATGCTGGGGTAAAGGAATGTTTCACTTTCTAGACCATGACATCAGGGTCGCAGGGCTGACAAACAGCAAAGAAGGGTACGGCCTCAATTAAAAACCTAATCAATGAGAGGCAAGCAGCAACAATAATGAGACACAAAAGTGAAGCCGTACAGAGGACTGAGTAACCAAGAGTTGCGTTTTCAGGGTCACGAACTGTAGACAGAGCAAAAAAAAATCAGTAAAACATATATCTGTGGTTCCCAAACTGTGTGCTGAGACACCCTGAGACTCCGCAGAAAACTCCTAGGGACACAAGATACCGTAACTTTTCGAGGGAACCACAGCGGCATCTGTAGGACATCCTGCAAACTACTACAATTAAGTTGTGTAAACCTAGTATGGGAGGATGTGCACAGATTATATGCAAATATTATACCATTTTATAAAAGGGACTTGAGCATCCATGGGTTTTGGTATCCATGGGGTGTCCTGGAACCAATCCCCCAAGGGTACCAAGGACAACTGTGTAAGTCCTCCAGCTTTGCTCTTTTATTTCAAAACTGTTTTAGCTATTACAGATCTTTTGTGCTTCTATATAAATTTTAGAGTCAGCTTGTCAATTTATATATTTTTAAAACCTGCTGGAATTTTTATTGAGAGTGCATTGATTCTATAAATCAATTTGGAAAGAACTGATATGAAAACAATATCTTCCAATGCAGGAACATAATATTTCGCTCCATTTATTTAGGTCTCCTTTGTTTCTCTCTGAAACATTGTATAGTTTTCACTGTTCAGGTGTTGTGTCTATTTTGCTAAATCTGTCCCTAAGCATTTTGAGGTTTTTGATTCTCCTGTAAATGGTACTGTTTATTGTCATTTCAATTACCAACTTCTCCTTACTAGTTTAATAAATTGTTTTAACATGAAAAAAAAAAAGCTGTGTGGACCTAACAACTTAATAAATGGAACTGTTAAGTATTTCTTTTGGCCTAGGGCACCGTGGAAAAAGTTACTAAGACAGTCAATGGCACCCTGAACAGAGGATGTTTGGAAATCTCTGGCATATACATTTTTGGGTTAGGCTTGGAGGATATACAAGCACGGTAAAAGACAAACAACTTTGGGCTGTACGCACACATACTCATTTTCCATCTCAGACTGTGTAAGCAGAAGAGAAGCGGCTTATGTAACCAATTTGTTCTGATTACATCAGTGTGAGCAAACACAGACACTAGAAGAACAGACGGTTCTTCCACATCGGGACTGATAGAAGTTGCCAGGTGGGAAATCGGGGACTATCTGATATTTTATCATGAAATACACACATCTATGTGAGTTCCTTCTCCTTTAGTCACCACTGGGGAGGCTCTACACTTATTCCAGGGAGGTTGACTTTGCTTAAAAACGAACACGTGCTTTTTTGAGAAATCTACATTTGAAATTATCTTCAGAGCCAATGCATGGTCTTTTAAAAAGACATTTAAAAGTCTTCATGGTAAAACTCCAGCTGTGACGGCAAATTTGACTTCTGGAAGTTGCCAAGCACAGCTTGGTGCTAAGTCTGATACACAAGGTGGGTAAAACAAAGAGGAAAATACCTGGTAAGGATTTTTGTAAAAACAAACAAGCAACTAAGGAGTAATTATAAAATGATGATTCCACATGTAACACGTATGGGGGAGGAAGTGGATTCTGAAGCCTTTTCTGAAAGAGAAGTGGCCAAGATATTTAGTAGCATTATTCACATAAATAATCCTGAAAGTGGTTCCTCTGAAGGGCAATCCTTACCTGATACACACACATAAATGGCAATTGTCCTAAAAGTCATTCACATTACTTTTTTGGCATACCTCTGAAGCCAACAATATATAGAGAAATGGATATTTTTATCAACATAAAGACAATATATAATGTGGGTAATTATATCACACCAAATCAAATACATTTGTGGAAAAAAGAGCATGATCTCTTTTATAGAGATATATCGACTTTCTGATACACTGATAATTATACGCAAGGCTAACATTCAGATGGTCCATGCTGGTAGCACATTAAATATTTTGAGTATCATCCCTGGACAGGGATGTCTTCTCTCTCTCTCTCTCTCTCTCTCTCTCCACACACACACACACACACACACACACAGACGTATGTATGTACAGGAGACTCCCAACTTACATCAACTTAAATATAGTTTATGCATCTCTATATTTATTTTAAAATTAGTTGTTTAGAACTTATAACACAGTTCTAAAAAAAATCGGAAACTTTAGACTCGTAAGGCTATCAGGCCACTCTACTTTAGTACATAAGATACCTAATCACCATGTAGAACATCGTTTCTATGGGGAAAAGGTATCCCAAATTTCAAATCAGTATTCCATCTCTCTCCTTAGGGGGTAGTAGACCATATTCTCAACCCTGCTGCACATCAGAATCACAATAGTGGCCTGTAAAAAATGCCAACCCCCAGGTCCTACCCTGACCAATTAAGTGCGAATCTCTGGGACCTTGGCATTAACAGTGTTCACAAGCCCCCAGTGATCCCAGTGTGCGCCAGGATTGAGCACCATTGACTAACTCCTCTCCCCGGTGTGCTTGTTTTGCAAGGCCAGACCCTGGGCTCACAGACTGGAGAGGGGTACACATGAGACACACAGTTAGTTAAGAAAATTTCAAAGTAGAAATCACACTGAACAAGAGGTAAGAGTAGTCTGACCCAGACCAGATAGATGTCTTGCTTTACATATTTCACCAAAAACTGTCATGAAATGGCCTCAGATTTTTTTCTGCTACTTTCTTTTTTCAGAAGATGAATGAATACAGTTGTGATTTTTTTCTCTGGGTCTCAAAGAGAGAAACTTCCAGATTTAGAAAGACAGGTAGGAAAGTGAATGGCAATAATAACTGGAATAATACCCGTTTTTTCTGGCTGGAAAAAGATGAAGACCGGGGTAGCATCAAAGCAGATGAATTTGATGTTTATCAAACAGGTATGTCTTGGAACTGAAGATGAAGAAGTGTATGGACGAGCCATACCCTCTCTGGGCATGAACTGGATGCCAAGAACAAGGGAAACATGCGAAGAGAGAAAAAGATATGATTGCACTTCAAAATCTAAAAGGAAAAAAGCAGAGTATTCAAGGGAGCAGTCTTCTCTCCATATTTGTGAACTTGAGGCAAAGAAAGGAACAGAGTGTGTTTTTTTTTCTTTTAATAAAAATCCTCTGCCCTTGTGCTGCAAGAGTAGCTTTGTATTAACAGTGTCCAAAAGCAATGCTTCCTGGTGGTTATCAGTCGTATTTTCCCTGTGGACCACTTCACTCTTTGACCTTTGAGGAACCTCGAGCCCCAAATCAGAGAACCCATGGGTGTATCTGGCCATGAGAAAGAGCTTTTGTTGCTTCGTCAACCTGTTAGGAATCCACCGTGGAGCTGGCCTCCCACCGTGGAGCTGGCCTCCCACCGTGGAGCTGGCCTCCCACCGTGGAGCGATCCACTGCTGAAGAGGACGTGCCTTGAACTTAGCCTGTGGAAGCGTGGCCTCTACTTCCAGGAATTCATTCAACCCTTCCCATTACCTTCTCACCGTATCAGAGAACGACTCACTGCCTTTAATTTTCTTCTACTGCAGCCCTTCCATTTATAGTAAGTCTTCTTCATTGAACAGAAAACAAAACCCAAAAAAAGCGCAAGAGTACAGTAACGACAAAGGCAATCCTTGGGGCTTATACATTGTAGGAGGGGGAAAAGCAGAGGAAGGCACTGATTCTCTGTGTGGTTTGACGTATTTCCCCTTAGGACTGACAAACGTCCTCCTTAGATGTTATTTATAGATATTAGACGTTATTTATAAGAGCCATTTGGCAGAATTTGTGACATCAAATACAAACACACACATGCGCGCACGCACACGTAGAAGGATAGACAGATGATAGAAAATCACATCACAAATCACGTTCCGTTAATAGTATAATACAGATGTCAAGAGAACCAAATCTGTGACTATTTGAGCTGTGATAAAAGTGATTCTATGTTTTCCAAAGTTGGGAAAAGAGTATGACCAGGATACCTTGCCGCTTCGCCAGAACATGTGGTTATTACCCAGGATGGAGCGGAAATTTAGGAACACGGCAGCAGCCACAAAGCTGGGACAGACACTTCACAAGAGCTCCTGGTGGATACTTGTGTAATACTCTTAAAGATGCACACTAAATAACTTCTTCTGGACCACAGACACGACTGAACTTAAAAAATGAAAAAGCCTATAAATACTGCCAACCCAATCTTGTCTTTTGTCTCTCCCTCCTCGCATAAAATGGCATCTTTTCAACCAAGCGCTTAAACATAAATATTAAAATAATAAGTGGGACAGACCACAGATCTACTTACAATTTCATCACCACTGTAGCACCTTTTTACCAGAGCCAATACTTTCATTTTGTAAAGAACAAGAGAAGTCTGAAAAGCCTAAGGACTCATATGATACATTATTAAATATTTAATCACCTTTTTAAGTCCTAAGCCTTTATCATATTTCTTCCATCTAGACAGTTCATTCTATACTATAGATTCCAAGGCCCCCTTTGGAGGGGAAAAAGAAAAAGGAAATGGGGAGAAAAAAACCTTCTGAGAGGCACGGTTAAATTATCTCAAAGATGAGTTTCTATTGGCGCTTTAGTGAACTTGCTTCACCCCGTAAACCCACCAATCCACAGGAGGGTCAACTGATGGAGTCCATTGTTTTTAGTCTCCAAGAATCGATTTTACAAAAGATGCCACGTCTGTCGCTTTGGATTCGTGTAGGGTGAAAAATGGATGGTGCTGGTAGAGAAAAGAAAAATACCTGGTATTAATACCTGTCACTGACAATGCATGAGATTACCAAATTAACAGATCTGGTTAGTCAACAAATTAAGTACCCCTATCAGGGCTAAACTGGACTCTTCCTACCGCCTCCCAAACCAAGTACACATTTAGTGATGCAAACTTTTTTTTTTAATTGGAGTATAATTGCTTTACAATGCTGTGTTAGTTTCTGCTGTACAATGAAGTGAATCAACTATATGTATACATATATCCCCTCCCTCTTGGACCTGCCCCCTCCCAATCCCACCCGTCTAGGTCGTCACAGAGCACCGAGCTGAGCTCCCTGTGCTCTACAGCAAGTTCCCACTAGCTATGTATTTTACACATGGTAGTGTATTTATGTCAAACCGAATCTCCCAATTCATCCCACCCTCCCCTGTGCAAACTTTTTAAAGATATTGCTTGGCTGCTGCTCCTCCCATTTTGGTATATATTTTCATGACAGTGTATCTACTGCTTTAAAATATACACATGTAACTAGCTATATACATCCATCCCTGGTAAAATACAAGGAATAGCAAAGATGGTCCAAGGCTCCGATTTACAAATAACCCTGTCCCTTACAAAGTAATTTTTAGACAGATACAGTAGTAAACTAATTAGAAATTTCAGAGGCTTATGTGCATTCATTTCTCAAGAAATCGGTGGCAGAATGAGAAACCAATTTTTAAAATGCCAGGCGAGCTGGTTTGGACTGAAACAGCTAACAGTGCTGCTTTTTAAGCCACATCTACAAGTGGTACATACGTCTCTCCATGATGAGTTGATCCATTTGGAAAATACTGTAGCCTGCCCAACTCGAGGTATGGGCAGAGAAAATTCAACTTGGAATTTAAAAACTGAAAAGCAAAAAATGGTCTATTCATGCAGCTCCGATTAAGTAAACTTTACATCAAGCCTTATTCTTTGCTGGGGGAATAAGCACGGTCCAATACAGGAAGCCACACATTTCAAAACAATTCTGAAGGAAACGAAGCCATTTGCTCTGCAGCAGGGCAGTCCTCCCCACATTGCTCAACTGTGTTACAGGAAGCGCCTGGCTGCCACACTGGAGCCTTACACCTCTAGTTAGAAGTAGATACATCAGCTCGTGACCCACGGTTCTCCCAGTGGAGACAGAACAAACCGAACACACCAAAAAGGACAGTTCCTTCAGGTAGAACCTAGTGCCACATGCCCCCTGAGCTAGGAGGGCCCTCTCCCGGATTGTCTGGGGGTATTGTTCTCAAGGACTAGTTGAATAGCTAAATATGAGTATTTTTGCACACAGACATGTAGATGACTCACTCGGTTTCCCCTGAATTTGAGGATTTTAGTTTACAACCTTCATGTTGCCTAGCTGTAGGTTTTCTAATTATATTTGTTTTAAACCTGACGGCAGAGGGCTGGATGAGTCAGCCCTGTGGGAAACTGAATGCCCACCCATGGAAGTTTTAGAAAACAATGCAAATGGGAAAGGAACAAAGAAATAAAGCCCCAAAGAAGGTAGGTGGTCACCATTAAGTATCGTGACTGAAAAAAAAACAAAGGTTTTCTGCCTTTGCCCATCTGAAGGTACAGGTTGGGTGCTGCTCCAGAGTTTCATACCCATGGTATTAACTGAAGCTCTAGGTGCTGGGCCCTTCCTCTTGAGCTCCTTGGATAAATAAATAGAAGCATTACTTTTGATTACTAACCACTTACACAGCACACTTACCAAGTGTTTTACCATCATGCTTATTAGCTTTCCCACATCATCTTGACATTTAGAGATCATTTTATGTCCTTTAAAGCTTTTTACTATCAAAACAGGACACGTCAAGCCTTGGATTGTCTCAGTGACTGCTTCCAATGCCTGCCAGTCCTGTCCTACCTCTGGTTCTGCTGGTGGTTATTAGCTCAGTGTACGTAGCCCGGGTCTGTGACTGAATTCAATAACCTGACCTGGAGCCTTAAAAAAAAAAAAATCCTCAGGCATCTTTCAGTTTATTCTCAGGCTGGGAAAATGCTGTGAGAGCCAGAGGGCAGGGGCAGGGGAAAGCAGGCGGGCATGCGAAAATGGAAAGTGTGGCTCGTCTTCTTGTGTGGGTTTTGAGGCTGTAAAAGGTTGGGAGGGAACCAGTCCCTTCTATAAGCAACCAGCTAAGAATAGCAAGGGCAGCAACCAGGAGATAGCGAAGGAGCACCATGGCATCATCCCCAGACCATAGGCCCAGGCTGAGGTTCTCAAAAGAGGGGCCAGGTGCAGGAAGGGAGCACTTGAACATACTGCCGGGAGCATCGCTACCATCACCAAGAGTCTGCAGATCCGCTGCAGACACCTCATCCCTCAAGACGATGGTTTTCTCTGTGTTCGGTCATCCCCGCTTAGCACTGTGATTCAATCTAGGACTTCCCAGGACATTCAGAGAACATAATCACCTCACTGGGCAGTCATTTCTGGTTTTCATTTCTGGTGGTTATCATCTAGGACAGAGGTCAACAATTGATGGACCAGCGGCCATGTCTAGCTCACTGCCTATTTCTGAAATAAAGTTTTATTGGAACACAGCCGCACCCTTTTGTTTACCTATTGAATATGGCGGCTCTCACACTGAAACAACAGAGTCAAGTTTTTGTGACAGCCCACAAAGCCTAAAATATTTACTGTCTAATCCTTGACAAAAACATTGGCTGGTCCCCTACCCCAGGAGAACAATTCCTACTGAGTCATGTTCCCCCATGGACGTTTGAGAGAATAAGCAAATGAAATGATCTTAAAGCATGTCCACTCCTCAATCCAAACAGGGAGCAAAATTTATGGAATTTCTATAAGAGGTACATGTCTGGGTTGGGGCCTTAATTATACTGTTCTTCACCTGGAAAAAAGGAGGTTTTTTTTTCCTTTCTACCTCTTCACCAACTCCCACAACCTAAACAATAGCCTCTCAGCATGTGTTTTCCCAAAGCTACAGTCAAAGAGTTTGGACTCAGATTTTCCATTGAAAAACCTCAATTCCACAGAAAAGCAAGAAGCAGTTATGGCCTTAAAAGGCAAGTCCGTTTCCAGGACCACAAAGATGAATGCCATAAAAGGCGGTGGGGGGGGGGGGAGGGGAGGGGAGACCCACATGATCTTACAACATTAATATGTAGACCATAATAGACCATAGTGTTAGAATAAATTGGAAAAGTAGAATTCAGCATCAGCTACCAGTGGATATTAAGCTAGGACTCAGCATTTTTTCTCAAGGGTGTTCCATTGAAACCTCTGATAAGAAGTCACTTGGAAGGGGAAAAGAAAATGTCATGCATTTTAAATCACCAGACATATACAGAAAATATTCTTTTATCTAAAAAGAGTGACAAACAAGGCAACTTTGAAATGGGAGTACAGGCTCCATAGGACCCCACAGGAATCGCTCTATTGCCCTTTACGTGAAATTCATTTTAAAATAACTCGGGGGGTTGCAGAAGAATACCAAAAAAGAGTAGCCAGGGTTGAAAAGGCCCCTGACTGGCTATTATAAACATAATCAGAGAGGAAATATTTAACCCAAACATGCAGTATGCTAAGATTTTTTCAAGCATTACTCATCTCCTTTTCTGCCTCAATTGCGGGTATTAGTTGAATAAAGCTTAGTTGAATGCTGAGTCCCAGGGGCTACCTTTTTAAAGAGGACAAAGAAGCCCAAGAAAGATGCCTTGTCTCTTGTCAGACTCTTCCCAGAATTCTTTCACAGTCACCCAGTCGATGCATGGTTCAGACTTAAATCCAAGCTTAACCAACAGAACTAAAAATCCACGTGATAAGCTGTGACTAACCAGATATGCTTTCTACTTTCCTGGCAACTTTCGAATATATATAATAAAATGTTATTAGCTCTAGTCCCCACGCTATATATTCTACCCCCAGAACGTATTCATCTTGTAAAACAGAAATCTGTATTCTTTAACCACCTTTATCCAGTCCCCCAACCCACCCACCCCTGGCAACCACCAATCTACTCTCTGTTTCTTTAAGTTCAATTTTTTTAAGATTCCACATTTAAGTGAGATCATACAGTATTTGTTTTTTTCTGTCTGACTTATTTCACTTAGAATAATGTCCTCAGGCTTCACCCGTGTTGTTGTAAATGGCAGGATTTCCTTTTTTAATGCTTGAATAATATTCCATTGTGTGTGTGTATATATATATATTTTTTCTTTATCTATTCATCCATCAATGGACACTTAGATTGTTTCCACATCTTGGCTATTATAAATACTGCTGCAATGAACATGGGGGTGCAGATATCTCTTCAAGATAGTGATTTCATTTCCTTCAGATATATGCCCAGAAGTGGAATTGTTAATCATAAGATAGTTCTGTCTTTAATTTTGTGAGGAACCTCCGTAACTGTTTTCTATACTGGCTGTACCAGTTTACATTCCCACCAATCTTGTACAAGGACTCCCTTTTCTCTGCATCTTCACCAGTGTTCATCTCTTATCTTTCACTCCACTCTAACAGGTGTGAGGTGATATCTGACTGCGGTTTTGATGTGTATTTCCCTGATGACTAGTGATACCTTTCCATGTACTTGTTGGAAAAAATCAACAAGTGGGACTACATCAAACTGAAATGCTTCTGCACGGCAAAGAAACAACAGAATGAAAAGGCAATCTGTGGAATGGGAGAAAATATTTGCAGTGGTTAAGACTCCCCACTTCCACTGCAGGGGGTGCAGGTTCCACCCCTGGTCAGAGAACTAAGATCCTGGCATGCCGCATGGTGCAGCCAAAAAAAAAAAGAACTCATACAACTCAGTAGCAGAAACCCCCCAAATAATCCAACTTAAAAATGGACAAAGGACCTGACTAGACATTTTTCCAAAGCAGACGTACAAATAGGTAACAAGCTATACTTTTCCAGGTTGGAGCCACTTCACCACCCCATTTGTTAAGAGACATCAGGAACCTGTACTTCTATCACCTGCCCGGAGTTGGTCCTGAAGATTGAGCGCTGCTTGTGGGTGGGATGGGATGGGAGCAAGCATTTGACGCCTGCTGAATAACCACACTCCAGTTAGAAATGGTGCCAAGGTTTGCTCTTATGTCTTTTGCAATTGTGCACAAACAGAATTCTTCCTTTCCTTGCTAAAATTAAAACCTTAATAACTGAAACACATCGAGGGAGGGATTACCACAAATCAGTAAATAGTCTAAATTTTATATTTCAAAAAAAAAATGTTTCTCCCGCATTCAACATATTCGTAGAGAAGAATTGCCAAGTATAGGTCCCTACTATGTCTATTAAAGAATCATCTGTAACTAGCTTAGAACTGCAGTCTCCATGATTTAAAAGAAACTATTTAAAAACAACAAGCCTGAGGTCTTATTTTCACCTTTTTTACGGATAGCGCAAATAATAAACTGTGAATGGTGAGGTAGGATAATTCAAATTAAAAAGGCTTTGTCGTACTTTTTTCCACTAAAGTGAAACCAGGAGAAAACAAAGTGATTCTTTCCCCCCTAAACTCCCACCAAAAAGAGGTTCATCCAACGAATCCTAAATATTTTATCAAAAATTGATCAGTCATATAGCACTTAAGTTTCTCTCATTATTGAAATCCTTTAAATTATGCTTTCCTTCATTTTGTATTCCTTGGTGACTCCTAATGTCTTTAAAATTTGAAAATATAAATTTCACAGACATAATTTGGTCTATACGATGACAGGTTTTATTATCATGTAAAAAATTGCTAAGACTGGTGACACGGCCCAGTTATACTTAGGACGAATATAGGGCACACGAAAGCCTCAGCTCTTTTTTTCTTAGTTTAACTTCACTTACCAATGTCTCAGTGAATCAGCACTTCAGTACAGCTGTTTGATTATAATTTAGGTGTCAGTCATTTTCCCTGTACTCGCTATTAGTCTGGACACATTTACACCACTAACAGTACTCACCATAAGCTCTGGATATGTTGGCCTTTCTTTGGAATTCTTCTTCAAGCTTAAAGAAAAAAAGAAGATCACATTAAAATCTAGAAACCATCTGTATTTTCACTAGACTCGGATTTCAGAACCTGTAGAAGACTAAACAGAACCACCTTTAAAAATGTACTGAAAACATAAATCTCCCGTCTTGACTTTCCTCTTTGGTTAGTCTTACCAATTATGTTTTAAATCACTCTGGGTGTACCTTAATGGGAAGAATAAGAGTGTGTGTGTGTGTGTGTGTGTTTACTTTCCTTATGACACTTTACCAATGACATAAAAACCAACTTTTATTATATATCAAAATACATGTCTCCTTTCCTTCAAAACAGCGTTTAATCCACCCCCACTTGCAAAGAAATTGGCAGGTATTTCTTATATTACATTCATTATCTCCTCACTATCTTCAATACCTCGTTCTCTTTGCCTCTGGCCCCTTGCATGTATAATTTGCTTTTATCTACTCCCTGCTGAACCTGCTTGAGAGAGAAGCAACACACACGTAAAATGTCTAAGGTCACGCTGCTGGTTTACGACCTCTTGGCTGAAGAAAGAGAAAGCACACGCAGCCAAGGACTTAGCAGTTATTCTTCTTAGAAATATCAATACTTGGTGGTCATACACCACTGTCAAGTGGCTCCCATTCATTTAGCTGTCTGTACACACAGACATTTTAATCACATTTGATAGTGGAGGCAATAGTAATAAAACGGCAGTATGAAGAGACCAAACCCTCACCCCTGTTCTTGACCCACCCCTTTATCCACCCGCAGCCTTAAAATGGAAAAAGAAAGAAAAGAAGCAGTTTATTTGGAGTTGGAATCCCAGGTTACAGAATGGAGAAAAGAATGATTTTGAAAAGTATGATTTGCAAGGCAACCTACAGACTCCTCTGCCCTGGGCCATAAAATCATACATGAATGGAAAGGCAGTTTGCCTGGCGTTGAAGGAACCAAAAAGTGACTGATTATTGGGTGGCTGAGATTTGTGCTAATGGATCATTTTGAGGAAATGAGACCTAGTATGTGTGACATGAACTCTGTTCCACCCACAGAGGCTAACAATTGAGGGGAGGGCCAGATACAGAACAGTCATCTCCAGCTGGTTCATCTCTCATTTGGGCATATCCTCATGTCTACCTCCCCTCCCTGCCTTCCACCCCAGAAAACAAAAGTCTTTCTTTCTAAGTTCAAGAGCTAGTTCATCTAGAAAGAAACACGGAAGAAATGGGATCCCAGGAGCGTGGCTGACTTGCACAGAGACCCTAGGAAAAAAAGCAAACAGACTCATGTACAAAAGCCCTGAATTTCGGCTATTGTTCAAATCAAATCAAGAACCAGAAAGTCTTCTCTATAATCTGAACAATTTATCTTCCTAAAATCAGTAAGGAAAAGCACACATGCTTTTCCTTAAATCCACACTCAGTAGTCAAGTGGTTGATTTCAAGTGTCCTATTTAGATGGACCATTACTCAAACATCAAACCCTAAATCTACACAGACTCTGAAAAAGTCTCCTTGAAGACCACATCCCAACTTTCTTCCATTCCCACCTCTCACTGGTCAACCCTGAACCAAGGAAATGATAGAAAGAAAAGCTTGCCTCTCAAATAATTCAAACAATGCCCTCTTTTACCAACCTGAGTTCTTTGTGATATAGCTGATTTTTGACCTTCTATTTAGTACATAATGAAATGATTCTCTTCTCATCACGTAGAAGAAATTAAATACTTATTTTTTTAAGGAGAGGTCATTTTAAGTCAGGATGTCTTATCTTTTCACTTGTGGAACAGTTTATGAAAATTTCTCCAGATTTTTTTGTATAAAGGAAATGTAGGGAAAATACCCCAAGTTGACCGTCATAAAGCATTAAGAATTCCTAAAACCTCAGAGATCGCTGTCAATGGACTATTTCTTGACTTATGGCCTCTGATTAGAAATCTCAGAATGTACCACAAACAATACTGCAGAGTACTGTTGGAAAATATATACACAGCAAACCAAGGCTGTTTATTGAATTAATATAACTGATATAACCCATTCTCTCCATCTTTTAAATCAAGAACACTTCAAAACATGGGCTAAGAATAGCAAAATACTCAGGATAAGGTTAGGAAAAAAAGCAAATTTTCCACGTTTAATAGGAAGTGCTTGAAATTCAGTACAAAATAACAACTGTGGAGTTCAAAGCTACACCAATTTCTTTTTGGATTTGAGTCAGACTTTTGATTTTCAAGTGGCTTGTCATTTTCAAGCGTGCAATTAGCTAACTGCCCTAATTCCTCTTCCAAATGCCACAACACACACTCCTGACCGTAGCTGACACTAAAAAACAGCTTTGTGCCGCCTTGAGAATTGCTAGCTTGAAGTTTGTGCTGACCAGAGGATTTCTGCCTATTTGAATTCCCCCTGACTGTTTCCAAGAAGGGCTCTTTGGTGCGTCCACAGAATAAAAACACAATGCGCCTCCCGAACCATACATTTGTCATAAGCTAAATAAATATCCAGTGCCTCTTTTTACTGTCCTTCCTGAACAAGTCAGGAACTATATTTGATTGTGTCTCTTTTGTACTAGTTCACACAGTATCAACATCTAGGTGGGCCTCTAACCATCTTCGATGGACATCGGGCTGGTGGGCTGGGCGCTGAGCTCTTAAATAGGCCTAAAGGCACAGCAAGAAGGAAGTCAGACTATTTGGGCCCTTTGCAGAGCTGGTCCCCAATGACCTTCCCTCAGTCCCCATGCCTATAACCTATCGAAAGAGGTTATGGTGAAAAACTGTAAGCCTGCCAAGATTCCATTTTCTGGAGAAGGTCAGTTGTGAAACCTTCTGTAGGACTAGAATGTAAGGCTTTTCGATTTCTCTGCCCTGAATCCCAAAACAAGGCCTAGATGTTGAGCCTCCCTGGCTCCAGGAACTCTTCAAAAGCCCTAAGATAAGAAAGCCAGGTGTAGGGAAAAAAGAGGAAGAAAATGTCATTCGCTGGTCCTATTTCAAAATCAGTACAGAAAGGAGGGGTTTGTAAGGTATCGTTGCTGTTGTTGTTTTCTTAAGTTCATAAGGAATAACTGCCTTAACTTTCTTTTCTTTTCTTTTCTCTCCTCCCCACACCCCTTACCCCAACCCAGAGGATAACGTTTCTCTGATGCTGCTACAAAGGAAAGATACCAGCCGGATCTCTGGGCTCTATCATATCATAACTTTGGATACGACAGTGATAGCCAGTAAATGCCTCTACTCCACCCAGCAAACCACACTTTACTGTCAACGGACCCGCAGTGACCAGAGGAAAGTGACTACCAAGTTGATGCCCTGGATGAAGGTGCACGGCTGCAGCAGCACTGCGACGTCATCGGGTGCTTACGGTGGATGCTTCCCACGGAAGGTCACAGATACCCTGACAGGTCACCTAAGCCGTGAGTAATGCACCCTTTTTCTTCTAGTTCTGCATTTAACCCAAAGACAGACGTAGGAAATAAAAACACAGATGCATCTTTCTCAAAATTTGAGATTAAGTTTTTCACTGTCCAAATCTGTAGTCCTTCTTCCCCACTTTCCACAAAGAGTTGGACTTTCTGAGAAGTCCTGAAGGATCATGGGCTGACTATATCATAAAAATAGAAAACACACACAGAGGTTACTCAAAACGGGGCCCTTTCATGAAGCTGCGCCTCAGAGACACACGGGAAGGTGGAGGCACCGGGGATAAGCGGTAGATGACACTCATAGGCCACATCTCCCCTCATCAAGAAATAAAAGGGGTGTGTTTTACGTAATGATCAGTTTTCCATTCTTTCCACCCAGCCCCAAATCAAACTTAAAACTGTCAGCAATAAAACAAGTGAATACCTGGACTGCTATCGTGGGCAGGTGCGTATCTGTGTGCTAATACATGTGAAAAATAAAATTGCTTCCATAAAGATCTAAGCCATTCATAAAATCCCCCAAAAAATCAATTCTCTTTTTTGAAGTATTAGACAACGTTCCCAACTCAGTTGACTTCAAAACAATGTTCACACTAAGGGGGTATCAAAGAAAATATATTGGTGGTTTATAGTAGGCAAAAAACAATGCACCTGGCATCTGAAACAGGAGAGCCTGGGACTCCTAAAAAATCCAACTGAGGATAAGTAGGAATGCTCATAAAATTCAGAATTAATGCTCCCTTTCAACTTCTCCATTCTCATACCAACAAAAATGACTATTTTATACAATTGATCTTAGGTATCAGATTCTACAGGAGCTACCACACTCAAAAGTCTGAGGAAGAATTTATTCTTTGACAACTTCAAAGTTAAAGCGATTTGAGTTTTGTTTCAATTATTATTATTATTATTATTTTAAGTAAGCCCATAAACAAGCTAGACTGGCTGACTTAAGTGCAAATGAAATGACAAAGAATCAGCAGTATTAACAGAATTAACAATTCCGAGAAAGCTGGAAAATGTCTGTGGCTCAAAATTTTTAGATTAATGAACCATAGTAGCTGGGACTGAAAATGAGAGAAAACGAGAGGGGAACAGAGACCTCAGCGGGGTGGCCATGAAGACACTCTCATGTTCCGTGGCGGGGAGGGTGGGCCAGGGCGGTCGCTATATAAAGAGCAGCAGTACAGGTATCTGCAGTTCCCACAAATGTGTGCGTACGTTGAAATTAGAAAACATGTATGTTTTCCAAAGCTTTCGTTTTTAAAATATCTGTAAAAAGCTTTAACACTCTGACTCTTTAGGGGAAGTTCTAAGTAAGAGAAGAAAACTGGTAAAAGAAAAAGTAATCCAACGATTTTTCAATAAATTGCAGATGAAAAGGAGCTTTCTGAATAGGAAGCAGTTGATAACGGGTCCCTAGAGCACAGATGTAAATCATGGGTTCTCACTGCAGCCCTAGAGTAGAATGATTGGAGAACGTTTGAACAGGACTGATATTCAGGACGCTCCCCAGGCCAATTAGATCAGAGTCTCTGAGGCCGAGGCCTAGGTGACGGCACAGCTCAGAAGCGAGCAGCCAGAGTTGAGAGCTATCAGATGAAACTGCTGGTTCACAACAGGCAACGTGGCTTTCTCAGACTTTTCACACCAGCCTTGTTCTTAGCAAGGTTTCCTGAAGCTCCCAGAATCTTGGGAAAGGGGGCCAGGTGGGAGACAGCTTATAAAGTAGAGAGCTTGAAAAGGCTTCCTTACAGAAGGTCCTTCTCCATTATCACCCTTCTTGAAAACTATCAGTGTGAACTATCCAGGATGACTCAATCCGTTTTCCTAGGCGACCTTTAAACATTTGAGGATAAGGAAAACAAACACCAAGTTCTCAAAAGCAGAAGGCAAAATCCGGAAGCCGTCTGAGCCTGGCAGGTGTGCCGCCACTCCCGGCATAGTCAGGCAAGGAGAGCAGAGGGGAGGATGCACCCCCAGGGCCCAGAGGATGCACGTATTCGGAGGACCCAGCAGCACACTGTCCTACAGCCCCCTCTGGCCATTCAGCCAGAGCTACACCGGAAACAAACAATGGCCCCTCAGCCGCATACATCCTTAGGGGAAAGTACCCGGGGTGACATGGGCTTAGAGCTGATGGAAAGCCTAGAGGCCTTAGTTTCATTAAGCAATAGGCAGCTGCTTGGTCTTACTCATGTTTCCTAATAAAAGCCGTATTCAGAAGGCTTCTTCCAAAGGGCGTGGAGGCCAAGGAACGATAACCTTGAGGAAGCCAGACTCTCAAACGGCCTTCAGAACCCCAGCCCCTTCCTTAGCAGCCAGTGGCCAGACTGCTCCTCTCTGAGGATCACAGCTGGGCCTCTCGCCACCTCTGAGTCCCTTCCTCCAGGGCTCATCTGCTCCGGAGGCGCCCAGAAAGCCACCTCGGCTCCAACACAGCCGCCTCTTTCCAGCATTGCTTGCGATGATCATTAGTATCAAAGCATGCCAAGCACCATGGTCCCTACGCAGACAGAAATCACTAGATTTTCTGGAGAAAACAATCCCCTCTCCAGGTTTCCTCAATTCCACTGTCAATTTCCATGGAAACAAAGTTTACAGCATTAGCACGGTTCCTTCCAACTTTTTTTTTTCCCTTCTCAGACCCCCCCACCGCCCTGTACTGTCCACTGTACGCTTATGGGCAAGCATATCCGTAAGTTAGCAAGTGTTCTGTAAGAATCAGCCTACAGACACTAGAACTACTTTGTAAGACTTCTAGGTGCCTAAGGAAGGCTCTGAAAGTAGCCTCTGTCTTCTATCCAGGGTCGTTCTGTGTGTCGTACCTACTCTGCATCCCTAATCCTCTGGTGGGTCCACCCACCTTTCTCCTTATGCTCTGGTCAACATCGCATGGCTTAAAACTCCCATAAAAGAGTTTCTCCCTTTTGCGATATGATGCACGGTGTCCCTTCTGCCTGGAATACCTCTTCCTCCCCTGTTTCCCTTTCGCTTGGACGTACCTCACAGGGTCCCAGCCCAGCATTTATTTCCTCCAGAAACTCAACCCAGTGCTGTCCTCTGCTCTCCCCGAATACCCTGTGCGTGTCTCTATGTCTGGACTCGCAGTATGGCCTAGAGTGACTGACTGTGGGCACCCCCTCCTTGGCTCTGAGCTCAGCGCGGGAGGGGCAGAGCCGTCTTTCTTGCTCAGCAGCAAGGACAGGCGCCGCCAGTGCTCTGGGGACGGATGTGTGCATCGCGGGTTCAGGCGACGGGGAGGTCACGAGAACTCCTCTGCCCCTTCACGCTGGCCTCTGAGACGGGCTCTCTTACCACTGCGAGGTGAAGTCGGCAAACTCGTCGGAGAACTCGTCTGCGGGGAGTTGTGGCGACGGCTCCTCCACCACCTGTTTGAGCTGCTGAAAAGGGGTTCCCCACGAGTCATAGGGAAACCGAAGGATGGCCAGCTCGATCTAGAGGGGGGAGGGACAGAAGGAGACAGGCGCTTACACGGGGCTGATTGGTACAGAGGGGGTCCACTAGGGAATCCACTCGCTCCAGGAGAGCCGGCGGGAGGCACGATGGTGACCATCGAGTGAACTGTGGCGGGGGGGGGGGGGGAACTAACGCTGTGTTCTCTAGCAGTTTTCCTCCAAGTCCTAGTGCTAGGGCTTTTCAGATAACATCGTACCGGAGACAGCCACTTAAGCCTACTTAAAACTGGGTCCTCCCTAAAACCCGGGGTGGCACTTCATAAAATTGTAAGCCAGCAGTATGAAACTTCAAGATGTAAAGCGACCAGGTTTTCAGATGTTGAGTCTAAAAAGTAATTCTCGCCCTAAGACTCTTACAGAGCTGTACATCTGCTGCCATCTGCTGGGCGCGTGCTAGAATTAAAAAAAAAAACAAAAAACAAAAAAAAAAACTAGGACCAAATGATACTGATCTTTTTTTGGACTTGAGTAAAGG
This sequence comes from Balaenoptera acutorostrata, assembly GCF_949987535.1. Lineage (NCBI taxonomy): Eukaryota > Metazoa > Chordata > Mammalia > Artiodactyla > Balaenopteridae > Balaenoptera > Balaenoptera acutorostrata. The sequence continues at coordinate 61,547,882 of NC_080083.1, forward strand.
CCACTTTGCTGTGACAAGATCACGTGCTTTCTGGGCAGGGATGTGAAATAACTCACAGGATTTAATCAGCTGCTGTGTCTGGGAAGGAAACAGGACCACCGTGGATCATTCCAGACCTCGGTGATACACTGAAAATTTATAATCAGCAAAGTTACAAATCAGGCACTCATTGTGTACTTTTAGGGCTGTGCCTGAGGAAATAATCCTATGCGCTACTATGTGTTTGGACTATACCTGTACTCAACAGCCAAGACTTCTGTCATAACCATATTCTGGGAAGCTGAGCCCATGTCCTGGATAACAAAGCTCTATCAGGGTCTGGGCGGGGGATAGATTTGGAGTTTGGGGTTGACGTGTACACACTACTATATTTAAAATAGATAACCAACAAGGACCTGCTGTATAGCACAGGGAACTCTGCTCAATATTCTGTAATAATCTAAATGGGAAAATAATTTGAAAAAGAATAGATACATGTGTAACTGAACCACTTTGCTGTACACATGAAACTAACACAACATTGTTAATCAGCTATGCTCCAATATAAAATAAAAATTGAGAAAAAAAAAAAGCTCTATCAGGGTCCATACACATTAGCACTCTTTGAGCTTAAGCTTCTGCATGCCTTGATTAGAATAATTTAATTTTAAACCATAAAGAAAACTATCCAGAACGATAGTCAGACCCTCTCATTTTACAGATGAGGACAGTGAGACAGTCTGTGTGATTCCATCAGTGAATCAGGGGCACACAACTACTTGGAAGTAGAATCAAGAGAACTGGGTTTTGTCCAATCCCAGTTCAGTATTTCTGCTACACCACACTGCAAACAGTGGTCGCTCCAAATCTCCTGCTCTCTCAGACCAGCGTCTCAGGCACCTGCCTCTTGTTCTCCAAGTCCACCCCATTTCAACTTCATGCCCCGAACACCCGGTCCACGATGATTATCATACACTACCATGGTGATGCCCAGACTCCAAATGTCGGACTTCACGCTGTATCCCTTCTGGTTGAGCTCTGGGTTTATTCTCTCGGGCTGGAAAGGAGACAGAAAAAGACAACTGAGACGACATTCTTGGCTCCATAAAGGCTCAGGGGTGGGAGTGTCCCCAGCTGCCCAGTGAGTTGCTGTGAGCTGTTAACATACCTCCCAGGCCAAGAGGCTCACTAACTGCAGTAAATAACAACGTCTCCATGGGATTTTCCTCATTCTCCACACGCCTTTTATTGGAGACAATAATGGATCAAAGTTCCCTCGCAATTCAAAAGCAATTTCAATTCTGCCTTATGAAGAACACGATATACATTATAAAATTACTTTGTCAGCCTAGAAGTTTCCTTGTTTAAAAGACCAACGGTCCAGAACTCAGTAAAAAGAGTCAACCAGAGTCACTGGGCTACTGTCTGGTGTTAATAGACCTCAACAACTTTTAGCTAAACATGGACAGAAAGCTTTCAAATTCCAAGAGCAAGTTCATTTCCAAGTAGGATATTTACAGTAGAAGTCCCATAAGTTAAAGGGAGTCCCAAGGTCTCTGCTAATGACAGTGAAACTTCATAGCTATGAGGTTCCTTCAGGACTAACTTAACTGACTTGTTTGGGGAATTTAAATTTTTTTCTGTTCTGTTCTCAACAAACAAGGCAGCACTTCCCTGCAACACAGTGTGGAAAATTGTGTGGGCTCTATGTATTACCCACCTGCTTTTTCAAAGAATATACCTCTTTGCCTGATTTTTTTAAAAGAGTAATTTGTAGAAACATAGGCAACGTAATTCATTGCATATTTTTTTATTTTATTTTATTTTTCCAGCTTTATTGAGATATAGTTGACATATAACATTGTGTAAGGTTTTTTATTTTGTTTTTTTGGCCACACCGAACAGCATGTGGGATCTTAGTTCCCCAACCAGGGATCAAACCCACACCCCATGCATTGGAAGTGTGGAGTCTTAACCACTGGACTGCTGGGGAAGTCCCCTTTACCTGATTTTTTTTTTTTAAAGAATACATATGAAGCAAGGGATTCAGTATTTCAGACAGGAAATACTAAGAAAAAAGAAGATGCAGAATATTTCTTGCATCTTAGGCACATCTCTGTTTTCCCTCCCTGGCCGTCCCTTTCCTGTTTCCTGGCATGGTTTGAAGGCAGTTACATTCTCGATGCTACCCCCAGTTGCTGTACTTACGGCCATGTACGGTTTGCATCCTGCATCAATAGTTTTAGCGACAGAGTCAACAAGGTAGCCGCTGATCCCAAAATCGCACATCTTCACCTGGCCCAGGGTGTTGATGAGCACATTGGAAGGCTTGACATCTGAAAGCAAGAACAGTCAGGAGCCCAGGGTGGTAGCAGCATCCCTCTACCACCAGGGGCCCCGGAACCTCCCTTCCTCCTTCCCCTTCACTTTCTCCTCAAGACCCAGTGCAGAAGTAACCGCCACCCCTGTGATACAACATTGTAAATCAACTATACTCCAACATAAAATAAAATTTTCTTTTAAAAAAAGAAAAACATCAAAGCTAAGAAAAGGGGGAAAAAATCAACTTGATGTTCTTCCTTTTCTTTTTTTTAATCATTTTCAAATGTTTTATTTCAATTTACAAAAGTAGAATTTACTAAGTTGATTTGGATTACGGAAAGCTTAGGAAGAAAGAGAAAGGACATTCTTATATACGTGGAAGATAGACCATAAAATGATATCAACAGTATTCAAAATGAATAGTCACAAAAATGTTTTTCATTAGTTCATTCAGTCTTAGGTCATTAATTCTTGTTCTGCTGGATCTTGGGTTAGTAGTCTGCTTTCTGTTTCAGCGCCCCCCAACCCTTTTGGCACCAGGGACCGGTTTCGTGGAAGACAGTTTTTCCACGGGGGGGATGGCGGTGGGCGGGGATGGTTCAGGCCATAATGCGAGCCGTGGGGAGCGATGGGGAGAGGCAGATGAAGCTTCGCTCGCTCGCCCGCTGATGACCTCCTGCTGTGCGGCCCGGTTCCTAACGCGCCGCGGACCGGTACAAGTCCAAAGCCCGGGGGTTGGGGACCCCTGTTCTATTTCACGTTGTGTCCTTCTTGTCAGATTGGGAATCCATCAATGGAAAAAACTGTTTCCTCTATCTAATTTCTCATCTTCATTGCCCTCGTACATGCAGTAAGAACTTAAAAATTGATGATTGAATCAAACGCCTAGCCCCATGGGCCAATCATCTCTGTTATGTTAGATGAATAAGTTCTAGAGATCGGCCGTTACAACGTTGCCCCTGTGATGAGCAATTCTATATTGTGCCCCTTAGAATTTGTCATGAGGGTAGAGCTCATGCTAAGTGTTCTTGTGACAGTAAAAGAGTGTTTTAAAAGCCCGGTTCATAATGATCTCTTGCGCATTTAGTGGAATGAAAAGGCAGACTGTGACATAACAATACCCCAAATACGATCAAAGCAACCAGTTTTGATGGATGCTTCTGCCGGAAGTGTGTCAGAGGTCACAAGGTGTTAACTCATCATAAACCCAGATATTCCAGACCAGGAGGCAGGTCACAGAATATACATGTGGATAAAGAGGTTTCATTCTGCAGTTCTTAAATGAACCCTTCAGTCTCAAGAGAGCTAACGCACTCCCCAAATAGATGGACCATTGTTATGTCTCGATAATGGAATTAGAAATGACAGTTAATTTTTTCCCTAGTGACACTCTTCACAAAGGGCATGTACTCAAAAGAAAAAAGTTATTCTAAGAACTTTAAAAACTATCCTTTATAATTTTTCCCTTAAACTAAACAGCAGATATACAAATTTCATTTTATTATTTTTTATACTTTATAAACATTCTCTACTATGAATGAAATATTTTATAATTTTGAAATAAGCCTTTAAAAGTCAGTTTCACATTTGTGGATAATCCACATTCTTCCTCCTATCTGAATTCCTTCCCACTTTCTTCTTTTCCTCTTCCTCCATATTTTCCCCATTTTTAGTGATAACAATGAATAATAATAATAATAACAGTCATAATAGGAATACTGTTTGAAGCATCTTACATTACTTTCAGGCTCAGAGAGTGTAAGAATTATCAAATCACAATACCCTATTAGCGATCAGTACTTTCCATAAATTTTTTCGGAGACCTGATTAAACATATCTCTTCCAAGAAGCTTTCCTTGACTATGGTCACCCAGTACTAATCATTTCCTTGTTTTGTATTCTACCTCTACTACTTCCATATGTGGTACATTCATATTTCTAATGTGGTTTTTTCCCCCAGGTGTTTGTTATATATTTGTCTTATTTCCCTATCAAGAATCCCTATGTAGAATTTGAATAAGAATATATTTTCTTCTCAGATACCTGTCAGGGCATCTATTATAGTGCTGTGTAAACATAGTGCTGTGTAAATGTTGGACAATGATTACAAAAGGTATACGGATGGTTGAAGGCATGGAAGAAAGATGTAAGAAAGAATGGATGGGTGGATGGATGGATGGATGGATGAAAAGATAACAGGAAGGGAGAAAAGGAAGGAGGGAGAAGAGGAAGAGCCATATCTTCCAATTTTTTCATCTTAGCCTGACTCCTGCTGTCTGAAAGGGCTGTGCTTTATACCACTTTCATGTGCACAAGAATCACCTGGGAATCTTGTTAAAGTGCAGATTCTGATTCAGTTGGTCTTGGGACCCACGGTTCTGCTTTTCTAACAAGCTCTCGAGTGACGGCCAATACTCGGTGAATTTTTATCCTATTCTCTAAAGTTCTCAATGGGTAATACCACAGCTCTGCTTCGTAACAGGCATTTTATATTCAAGTTTTAATATAAAGCCCACGTCTTCTGATGCCCTCAGACAAGTTAAAGAACAGCTACTTGTATATGATTTGCTATCCAGTCCCAAAGGAAAGCCCCTCCGTTCTCTTGCCTGACTCAATTCCATCCACTGGGGAGGAAAAAAAAAAAGATAAAACTCAGGTAAAAGAAATAAAATCGATAAAAGGAACAGCCAAGGCAGCTCCATGGATACTTACCTCGATGAATGACAGAGAGCTTACTGTGTAAATGTTCTAATGCTTTTACAATCTGCAAGAGAAACACAAGGTGGGTTTATTCCCCCCATCACTGGAAAGAAACTGAATGTTAAGCATATCCAGGTTTATCATCCCTGGCTTAAGGTCACAAGGAGAAGTATCTTCTCAGATAGTGGTGTTCCTATCCAGCAAAATACACAGGAAGTCATACAAATTGGATTCCGCACACCAGAGAGGACTATACCCCATAGCAGAGAGGATGTCTCACTCATACATTTTGATTTTCATTTGGCCTCCAGCATTTTTTTCTCTCCACCCTCCTGGGCCTCAGGAACCATAAAGGGAGCAGCCCTTCATTTCATTTTCTTCTGCTTCCTCCTATGCCTGTTGATCCTAAGAAAACATTTAAAACTCTACAAATGAAAATCAAAAGCAACTAATATCAGGACAGTGACACCAGGAACGTGGTCATAACAGATGAATGTACTGCTTAGAGGCACTTTAACTGAGCGTTTACCCAACCAAGTCAGGAGTAGATTCTTTTACATAATGCCCAGAAAGGAAAGCATTAGTTGATCCATCCACACAGATGCACTCATGCCTTCAACAGACATGTACGGGATGGGAGCTATGGTCCAGGTAGTGTTTGCCCATACTGGGGGTACAAGGACACATAAGGCCCAGACTCCTCACATGCTCCTTGAAGTAGGGTTCATGATGTACTCACAGAAACTGCTATTTTCCCTAAGATGTCCTCTGGAATTGTTTGGCCTTTATCAATCACTTGTTTGTAGAATTTATCTAGGGACGTGTCCATGAGCTCCATGCAGATCCAGACATCCCCCTAGAGGCCGGTCGGTTCAGAGGTGGTTAGAGAGGATGGAAAAGGGAAAAAAGGTGGAAACAGTTAACACCTGTCAGGAAGAACGGACCGTTTCTTGCTTGAGTTTTGGAGGAAATGTACTAATCCCTTCAAGCTCTCAAAGGGATTTACAAACAAGCAAGATTACCTCCAAAGAACAAACTAGCAGACAGCCAAGCCAACTTGCCGGTGATCACCCACTCCTTAATGAAAAGGAGGATCTACACACTAATAGCCACAAGCAATAGAACTCAGAAGTCTAAGCCTTTACTGTCACTGCCCTCTGGGAGTTAAGTCCAGATACCTGCTCCAGGTCTGACCTCCCATGCTGACCGCTGGTGGTAGTTTATCAAAAGGCTGCTTTTAAGAGGGAGATGAAGCATCGTAACCCACATCATCGTGAAGTGAAAAAGAGAGGCAGAGCAAAGAGGTAAATGTAAGCCCACATGGTACACAAGGCTACCTGAAGTATAGCAAGAGGCCAAAGACCAGAGGATTTCAGATTTTAAGGAATCTATCCAAATCAGTCTACAGACTCTTGATAGAGACAGTTCTGGCAAAACAGACAAACCAAAACAGAAAGGAGAAAGGGGGCCTCAGCATGTTAAAAGGGCTAAACGCATTTGAAAGTATCGTGGTTTCAAGCCAACTTTGCACCAACATTTCACAAGCATGAAACTCTACAGAAGACATGTCAGACAGGAAAGAGCGCTGTGACTGTGTATGGCGTGTATGTGATCAGGGAAACTTCTTGTTAAGCTACTGCTGTCCTTGGAGTTTGAAGGGAAGGATCACCTACCTCACGGAAGAGTGCGCCATAAAAGGTGACCGTAAAAGGACAGTCCACGGTCCTCATGGAAATATCCAGATCCATCAGTAACCTTTTCTGCTCCTGGCTATTTACTGTGGCCCGGATCCGCTGAATGGGAATGCATGAAAAATGTATGGTTACTGCTCCGAGGATGAGTCTGGTAATAAGGCAGGGACCTTGAAGCGTCGCATCCTGAGAATAGTACCAAAATCCACGGCACAACTTCCAGAAACAACCCTTCAAATATCTACCCTAAAGGATTAGCTATTTGTAACGAATGAAAAGTAAGGAAGACTGTTATTCATTTGATTTCCCGAATAATTCCCAGTAAGGAGCAAACTGATAATATATTTTGGAGAGTGTGCAAATGTTTGGGAATGCATCTCCAAGTTACAAAAACAGTCTGATTTATTATGTGGGTTTAGTGCAAAGAGGTCAGAGTCTTAATTGATTTGGGGCTGATTCGGGGTCCTATAAAAAAAAGCCAAAAGCCCCTCTTTGTGAACAAGTAAGAATATTTGGACTAAACAGCAACTGTAAGAGAGCTGATTCAGGAAAGGAAAGAGGAGGAATCAAAGCGAAATGGAGAAACTGTCCATTCCCACCCCAGGGCTTCTGAGAGAAGAGAAACCTGTCACACCAGCAAATGTAGCCTTATAGAAACACGCTTATGTCATTAAATGACAAGACGATATAATATCACGAGGCTTTCACATTTTTTGCCTATGTAGCAAAGAGCCTGCAGAAGAAGAAACTGAAAAATCTACAAGGTAAGGGAAAGATATCTCCATTCTCCACAAAAAGAGGCATCCCAGTCATCTGGCCACCCACATTCCTAACAGCTCATCTAGAATTAATACATGGGTCATTCTCCAAGGTCCTTCCAACATCTACTCAAGAAATTTGCAATGATTCTAAATTTCTTTTTATAGCTCAAAAGCTATGCAAATTTGCTCAAGATGATTTTACCCTCCTTTTTCCCACAAACGGAGACAATTTCCTCCCTCAATTCGGGTTTCCTGATTTTCAGGGACAATGCTTTAAAAGCAACAGAATAAGGGTTAAAAAGACACTTGTGAGACACAAAACCCAAATGCCATATGTGAGCTCTTGTTTGGATTCTGATTTGAAAAACCAGCAGGAGAAAAAACAGCAACAACTATTACATGACGTTGAAGAGCTATTATCGATTCTTTGGCGTGTGATGATGATGCGGTGGCTGCACAGGAAATTGAAAGGAGGGGTCGGATTTATCAGTTAAAAAAACCTGGTTGATGCAGCTCATGCCAAGGAAGCACTTTTCACATATTTGGAGGGAAATACTGTTCCCTCCGAATAAGCTTTTCTGTTTCACCCCACGGAGGATTGTTTTGCTTATATGAAAAGAGCTGGTTTGCAGTTGAGATGGACAAACTCATAAGTCAGGGATGGGAAATGTTTGGGGAAGGGGAACTCTACCTTCACCGCCATGATCTGCCCGCTGGGCACATGCCGCATCTTCTCCACCACCCCGTACGCCCCCCGGCCCAGCTCCACTATAGGCTCCAGGTCATCCGCCTTCACCTCAAAGTTCTGCAGGAGAGAAAAGCAAGAATACAATAGGAAAAAGGGAAATAAACTGGACACAGGCTACCTTGTCCTCTCTCTGGTTTCTCCCAGCATTCTAAGGGTTCTTTCTAGTCCAGAACCTTCTGGTCTAGAAGCTTTTCCAAGCAGCCACTGAAAGCGAGAAGTGCATGGGAGATGGGTAGACCCTACTGCACCTGCTCGTCACGGGCGCTACAGAGATCCAGCTCCGACTCAGCCTCCACGGTGCTCGGTGAAGGCTGACTCTGCACCGTGGTTCTTTAGCCCTGCCCCTCGCTTTCTGACGGATGGCGGCTAGATCTAGGCCTGGACTTCGACGAATCTACCCCGAAGAGAACCATCTACTCGCCTCAAATACCTTCCCTCAGGACCACAACAGCCCGATTTCAGTTCGACATTCAAAACAGCAAGAGCTCCACAGACCACTTGCGTTTACATTCAAACTTTATTGACCCACTGCCCCTGACAGCCTGTTACAGAAAATGCATTTTTTTCGTTGGCCAGTTGGAAAGCATCCATGTAAAATGGTCACGATATTAACTGGCAGACATAATTTTTCTCACCTGATTTCCAATAGAAATGCAAGCTTTGGAGTCTAAATCTCGAGGTGGCCTAAGAAAGAGAAGGGGAGGAAAAAAACATGAGACATTTAGTCAAATATGACCTTCCCAAATCAGATGCGACTGGAGAGATCTTAGGAATAAGGTGAAAGCTCATGAGTAAAATAAAGCAGCATAAAGGGGTTAATAGTGTGGGATTTGGAATAAAATACATTTGCATTTAAATCACTTAATCTCTGAACTTCCATTTCTTCCTTTTTTTAAAAATTTATTTAAATTTATTTATTTTTGGCTGCGTTGGGTCTTTGTTGCTGTGTGCGGGCTTTCTCTAGTTGCCGTGAGCCGGGACTACTCTCCCTCGCGGTGCGCGGGCTTCTCATTGCGGTGGCTTCTCTTTGTTGCAGAGCATGGGCTCTAGGCGCACGGGCTTCAGTAGTTGTGGCTTGCGGGCTCAGCAGTCGTGGCTCGCGGGCTCTAGAGCGCAGGCTCAGTAGTTGTGGCACACGGGCTTAGTTGCTCCGTGGCATGTGGGATCTTCCCAGACCAGGGCTCGAACCCATGTCCCCTGCACTGGCAGGTGGATTCTTAACCACTGTGCCACCAGGGAAGCCCCCGTTTCTTCTTTAATACAAATATATTAGTACACTACCTCATGGAGTAGGAGTGGGTATTAAATGAGATATTCTAAGTAACATGCTTAGCAGAATGCCTGGCATACAGTAAATATTCAATAAATATGAGCCGTATATATATAGTTATGTGGATAATTACACTACTCTAGTAAGCCCCTGTATAAGTAATTATATTCTTATAAGGAAGTAAAAGTACTAGACTCTTCTTTCATCCGAGAGCATCCATGTGCCCAATTATCCCACCACTTTTTCCACAACTGTTTTAACAAAAAGAAACAATAATATGGTTCTGTTAACTCACAAAATTCATAGATCACAGGAATTCCAAATCTATCTAATCCTGCCTTTAAGATGGAACAAAGGTCCAGACAGGTAAAGTGACTTGCCCAAGGTTACGACTAACCCAGGCCTCCTGATTTTCAGGTCAGAATCCTTTCTGTTCTACTAGGCTGGCATACCCAGTTGTGGTATTTCTTCTATACATAGTGTACTCACTATCCAGGGGTCATCTCAGCAGCTGAGGTTTGCTGCTTTTGTGTCTCGATTAGAGAAAACACGGTCTTCGCATGTGTATTTATTTCCCCTACTTCATTGCTACCTTGGCTGATAACAGTCCACGTACGAGAAAGATATTTGGCTTTGGCTGTGCACCTGACTATGAGCCTAGAGAAGCCCTTTCTTCAAATAAATACACCAAAAGCATCCTGACAAAAGTAGTAAATGCCAAGAAACACAGAAAACATAACATACAACAAACAGAACACACATAACAAACACAACATAACAAACTTGTTAATATGATCAAACGAATAAAGCGATAGGAGGCTAAAGACAAAAGAATCCCGGTGTTGCCTGAACAAAGGGCGACCAAAAAGGGTGGAAATGCAGGTGTCCCCAAGGGGATGTTCCAGGTCAGAATTATACAGAAAAATACAAGGGAAGAAGAAAGGAAGAGAGAAAAAAATCCTTGGCCAACGACAATTTTCCCCATCCCTAATGTATTATAATTCTACCCCTCCTGCTGAAACTGACTAAATAAAACAATAAGGAAAATGTAGGAACATAAACACAAATACACACATGAATCTAAGGTTTTAATGGCAAGCCTTCCCTCACCTTAAAAATCTCTTTGAAACGTATAGAAAACCTAAAGTAAAGTTTTTCTATAGTAACTTAAAACCAGGACTGAGAGGGAGGAATAAAGAGGAAAACACACACACACACACACACACACACACACCAGTGATGTTTTCATATATCTTGTGTTTCTGAGCAGGGGATTTTTCTTCAGAAACACTTTCCAGAGGAATTAAATTTCTGAAAACCTGATTTCTCACTCTTAAAACCTCCAAAGCTCTTTTTCTTTAGTTGTCACAGTTTGTTTGTAGTAATTGCAATGGAACTTTGAAATAAAGACAAATATTATTTGAAACATGTGACTAATCTAAACAGTAAAAAATCCTTTGCAATTGTTCGGACCCTTCCTTTTAAAAAGAATGAAGTAACAGAAAAGGTCACTAGTTATTCGGGGCTACGTCCACGTGCTTGCCGTCCAGCGCAAGTGCTGGGTGAGACCTCCTCCAGGTCTGACATTCCAGTATTCATACCAGGGCTCTGCAAATTACAGTCCATGACCCAGCTGTGGGTGAATTCTACACACTTAAAGGGTTGGAAAAAAACAAACAACAAAGCATCTTCGGCAGAGGCCATGGTGGCCTGGGTAGCCCCAGATATTTACTATCTGGTCTTTTGCACAAAAAGTTTGCTGACTCCAGCTTTATTCTAACCTTGCATGACAACTTTACCTAACAGGAGGGTTTCATGCCATTTTCCAGAAAGAGAAAAACGAAACCCAGAAAAATTCAGTGATATGCCGAACAGACAGTCCTCAACAGAGCTGAAAATAAAACTGATGTCCCCCAAGTCTCGGCCTTGACCTAAGGAGAAGGGGGTAGAGGCTGAAAACTGGGCTAAGTGCTTTACCTTCTTCTCCTGTCATTAAAATACACACACACACACACACACACACACACACACACACACCTACCTATAAGTGTCATTGTTCCCATATTCCAGATGAAAACCTGTTTGGCGTCGACTTGAGCTAACTTGCTCCCAAGTGGTGAAGCTATGATTCAATGCAAGTCTGACTGAATCAGAGAAAACCTCCCCCACACCCAGGCCCCCTCTAATGAAAATGACCACCCACCCACCATGAGGCCTGCGGGCTCAGCGAGTCTGCCAAAAGCATCAAATGATGGACTGAGACAGACAGCTTGTATTGGGTTAGTTGACACTGTATCCTGTCCAGGGCTGGGCATATCCGTTTGCCTGGGGCACCAAGTCTGTGCAGGAGGTTTAAACTGTGGGTGGACGTTCTCTGTTGCTTATTCACTATTTCAGTGTTCTGGGGAAAGAACCAAACTTATTACGAAACTCCTAACCCTGGAAGGCCAAAGGTATTCCAAAGGTCATCTGCTATTACTTTTTTATATAAACAACCAGCTTCGGTGTATTAAAATAATTATTTATTTATAATTCTACATGAGCAATGAGTTTACTGGTTACTATTATAATTATTATTCACCTATAATAATGTTTATTAATAACAATATGTACTTATTACCTAATGATAATATTTATTAAGCATCTACTTGGGCCAGAGACCATGCGAGACCCTTTACATCAAATATCTTCTTTAATTTTCACAACTCTTAGAGGTGTTAGCTCTATTTTAATGTGAAGAATTGACATTGAAACAGACTAAATAATTTAAGAGAGGTCATCAAAGAGATGGTGACACTGGAACACAGAGCGACGCCACGAAGTCTTCTCAGCTGCAGAAGTAGAAGGTCCTGCCTCTCGTGGATAGCCATGGGCTACTTGGCTGTGGTCACGAGCAGTCTAACGTGTGGCTAAGACCACGTGCTTGAGGGTCAGAGAACCCTCAGTTTGTATGCCACCTCTTCCACTTATTAAGTGAAATAATAATGATAATAACAACAACACTTAGAGCGACATTCATTGAGAAATTACATTGGAAAATGCACTAAACTTGACACTTAATGTGGACTGTGACATCTAATCCCCATAGCAACCCCATCAATGTTTGTTCCCGTTTTTCACAAGGGGAAACTAAGGCTTAGAAGGGTTAGGTAACTTGCCTGAGATATCCAACTGGGGAAGTTCAGATCTCAGATGTGAACCCAGGCATTCCAGCACCAGAACCTGGGCTCTTGGAGCTCAACTGCTTTGAGCAGGGCCCCTGACCCATGTACGGGTCTGCCTTCTCACTTATGAAGTGAGAGGAATAACAACTGCCTCTTGAGTTTCTTGTGAGGATTAAGTGAAAGAATACTGACTAGCATGGAATCGATTTAGAATTAGTTGCTGCCAATCAAGTGAGGGAACAGCCCAGAAACCTGAGTCAAAGACACATTGGCATCAGTGACTCAAAGAAAAAACTCAAGTGAAGAGACCACACACGCAGCCCTAAAAAGAATGGGGCTCTGTCCCGGTCTATTTATTTGTGTGTAGTCCAGCAGAAGGCGGCAGGGTATATATAAATGGCAAGAGTCACCAAGCCAACCTCACAAAATTGCCAAGAAAAACTCAAAATGAGGAAGCTTCTTCTTTAGGAGTACATATTTCAGCCTCAGTATTAAAATAATAATAATAATAACAACAGCAATAATCCTGTCCATGAGCTAACGTGGGATAGTCTACAGTCATGAAGGGACCTTGGCTTTACAGGATGAAACAGAAAAGTACATTCAAGGCTTATTCTACCACATGAGGGAAAGACAACAAAGAAACTACTTTTACCTTTGCATAAATTTTTATTCACTTTTTTATACCAAGCAAGGATTTATGGTGGTTTTCAAAAATTTATTAAAAAAAACAGAAAATTAATATAAATTATAAGGTGAAGACTAGCAAATTTTAAAGGGAAGGAATAAAAGACAGCTGGAAAGTGCATATGAGAATATATCCCGAAGGAAATGATAAAGAGCAGAAATCAATATCAATACACCATTCAAATGGCTACAACAAAAAATAGTGGTGTCACCAAATCTTGGACAGGATGTGGAGAAACTGAATCACTTATACATTGCTGGTGAAAATGCAAAATAATATAGCCACTCTGGAAAACAGTTGGGCAATCCCTTAAAAACTAAACACGCACTGCCACCAGCAATTCCACTAATGGGTATTTTCCTCCCAGAGAAATAAATGTTTATGTTCACACAAAAACCTGTACATGATTGTTCATAGCCTTACTTATAACAGCCAAAAACTAGAATCAGCCCATATGTCTTCAATAGGTGAATGGTTAAACTCTGCTGTCTGCATGCACACTTACAGATGTACATGCATAACTCAGCAAGATATACTACTCAGCGATTAAAAGGAGCAAAGTATGTATACAACATGGATCAATCTTCAGGAAATTATGCTTGAGTGATGAAAGCCAATCCCAAAAGGTTACACACTAATCCCACTTATATAATAATATTTTTTAAATGAGAAAAATTAATAGACAACAGATTAGTGGTTGCCAGGGGTCAGAAACAGTATTGGGAGAGGTGAGGAGGGAAGGCAGTCGTGATTATAAAAGGGCAACATGAGGGATCTGTTGGTTTCAGAACCATTTAGTTTCTTGACTGTAGTGGTGAATGTATGAACCTACACAGGTGACAAAAATGGTACAGAAATTTAAGATCACACATACTAGTGAATATAAGTAAAACTGGAAAACCAGAATAAGATGGGTACATTGTATCACTGTCAATATCAATTGAGCTTATAATACTATAGTTTTACAAAATGTTACCATTGGGCAGAGAATATAAAGTTTCTCTATATTGTTTCTTACAACTGAATTTGACTGTACAATTATCTCAATAAAATTGTCAATTTGAAAAGTCAAAGAAAAAAAGCAGAAATCAATAAAATTGAAAGCAGCAAAAGAAAGAAAACAAAGTTGGCTCTTTTAAAAATTCAATAAAAATTGATAAACCTCTAGCAAGACCAACACAGATAAAAAGAGAGAAGACACAAATTATCAATATCAGCAAAAAAAGAGGGGGATATCTCAATATATCCTGCAGTCATTAAAAGAATAATCAGGAAATACTATGAGCAACTTTACCTTCATAAATTCAACAACTTAGAAGAAATTCCTTGAAAACTGCAAACTACCAAAACTTAGCCACAATGAAATAGATTATCTGAGTTGCCCTATAACTATTAAAGAAAATGAAATGGTAATTTAAAAGCTCCAGAAAAAGGAATATATAAGCCCACTTTGTTTCCCTGGGGAATTTTAGCAAACATTAAAAAAAAAAAAGAATTGCATATATCGAATCATTATTTTGTACACCTGAAACTAATATTATGCTATATGTCAGTTATAGCTTAAAAACATTTTTTTAAGAATTACCGCCTATCTTATACAATGTCTACCAGAAAACAGAAGGTACTCTTACCAACTCATTTTATAAGGTCAGTGTTACCTTAAATACCAAAACCAGAACATAATAGCTCAGACACACAGACACACACACACACACACACACTACAGGTCAACATCTCTCATGAATTTAAGACACAAAAATCTTCACAAAAATATTCACATTTTCGGAGATTAAATCCAACAATGTATAAAAAAAGTAGTATACCACAACCACGTGGGATTTATTTGGGGTATGCAAGGCTAGTTCGATATTTTAAAAATCCATCAGTGTAATCCATATCAACGGGACAAAGAAGAAAACTCCAAGATGACATCAATTGATGCACAAACGCACACTCATGATAAAAATGTTGAGTACACTTCGACCAGAGAGGAATTTTTTCAACCTCATAAACAACATCTGTGAGGACTTAACATCATGCTTAATGGTGAAAGATTGAATTCTTTCCCTCTAAGATGGGAGGCAAAGCAAGGTAGCCTGCTCTCACCAATCTTACTTAACATAGTACTGAATATCCTTGCCACTAAAATAAGGTAAGAAAATAAAGGTTAACAAAAAAAAAAACAGGAAGGGAAGAAATAAAACTATCTTTTTTGCAGAAGGTATGGCTGTCTACACAGAAAACGCTAAGTAATCTACTAAAAAAGCTCCTAGAACTAATAATTGAGTTTAGCAAGGTCACAGGGTATGCAATCAACTCAAAAACCAATTGCACTTCTAAATACTGACAATAAACAAATGCAAATCAAAATCAAAAGTGGAATACAATTTTTATTGCTTCAAAAAAAGGAATCACTTAGGTATAAATCCTAACAAAACCTGATGGAGAGAATCTGTATGATGAAAACTATAAAATACTGTTGGACGAAATCAAAGAAAATCTAAATGCTTGGAGAAATCTACCACATTAATGTACTGGAAGACTGAGTGCAGTGAAGATGTCAGTGCTCGCTCAACTGATCTGTAGGTGAAACACAATTCCTACCAAAAATCTCAGCAAGCTTATTTGTAGACATAGACAAGCTTATTCTAAAACTAATATGAAAAGAGAAGAGCCCTAGAGTAACCAAAATCGTTTTGAAAAGAAAAGCAAAGTGCAAGGAATCACTTTTCCCAATGTTAAGGCTTACTATATAGCTGCAGGAATCAAGACAGTATGACAGACTGGCAGAGCAACAGACTCAGAGACCAATGGAGCAGAATAGAGAACCCAGAAATAGGTCCACACAAATACGCCCAATTAATATCTGACAAAGGCGCAAAAGCAATTCAGCGGAGGAGGGATAGCCTTTTCAGCAGATGGTGTTGGAGCAACCAGAAATCCATTGGCAAAAAAAAATAAAGCCCAACCTAAACCTCACATCTTGTACAAAAATTAAACTTGAAATGTAACATAGCCTTAAATCTAAAATGTAAAACTAAAACACTTCTAGAAAAAACATAGGGGAAAATCTGTAGGACCCAGGACTAGGCAAAGGGTTCTTAAACTTGTCACCGAAAACATAACACATAAGAGGAAAAACTGATAGATTGGACTTCATCAAAATAGAAAGACAAGGGCTTTCTTGGTGGCGCAGTGGTTAAGAATTGGCCTGCCAATGCAGGGGACACGGGTTCCAGCCCTGGTCCAGGAAGATCCCACGTGCCGTGGAGCAACTAGGCCTGTGCGCCACAACTACTGAGCCTGCACTCTAGAGCCCACGAGCCACAACTACTGAGCCCGCCTGCCTAGAGCCTGTGCTACACAACAAGAGAAGACACTGCAGTGAGAAGCCCGCACACCGCAACGAAGAGTAGCCCCCGCTCGACGCAACTAGAGAAAGCCTGCGTGCAGCAACGAAGACCCAGAGCAGCCAAGAACTAATTAATTAATTAATTATTTTAAAAAAATAGATGAAAAGACCCATTACAGACTGGGAGACCATGTTCTTGAATCATATACCTGACAAACTCTGTGCATCTAGGATATATGAAGAACTCTCAAAACTCAACATAAAAAAAAAAAATCTGATTACATAATAGGCAGAGAAGTGCACAGACATTTCACCGAAGGAGATATAAGGATGGGAAATAAATGCCAGAAGTATTCAACATCAACAGCCATTAGAGAAATGAAAATTAAAACTGCAATGATATCTCACATCTACCAGAATGGCTAAAATGAAAAACAGTGATGACACTGACAGGTATGCCGAGAAACTGGGTCATTCATACATTTTTGGTAAGAATGTACATGGGGAAAATCACCCTGGAAAATACTTGGCAGTTCTTTGAAAACTAAAAATGGACTTACCATATGACCCAGTAGTTGCACTACTGGACATATATCCCGGAGAAACAGAGACTTATTTCTGTGCAAGAACTTATACATGAATGTTCACAGCAGATGTATTCATAACAGCCCAACTGGAAACTACTTGTATCTCCTTCAAAGGCTAAAGGGTTTAACAAACTGTGGTATATCCATACCATGGAATGGTATTCAGCAACAACAAAGAATAAACTATGGATACATGCGATAACTTGAATGAACCTCAAGGAAATGATGCTGGATGAAAAAGGCCAATCTCAGAAAGGAGATGCATGATTCCATGTGCACCACAATCAAGAAGTAATGAAATGGAAAAGGAGAACAGATCAGTGGTTGCCAGGGATTAGGGACGGCAGGGCTGGGGGTCAGAGGTGGGGAGTAAAAGGAGAGGGTCTTGTAGTGCCATACACTTGGGTATCTTGATTGCGTTAGTCATTATGCAAGGCTGCACGTGTGATACAACTGCACAGAGCGACACACACACACACACGAGGGCTTATATTGCTGGTGAAATGTGAACATGTTCTACGGTTTGCACCAATACCGCTTTCTTGGTTTTGATATGATACTAGGGTTGTGTAAGATGTTAACATTGAGGGGGACACAGATGGGGGAAGGGTACAGGGGACTTTGTACATTTCTTTGCCACCTCCTGTGAATCTACAGTTACTTCAAAATAAAGTTTTAAAAGTATACCCCCTAAAGTCCCATATAGGGAAGCCACATGTTTGATCCTAAGCTCACGAGAAGAAACCAATCAGAGAGGAAAAGTTATTAATTACATAGTTCATAGGTCCAAGGGAAGAAAAATAACCAGAGGGACCGAAAAAAAAAGAAAAGAAAAGAAACACCAATCTTGGTGGTAGATATGGAAAGAATTCCTCCTGCAGATCCTCGTGACAGGAGCACTCTCGCTTGAATCTGGCTCTGCAGCCCCGGGCGCTGAAGGACAGCCCTCCCCTCTGCTCTGTCCCTAGAGGTGCTTCAGTGGAAAGTGTGCTTACATGGCTGCACAAGATGCAATGACCAGAGTCTTACAGAGCATGATCATTTTTATTAGCACATTCCAACACCAGGGGTGCACTGTCCGATACGGAGTGATAACGGTTAAGGTCAGAAACCTCTACCAAGGGAGGTGCTTTTTTATAGACGAGCAGAAGCCTGAAACATTTAAGTTTCCGTTAGGATGGCCTCTCATTGTACTTGCTCTGCTGTAATTGTTTTTCTTGGAATTTCCATTCCTCCCATGCAGATGCTTTGATAGGTGGTCATACCCACAGCTAGGCAGGAAATACCCTCCCCACCCAACAGAGAGACAAAGAAACAAGATGGAGGCTCCAGGAGAGGGTGCCCTGCTTCACCAGGACTTGAGCTCCCTTAGGGATTTGGGCCAAAGGCTCAGCTAACAAAGGAGTGGTCCTTCGTCTCATGTTTGCCTTCTGTTTATATGGGCAGGATTTAGGTGGCAGCATGCTGAGTTCTCACCAAATACCATCTTTCCACCTCAAACCAAATTTTATAGTAGTGGCTCTCTCAGGGGTTTGCTTGTTTGCTCAGATCTCTATGGAAAAGGCAAAAAGTCCATGTCCAGTGACCTTTTTGGATTTACATAGGACCCCATCTGCTGAACGCATTTGTAGAATTTTTAGCCAACTAGTAATGAGTTCAAAGCTACCCATTCCATATAGACTGACCGACTCTGATTATTTTTCTCAGGTCTCAGAACAGTAAGTACTTGGCTTCCGCCTTTAAAAGGCTCTCCTTTCTAACAACTATCTCCATAGTCAAGGTATTGCTCACCAGTCCAAAAATGAACTCCCATTCCCTGGAAATCTGCAAAGTGCAAGCATTTGGATTAAGACGATGATCCTGCCAGACTTACGTGGAACTGGTCTGAGGTTGTTCAAATGCTTCTTTCGGGATTTTAAGGCCAGGGTTTCGCTTCTTGCCTGTTGGGAAAGATGGAAGGATACAGTTAAGGTCTAAGTCACAGTATGAGAGCAGGGACAGAGACCAGCAGAAAAAAGGGCAGAACTGGGAACACAGGTCTCATTTCTGCATTCAGAACCCCACCTCCTACCAGGACGGCTGTGAATGACAAGCTCCAGTCACCAGGCTGAGCAGAGCTTCCCAAGTGCAGGCTGAGGTCACGGGTGAGGTTTTTCACCAGTCCGGGGGGAAATGTCAGTATAAGGCTGCCAATTCTCTTTACCCAGGAAGACCTGCCCTTTTCTCCCTGCTGGGAGTTCGGCATTCCAACTTCTTCTTTATTTTCTTGTACACAACAATGGTAATGGTAGACGGTGTTAGTTATAGGGTTTTTTCCTTTATAATGTCAGTCAGATGTACTCACACTTGTCTTAGTATACCACAGTTTTCTAAATTGATCTGTGATTAGCTGACAGAGTTAACCACGGAGGTAGACTAAAACATACTTTCCCACTGTTCTCCCCTTCCTGTTCTCAACCGCCTGCCATAAGTTAAAACACCTAAGTGAAGGGTAGAGTAATACTTGTTCACTTCTGCCCTGTTCCAAAAAGGATGATGACAACGGACGGGCCCATGCGAGGAGGCTGTCGCTTCTTTGGGGGCAAATGGGGATGCAATCAGCATGTCCATCAGTCCCGGGCTGAAACCACCGGAGAGCTTGGCTCAAATACTCCTGTTGATGAGTTCAAAAGAACAGACTGAAAAATGACGGCTCAAGAAGCGATCAGAGAATCCAGTCTTGTAAAGGCTCGGGAACATTCTTTCTCACCTCTTCGCTACATTGCAGGGAGCACTACAGAGCTGACACAAACCCTGCTTAAGGCTCTGAATAGAGATTCTGAAGCTGCATAGAAACTGCAGAAATCAAATTCTGTAGCCTCTTGCAGGAAAATGACATCCAGAGACTTCAGTGACTGCTCACCACCAGAGAGCCAGCAATGACCCAGTCAGAATCGGAATCCAGGTCTCCAAACACTCAGGTGGGAACTCTTTCCTCTGTGCCACAATGGATGAAGTTTAGAGGTGACCAGAGAGAATGAGGTAGGGGAGTACGGGGTTATGAGTTTTTAAAAACCAGATTACATCCAGTTCCTTCACTCACCAAGAGACCTCCAGGGTCACTTTTCATCTGACTCTGGATATCCTCAACTATAAAACGGTGTAGTAACATCAATACCTACCTTATCGGACTGATGTGAGAACCGTGGGATAACACATATGAAAGAGCAATGAAATAATTATAATCATTTTTAAAAAAACAAGCTGCACAGTCTCATAAAAGAAAATGAGTCATTTAAGAAACTCAGGAACAGGGACTTCCCTGGTGGTCCAGTGGGTAAAGCTCCATGCTCCCAATGCAGGGGGCCCGGGTTCGATCCCTGGTCAAGGAACTAGATCCCGCATGCATGCCGCAACCAAGAGTCCTCATGCCGCAACGAAGATCCCGTGTGCCGCAACTAAGACCCGGCACAGCCAAAATAAATAAATAAATATTTAGAAACTCAGGAACAGAATTGGTATATTATCATAGTCCAATGTAATGTATAATTGCGATCTTTCTTTCTATGCCTTCAAAATCCAAAAATCTAGATCAATTCTGCCAAGTTGCATAAAGCCAGGAAGCAACATGCTTGGCAGTAATCAACACAGAGAAAGCCTTTCAGACCCACCTTCACTGAGTGAAGTAAGTCAGAAAGAAAAACAAATATTGTATATTAATGCATATATGTGGAATCTAGAAAAATGGTACAGATGAACCGGTTTGCAGGGCAGAAATAGAGACACAGATGTAGAGAACAAACATATGGACACCAAGGGGGGAAAGTGGTGGGCGGGTGGGATGAATTGGGAGATTGAGATTGACCTGGATACACTGATGTGTATAAAATAGATAACTAATAAGAATCTGCTGTATAAAAAAATAAAATTAAATTAAAAAAAAAAAAGAACCACCTTCATTGTAACAGGTCTTCTCAGTTCTCTCCTCATTTGGACTTACCTGTGCGTTTTACAGAAATTCAAAACTCACCATTTACCTTCCTATTCCTGGAGCTCATATGGCCATTGAGCACATGTCACTGAGTTAGTTATTGACAATACACAGAGCTGTACTATGCTGGATCTGATTGTGAGAATCCAAATAGATAAATGGCCTAATTCCAACAATTCCCATCCACGGGCCTCAGGCAATACATAGGGAAGGCTATTTTAAATGAGATACTCTAAGGAAGAATGAACAAGTTTGACTTGTCTAAACATCATGCAGATTCTAACACAGGTGACAGAGAATTCAGGTAATCCCGACAAATACAACCCTGTAGTTCTCCCAGATAAAACGAAACAAAATGAAACTAAAATATATTTTTCCTGCGAAAAAGCCTCCCCAGATGCCATTTAAGCAAGCCAAAAGCAAACGTTACTGTTAAGTTCCTACATCTCTCTTCTTCATTTCTAACTCGGCTCTTACAAGATGGATGTCAAGAGAAATACCTATTTATGGAGGAACACCTTTGAAAAACTTTAACATAGCAGTGAATTATTACACCATAGGAATTAATTATTCGTAGCTCATTAATAGCAATCGACTATTAAGCTATAACTCAACAAATCATCAAAACGTCTATACAAAGAAATGGCAAAAGAAAGAAAACTTTTGGCACAGAGACTAAAGAAAGAAATGACCCAAACAATAATAAAGTCTTCTAGGTGTGGGAAAAGAAGACCCCTGGTTCTCCACTGACAAAAAAACAAGAAAAAGAGTTCCAGCAGACACAAAACCTAGTTGAATCACCATTAGAAAACACCCTGCCTTCATTTTTTAACAGTAAATAAAACAAAAATCACAAAGGCACGCACCAACATTCCATAATTCACTTACTTGACCATCACTGGAAGAACAGCCCCGTAAAACACCAGCAGAGGTGCCTCTAATAAGGGTTCAGGGCTGCTGGGAGAGCGAGCAGAAGAAAACCCCAGAGAAGGCTTCTTTACTCAGCTCGGAAGACCGCACTTCAGCCGAGCAAAACGGAGCTGCACAGACTCCGCCCCTCCTGCAGTGCGATCACCCCAAACCTCTGCAAGTTTATTGTTCCCAAGGAAACTCCCACTTCAGGAAGGGAGAGTCTAAGTGGGTCCATTTGAACACCAAGGTGTGACGTTAATCATTACCCAGACTTGGAGGAATAAATCTATAAAGTAATTCTGGATAGCACAGCATTCTCCAGCTTTTCTATAAATGCCTCTTTCATTTCTTAAAAGAAGGGAAAACAATATGTGATCAGTTTCCAGCTGTGTTTATTTCAAAGCAATCTGTTCCCTTTGGCAAGGCTGCCAACACCTGACTGTTAACGTTTAACACTGTGTTAAAAAAAAATTAAGGAGAGGCAGCAAAATGAATGATAAAACTAAGTGGCCAACTATGATAAGTGGCCTTTTTGCTTGACGTTCAAAAGCAAAAATGAAAAATACGTCAGAAAATAAGCTCCATGTTATGTCACATGCTAGTAACAAGCCTTCTCAGAAGGAGAGGATTCTGTATACGTGTGCAGATCTCAACCAGCTGTGCCCTCTTATTGGCACAATCTGCAAAGGGTAACAACCTCCTTGGCCTGATGGAGCATATGTGGTACTATATTACATCAGCCTGTGTCACACCCATGCCTTTTTTCTCCAAAAATATACTAGTCCCACTACACACATGTATTTGCAAAATTCATCTTAAACCAAAGCTTTTCCCCAACGGCACTAGGGAAAAAAAGAAAAAAAAACCTTGCCAGTAGTTAGAAAACATTTACCAAGCCACAGAAATGTTCACCAGCTCTGACCGTACTGAAAATGATGGGGTACACAAGACCTCTTGCTCAGCACCGCTCAGAGAAGCGAAGCACAAAGGGCTTCTCTCATGTGCCTTATTACATAAAACAGAAGATCGCGCTCCAGCGCCAACCCAAACAGCAAGAGAAACCAGAGGGGTGGAATCCGGAGGCTCTCCTGACACCTAAATGTTTGTCAGCCTGACCAAGGGTCCGGGGACATGATTATGAGGGTTTACGATTATTGACACAGCTTTACAAAAGGATGGCTTTGCTCCTGGCGCCAAATTTATTTTAAAAATCTGTTTCCCAATGTGAGTGGGATTTCCAGCCAAGTAACTGGCAACCTGAAGGCCTGGCTGCCCTTGCCTTCATACTTGCATCTCGGCTTCAGTTCCACGGGCGGCTGGCACTCAAAGTGGCGGAGAAGTGTCATTAAATGTTATTAAGTCACAATGATCAGATGTAAGGCAGCTCACGGAGCAGGGCAGAGCGAAGGGAGAACAGAGAGAGCTGGCTTAACAACAGCCACATGGAAGTGGACACAGAAAATTCCCCCAAACCACTGGATCTCACCCACCACTGAGACTCCAACCAGGATGCCAGATTTCTTTGGAATTACATAAAATTTAGAGAAGGAAAGCTGCAAAGCTCATTTTAAAACGTGCAGTCATTTTTATTTCAAGCAGGCAGATGCATCACCTGAAACCACAGCTTTACCTCTGTGTCCCTGGGCTTAGGGGGCTCCAGCCCTCCTGTGGACGGGAGCTCAACCTTCTAAGTTCAGTTCATTTATCACACGCCCCACAGAACCTTCCCAGACCTTCCCAGACACTACTTAAGGAGCTCAGTCCACACCCGCCAGCTTCCACAGGCCGGCGTCTCGAACACAATACGAACTCAACGCAACTTCACTAAACTCCCACCATTTTAATTTAAAATGTCCACTCTACCTAAGACAGATCTCCACGACCGTCTTCCATTTATATTCCTCATACCTTGTCTCACAATCTCGAATCACTTCTGCATTTATGTGTTCATTTTTGAATCTATTTATTACTTATTTATTATCTGTCTCACCCAGAAACATTCAGCTGTGGCAGCAGTTTTGCCCAGGGTTTGTATACCGTCAGTATTTGTTGACTGAACATTTGTTGTTCTTTCTCAGCTGTTTTGAACTTTGGCATTGAGGTCTTCAAAAATTTTTTTAAATAGTGTAGTCTGTAAAAATATTGAATCACTATGTTGTACATCTGAAGCTAATATAATATTGTATATCAACCATAATTTTTTTTAAAAAGCACAGAATGGAGTAGAAATAGTTCAACCTTGAACATACGTAAGAGCTCGTTTTAAGTCCCCGCTGTGCCACTTAACACTGGGACCCTGAGGATGCTTCTGAAACTCAGTTTCCACAGCGACAAGCTGGAGACGGAGACTGGTTGCTGAGAGCTTTAGCTGGCATAACCTATGGGAAGAAGTCCGGCACACACCAGCTACTCACCAGATAGCAGTTTCTTTTCTCCCTTCCACGTCTGTGCTTGCATTTTTCAAATAGGAACGAAACAGAATGTCCCCCCTGTGGGCAGGTTATTTCTTCAAATGCCATCTCTGTTCTTCCCTTCCTGTGTTATTTATGTGAAAATGACATTTTCACACATCTCATCAATCGTGAACCGTATTCTCTTGGTTCCCACTGACTATGGGAATTGTTTAAGCTCTATAGGATCAGGATCTCTGAGAGCAAACCCTCAGAATCCATATTTTTTGTAAAGGACTTTAATTTTTTTAGAGCAGTTTTAGGTTCACAGCAAAACTGAAGGGAAGGTACAGAGATTTCGCATATACCTTCCTGTTGCCATACATGCAGAGCCTCTCCCATTATCAGCATCCCCCCAGAGTGGTGCATTTGTTACAAATGATGAACCTATATTGACACATCATCACCCACTCACTCTTGGTGTTGTACATCCTAGGGGTTTGGACAAATGTATACTATGCAGCTATCATTATAGTGTCATACAAAGTAGTTTCACTGTCCTAAAAATCCTGTGCTCCCCCTATTCATCCCTCCTTCCCCCCAACCCCTGGCAACCACTGATCTGTTTACTGTATCCATAGTTTTGCCTTTTCCAGAATGTTATATACTTAGAATCATACTGTGTGTGTGTGTGTATAGCCTTTTCTGATTGGCTTCTTTCACTTAGTAATATGCATTTAAGATTCTTCCATGTCTTTTCATGACTTAATAGTTCATTTCTTTTTTTTTTTTAATTTTTAATTATTTATTTATTTATTCATTTATGGCTGTGTTGGGTCTTCGTTTCTGTGCGAGGGCTTTCTCTAGTTGTGGCGAGCGGGGGCCACTCTTCATCGCGGTGCGCGGGCCTCTCACTGTCACGGCCTGTCTTGTTGCGGAGCACAGGCTCCAGACGCGCAGGCTCAGCAGTTGTGGCTCACGGGCCTAGTTGCTCCGCGGCACGTGGGATCTTCCCAGACCAGGGCTCGAACCCGTGTCCCCTGCATTGGCAGGCAGATTCTCAACCACTGCGCCACCAGGGAAGCCCAATAGTTCATTTCTTTATAGCACTGAATAATATTCCATTGTCTGGATATACCACAGTTCACTAATCCATTCGCCTACTTAAGTGCATCTTGGTTGCTTCCAAGTTTTGGCAATTATGAATAACGCTGCTTATAAACATCTGTGCGCAGGTTTTTGTACGAACGTAAGTAGTGTCACTGCTGTATTGAAAGAGCTAGAGAATAAGACAAACCAACTCCTGTAACATCAGAGAGCATGTGTGATGCGCAGTAAAAGTGTCGCACCATGAATACACAGGAGGTTCAAAGAGGGAGAGAGAAAATCAGGCAAAGGAAATGAAAAAAAAAGTCTCACAGAGGAAGTAGTGTTTTACGTGGTCCTTTGATAAATGGTAGGATTTGAGGGTACATGATGGCTCATTATACTATTATGTCTTCTTTTTATATATATTTAATGATTCCATAATAAAACATGAACAGGCAACAGTAAGATTCTGAGGAGGAGGAGGAGCTCACAGTGGTGGCGAGAAGGATATTGTGGTATCTTCAAAGACTGTGAGTTGTCTACTTTGGACAAAGTGAAGGATGGTGGTAGAGAGAAGGATAGGTTGGAGCCAAAGACTGAAAGATTGTAACTAACCATTTTTAATTTTCAGATTTAGGAAGAGAAGTCATCTATTTTTTAGTAGGGGAGTATCATGCCATGTTATTTATGTTTTAAAAACAAATAATGTAACAAGATTAATCTACTATCTGCAGAATGTTTTGAAACTGTGGTACACATGCACACACACAACACCTGCATACACACTCACAAATCCACATACACACACCTTGGTGGTTTAAGCTTTTGGGTCTTTGCTCATATTTTCCCTGAAGTGTTATCATCTTTCTCCCCTGGTCAGCTGCAACACCCTCAGCTCAAGTGTGTTCTCCTCCAGGAAACCTTCCCTGAAAAACATGCAATAAATGTCCCTTATCTGTGTGGCCACAGGACTCTACACATTATCTTCCGTGTCTTCCTTCTTACACTGATTGATTGAACCCACCTGCTCACCCATCTCTTCCACTAGAAGGCGAGCTCTTCAGAGCCAGACCCAATGCCTTTTCCAGGCGCAGAGTAAGCACTAGACCCAAAAAATGAGAGGCAGAGACCACAGCAACTTGGCTAATAAATTTAAGTTGCTTAAACTTCGCAGAGGCAAAATCTATAGGCTCTGGTAATTTCCTGGATAAGAAGTATAGAAGACCAGAAGCTAAGCTGTAGTAGTAACAGTGGAAGCAATCTGGCTTTTCCCCGCCTAGATAAAATTAAGTAAAAAAGGAGAGTCAGGCCAGTTGGGGTGGGAGGCGGGAGAAGGCAGGTAATGAGCTCCAGTCCTTAGATGTGCCAGCGATAAGCTGAAGGAACACCTGGCAGGGTTCAAGCAGCACGTGGAGCTTCCGAGAGGGATGGGGGGGGGGGGAATATGGAAATCTGTGAGTGACAAACAGAGAAGTAGAAAGGTGGATGAGACAGGCAGGGAAACAAGAAGAGAAAGAGAACGGATAGCAGCCTATGCAAGAACATTTTGAGAGAATGAGATGTAAACGAAGAATCGGCGAAGGACACCAAGAATCTCTGGAGGAGTCCAAGGAGAAAAACCAGCGAGTGCAGAGCACCACCGTCCACTATTCAGAAGCGGTCCTATTTTCAAAGGATGAGAGCACTCAGAGAGTTTTCTTATAGCTTCCTGGGACTGAAGTTCTTTTTTCAGACCCGGTCGAGCTGAAGTATATGCTTAGTCACGTTAACCATTTGGTGCTGACTTTGTGCTCTTGAAAGAACCTAAAAGCAAATCGCAGGCAAGGCCCTCCCGTTGTGGTCTGGGGCCCAGTGAAAGCAGGGGGTGGGGGTGGGGGTCAGGCGGGGAGTGCCCACCGTCTGTACTCATCTCCTTCCTCATTTACATGCCGCTTCATTCATGAGTCTTATCAAAAGGAAACGCAGTCACAGGGCGTTAAAAATACCACTTTACAATAAAAATATGGCAGCAGTGGCAAAGAAATTGAGGGATGTGTCTCATCTTTTCAAAATGCATGCTCCATTCTGGTTAGGTTTAAAAATTGCACTTATATTTTAGAGATAAATATTGAAATGTCTCCCAAGTGGAATACTATGATTCTAGGATATGCTTCAAAATAATATGGGAGTGGGGTGGGGTGGAGATAGAGATGAAATAAGCTAGTAATTGTCAAAGCTGAGTGATGGATACACGGTGTTCACTATATGTCTGTCTTTGAGTATGTTTGAAAATTTACAAAATATAATGATTTTCTTGAAGAGCTACTGAATCACAGAAAAGTCTCTTTTAATAGTTAAAAAAGAGGGATAGTAAGGACTGCATTTTTCTCTTGGGAGAAGTGGATTCTTTTTTCCCTTTGGTCTAAGATCACAATATTTTAAAAATTTTTATTGGAGTAGAGTTGATTTACAATGTTGTGTTAGTTTCAGGTGTACAGCAAAGTGAATCAGTTATACATAGACATATATCCACTCTTTTTTTTTTTTTTTTTTAGATTCTTTTCCCATATGGGCCATTACAGAGTATCGAATAGAGTCTAAGATCACAATTTTAATAGCACTGTGATCACCTCCCTTTAGCCAAGGAAAACTACAGGGTCATAATTTTGATTCAACCAGCTGCTTAAAAGACTAAGAAATGCAGAGAAATACAGAGGAAAGTTCTTGATCTATATGTCTTCTAAGAGTGCTACCAGTACAGTCCATTCTGCTTCTCCCCCAGATTTACCTAATTTCTTTTAGTGAGCTGCATTCTACCATGATGTCATTGACCCATGTTGAGGTCACCTTAAAAAGGGGACTCTGAAATCATCTCTGTAAGGTTGTTTTTGATTACCTTATATAATGTCTTCTTTTTCAAAAAATTTTATTTTTTATTGGTCTACAGTTGATTTACAATGTTGTGTTAGTTTCAGGGGTACAGCAAAGTGATTCAGTTATACATATACATATAGCTATTCCTTTTCAAATTCTCTTCCCTTAGGTTATTAAAGAATATTGAATAGAGTTCCCTGTGCTCTACAGTAGGTCCTTGTTGGTTATCTATTTTATATACAGCAGTGTGTACATGTCAATCCCAATCTCCCAATTTATCCCTCCCCCGCACACCTTTCCCCCTTTGATAACCATAATGTCTTCTTTATAAAGGTTCTTGGGGTAAAAATATGTGTTATCAATAACAAGAAGGGTTGGTTTCTCCTGTATAATCTCTGCCTATGGATGATGTGAATGTTCCTCTAATGTGTTTCCTTCTTTGGGTTGATGGCTAAAAAGCTTAAGGCCAAACCTGGACTCATATTCATACTCATTTCTGACTCAGTGTTTTTTGTGGCTCTGTTTCTGTCTTACCCACCCTTTTAATAACATTTTATTGTGGAACATTTTATATATATGGGAAAGTAAACAAAACAGTTATAATCAACCTCTGTGTACCTATTCCCCAGCTTCAACAAATATCAACTTATGACCAATTTTGGTTCATCTACACCCCACCCACGTTCCCAGACATCAAATCATTCCATCCATAACTATTTTATCAAATATCTCTAAAAGAAATTGACTATTAAAAAATAACCGCCATACCATTATCACACAGAAACAAATAAGTAATTTCTTAATATCTACTCAGTGTTCAAAATTCTAATTGCCTTGTGAAGAGGGGTTGGGAGAGGGGTAAGATAGGAGAAGGGGATGAAAAGGTACAAACCATAGGTATAAAATAAATAAGATACAAGAATGTAATTAATGTATAGGGCAGGAAATCTAACCAAAATTTTGTAATAACTTCAAATGGAGTATAATCTATAAAAATATCAAATCACTATGTATACACTTGAAACTAATAGAACATTAACTATACTCCAATAAATAAATAATTCTAATTGTCTCCTTATAAATAAGATAAATAATTATCTTGTTTATAAATATTCTAAATACTCTTAAATTACGCTGTGTTTGAATCAGGATCAAAATTAGGTCCTTGTTATATAAAAAGCAAAGGGGACTTTCCTGGCAGTCCCGTGGTTAAGACTTCAACTTCCAATGCCGGGGGTACTGGTTTGATCCCTGGTTGGGGAGCTAAGATCCCACATGCCTCGCAGCCAAAAAACCAAAACATAAAACAGAAGCAGTATTGTAACAAATTCAATAAACACTTTAAAAAAAATGGTCCACATCAATTAAAAATAAAAGCAAAGAAACAAAAAAACAAATTAAATGAACAAACCAAACCAAACCAAACATGTAGATACAGAGAACAGAGCAGTGGTTACCAGAAAGGAAGGGGAGAGTAAAATGGGTAAAGGGGATCCACCCTATGCTGATGGATGGAAACTAAATTTTGATGGTGAGCAGACTGCAGTGCACACAGAAGTCAAAATACAATGTTTTAAGATTAGTTGATAGAATTTCTTAGGTCCCTGTCAATCTATAAGCTCTCCCTCCGTTTCTTGTTGTTCACCCCTCCCCACCCAATGCGATTATTTTGCTGAAGAAATCTGGTCATTTGCCCTATACAGTTCCCCACTAATTCTTCTGAGCACGCGCCTTGTGGGCTTGCGTGCCCCTTTGTTAGCTAGAGCGCGATGAGACGGAAACTCGACTGCTCTGTTTGGCACAGCGGCATCACAGGTGGCCTCACCTACTTTTAACTAAATTGCTGAATTCTTTGCATCCTAGTAAACGCTCCTAAACTCTTAATGGAAAAAGGAAGAAATAAATAAATACATGAATAACCCCTCAACAACACTGGGTAGTCAACAAACTTTTTAATCTTTGTCAATTTGATAAGTAAACAAAGGTACCTCATTGTTTTTAATCACCCTTTAAAAATGTTTAATGACGTTGAATATTTTTAACATGTCTACTGACATCTGTAGTTATGTTTCTATGAACTGCCTGTTCAAGCCATTTGCTCATTTTTATGTTAGGTTATTATTGTTGTTTTATTTGTAAGAGAAGACATTGCCCCTTTTGTAGTTTGAATCACAAAACACACACACATGTGAGTGTGTCTACCCACTTGGGTTGGGTTTTTCTCCCCTTTTTGATTGTACAGAATTTAAAACTTTTACATTACTTCATGGCCTCTGCACTTTTACAAGGCAGGAACATTCTTTCCTTTTCCCCAAATAGCTAGATATTTGTCCCAATACCACCTATTAATCTGTCCATTTTTTTCTCCATTAATTTTACACATCTTTTTAATATTTATACCTCTTATATAGTCCTCTTATATAAGTTCATTGGCTGCTATGTCTAAAAGTTATTAAATATTCATGGCATTGAAAGGCAACTTCACTCAATCCTGACTTTAAGAGAACTCTTTCTAGCTTTTCACCTTAAAAAAATTATGCTGGTTTTACAAAACTGTGTCATTTGCAGAGACATGGATGGACCTGGAGACTGTCATACAGAGTGAAGTTAAGTCAGAAAGAGAAAAACAAATATCATATATTAATGCATGTATGTGGAATCTAGAAAAATGGTATGGATGATCTTATTTGCAAAGCAGAAATAGAGACACAGATGTAGAGAACAAACATATGGATACCAAGGGGGAAAGGGGGGGTGGGTGGGGTAGGATGAATTGGGAGATTGGGATTGACATATATCCACTACTATGTATAAAATAGATAACTAATGAGAACCTACCCTATAGCACAGGGAACTCTACTCGGTTCTGTATGGTGACCTAAGTGGGAAGGAAATCCAAAAAAGAGGGGATATGTGTATCCATATGGCTGATTCACTTTGCTATATGGCAGAAACTGACACAGGAGTGTAAATCTATGCTCCAATAAGAAAAAAAATGCTGGTTTTAGATTCAGTTTGACAGAAGAAGTATAGAGCCATCCATATTTACTGAGTGAAATGTCTTATCAAGGCTCCCAGAGACTTGCCCATACCGTAATCCTTAGAATTTGTGAGTGTTAGCATGCTCAGGTTTCAGCAGATGTGATTAAAGGAAGGGTTCTGGGATGAGGAGATAATCGTGGATTATCCAGTTGGACCCTAAAAGCTTCCTGATAACAGAGAGGCTGAGAGACATGAGACACACAGAGGAGCAGGAGCAGATGGAGGCAGAGGCCGGAGAGATTCAGCCACAATCTGAAGAACGCCAAGAGTGCTGGCAGCTCCTGAAAGCTGGATTCTTTACCCCAGAGCCTCTGAAGGGAGCCTGACCTGCTGACACCTTGATTCTGGATTTCTGGCCTCCAGAAATGTGAAAGAATAAATTTATGGTGTTTTAAGCCACCAAGTTCGTGGCTACTTGTTATGTTACAGCAGTTACAAGAAACTAGTACACTACAGGCGGACCTCTGAGATATCGTGGGTTCCGGTCCAGCCCAGGGCAATAAAGCAAATATCGCAAAAAAGCAAGTCACACGAATTCTTTGGTTTCCCAGTGCATGGTAAAGTTATGTTGACAATATAGTCTATTAAGCGTGCAACAGCATTATGTCTAAAAACAATGTTCATACCTTAATTTAAAATACTTTATTGCTAGAAAATGCCAACCATCAGTGAGCAAATACTGTTGGAAAAATGGCGCCGATCGACTTGCTCGATGCAGGGTTGCAACATACCTTCAATTTGTAAAACATTCAATATCTGTGAAGCACGATAAAGCGAAACCCAATAAAAACAAGGTATGCCTGTATTAGAAATGGATGCTGAATTTTACCAAATTCCCTTTGAACATTTATTGAAATAATCCAGTGTCCTTCCTATTATACCCAAGCTGCCACGCTCTCTAACACATGGATTTCTTACTCTTTCCCTTTCTGTTTTCTTTCTTTCACCAACTCATTTTCACTCTCTTTATTTCCTCCTCAGCAGCTTCTGCCACTAAGCCTTCCTGAGGATCCTGTGTTCCTGCATTGCCTGTGGTGGTAGAAACTTAGAGCCTGCTAATCCCTGGAGTCAAGAAACATCTAGAAAGTCTTAACTTGACAATAAAAGGGGGCAAAACAAAGTTAAGAAATGAAATGCAAACAAGAAGGAATAGGTATTAGTAAATGGTCCTTGGTAGATGCCTTTCTCTGGAACAAAGGAGATGGTGCTGGCTTCCTTTCATTTCTTTCTAGCTTGGTGCCAAGGAAGAAATGCACCCTTTCCCCAGGCCTGTGGCACATTCTGAAATTCTTCATGTCCCCTGTCGACAAGAAACAAGAAGGTAAAGAAACCAGGGCCAAAGCAATCTCGGAAAATATGGCAAGATTCCTCACCTTGACACTCCAACCCTGCAGCCTCAGAAAACTCAGGATCATCCTCTGCCCCATGGCTGTCTCTGCAGTATCTCTCACTTTTCTCTCCAGGGAGACTGGACGTTTTTGAGAGTCATGTTTTACAAACCACAGCCTGGCAGAAAACCAGTGGCCTCTGCCTTTTGTTCTGCCACATACTTTGCTGGCTTCATGCATCCCCCACTGGTGACGCTTCTGATTAGAGGTTCAGGATGGTTGATAAAAAAACAAAGACTAAGAAATAGCTTCAAGAAAACCACAAAACTTAAATGTGAGGTTTTCTGAAAAGAGAAAGCAAACAACTTTTTTTATGCATGTCTACTCATATTTCATTACTATTTCAGATCCTCATGGAACCCTTAAGGGAAAATTCCACAGTCCTATAGAAGGACTTAGGTCCTTATCTCACCATAATTAACAAATATTGCTTCAGGCAGTGCCATAACTCTGGGTGTCAAAGAAGTGGAGTTCTCTAGTCTTGGTAATATGTCTAGAAATTGTTCCAGACAGTCACCTTGAAACTTGTAAATCAGTTCATCTCTAAGACTAATTGCAAAAAAAAACTACAGTTGACCCTTGAATAACACAGGTTTGAACTACACCGATTCACTTATATGTGGATTTTTTTCAATAAATATGGTATCTGTATTTTCATTTTATAGTTCTTTAAATGAACTAAGTGTGGGGGAAAGTTTGTGCTCATTCAGAGCTCACAATATGTGGAACCAAAAGAACTAGGGTTTGAGTCCTGATTCTATCCAAACTGTTTGAGCTTCCTGCCCCTGGGTGAGTCACTGATCAATTCATTTGTTTTTCAGGCAGAGATAGCAGTCTGCAGATTTTTGACTGTGTGGGGGGTGGGGGCAGGGGGTGTCAGTGCCCAATCCCTTCATTGTTCAAGTGTCAACTGTACATAAATTCCCTGTTGCATCCATAGAATGATCCACCTACCTATGTGATCAGAAATGGGAGTGAAAGGTATAAATTTAAATATGCATCATGATGCCTTACACACAGCTACCTATACAGTTTCCCCAAACTGGTTTTAATGGCTAACCGAAAATTCAAGGAGATAATTTATAAGGATCCCTGAATATACTAATTTTATAAGATTTTCTTCAGAAGAAGAACTACAATCCTGCAGCCTGTGGAACAAAAACCACCTTCACAGAAAGATAGACAAGATGAAAACGCAGAGGGCTATGTACCAGATGAAGGAACAAGATAAAACCCCAGAGAAACAACTAAATGAAATGGAGATAGGCAATCTTCCAGAAAAAGAATTCAGAATAATGATAGTGACGATGATCCAGGACCTCAGAAAAAGAGTGGAGGCAAAGATCAAGAAGATGCAAGAAATGTTTAACAAAGATCTAGAAGGATTAAAGAACAAACAAACAGAGATGAACAGTACAATAACTGAAATGAAAACTACACTAGAAGGAATCAATAGCAGAATAACTGAGGCAGAAGAACGGGTAAGTGACCCGGAAGACAGAATGGTGGAATTCACTGCTGCGGAACAGAATAAAGAAAAAAGAATGAAAAGAAATGAAGACAGCCTAAGAGACCTCTGGGACAACATTGAATGCAACAACATTCGCATTATAGGGGTCCCAGAAGGAGAAGAGAGAGAGAAAGGACCCGAGAAAATATTTGAAGAGATTATAGTTGAAAACTTCCCTAACATGGGAAAGGAAATAGCCACCCAAGTCCAGGAAGCTCAGAGAGTCCCATACAGGATAAACCCAAGGAGGAACACACCGAGACACATAGTAATCAAATTGGTAAAAATTAAAGACAAAGAAAGATTATTGAAAGCAGCAAGGGGAAAATGACAAATAACATACAAGAGAACTCCCATAAGGTTAACAGCTGATTTCTCAGCAAAAACCCTACACCAGAAGAGAGTGGCATGATATACTTAAAGTGATGAAAGGGAAGAACCTACAACCAAGATTACTCTATCCGGCAAGGATCTCATGCAGATCCTTGATGGAGAAATCAAAAGCTTTACAGACAAGCAAAAGCTAAGAGAATTCAGCACCACCAAACCAGCTCTACAACAAAAGCTAAAGGAACTTCTCTAAGTGGGAAACACAAGAGAAGCAAAGGACCTACAAAAACAATTAAGAAAATGGTAATAGGAACATACATATCAATAATTACCTTAAATGTGAATGGATTAAATGCTCCAACCAAAAGACACAGGCTTGCTGAATGGATACAAAAACAACACCCATACGTATGCTGTATACAAGAGACCCACTTCAGACCTAGGGACACATACAGACTGAAAGTGAGGGGATGGAAAAAGATATTCCATGCAAATGGAAATCAAAAGAAAGCTGGAATAGCAATACTCATATCAGAAAAAATAGACTTTAAAATAAAGAATGTTACAAGAGACAAGGAAGGACACTATGTAACGATCAAGGGACCAATCCAAGAAGAAGATATAACAAATATAAATATATGTGCACCCAAATTAGGAGCACCTCAATACATAAGGCAGCTGCTAACAGCTCTAAAAGAGAAAATCGACAGTAACACAGTAATAGTGGGGGACTTTAACACCTCACTTACACCAAAGGACAGATCATCCAAACAGAAAATTAATAAGGAAACACAAGCTTTAAATGACACAATAGACCAGGTAGATTTGATTGATATTTATAGGACATTCCATCCAAAAACAGCAGATTACACTTCTCAAGTGTGCACAGAACATTCTCCAGGATAGATCACATCATGGGTCACAAATCAAGCCTCAGTAAATTTAAGAAAATTGAAATCATATCAAGCATCTTTTCTGACCACAACGCTATGAGATTAGAAATCAATTACAGGGGAAAAAACGTAAAAAACACAAATACATGGAGGCTAAACAATACGTTAGTAAATAACCAAGAGATCACTGAAGAAGTCAGAGGAAATCAAAAAATACCTAGAGACAAATGACCATGAAAACACAATGATCCAAAACCTATGGGATGCAGCAAAAGCAGTTCTAAGAGGGAAGTTTATAGCTATACAAGCCTACCTCAAGAAACAAGAAAAATCTCAAATAAACAATCTAACGTTACACCTAAAGGAACTAGAGAAAGAAGAACAAATAAAACCCAAAGTTAGCAGAAGGAAAGAAATCATAAAGATCAGAGCAGAAATAAATGAAATAGAAACAAAGAAAACAATAGCAAAGATCAATAAAATGAAAAGCTGGTTCTTTAAGAAGATAAACAAAATTGATAAACCATTAGCCAGACTCATCAAGAAAAAGAGGGAGAGGACTCAAATCAATAAAATTAGAAATGAAAAAGGAGAAGTTACAACAGACACGGCAGAAATACAAAGCATCCTAAGAGACTACTACAGCAACTCTATGCCAATGGACAAATTCTTAGAAAGGTATAACCTTCCAAGACTGAACCAGGAAGAAACAGAAAATATGAACAGAGCAATCACAAGTAATGAAATTGAAACTGTGGTTAAAAATCTTCCAGCAAACAAAAGTCCAGGACCAGATGGCTTCACAGGTGAATTCTATCAAACATTCAGAGAAGAGCTAATACCCATCCTTCTCAAACTCTTCCAAAAAATTGCAGAGGAAGGAAAACTCCCAAACTCATTCTGTGAGGCCACCATCCCCCTCATACCAAAACCAGACAAAGATACGACAAAAAAAGAAAATTACAGACCAATATCACTGATGAATATAGATGCAGAAATCCTCAAGAAAATACTAGCAAACAGAATCCAACAACACATTAAAAGGATCATACACCACGATCAAGTGGGATTTATCCCAGGGGTGCAAGGATTCCTCAATATATGCAAATCAATCAATGTGATACACCATATTAACAAATTGAAGAATAAAAACCATCTGATCATCTCGGTGCAGAAAAAGCTTTTGACAAAATTCAACACCGATTTATGATAAAAACTCTCCAGAAAGTGGTCACAGAGGGAACCTACTTCAACATAATAAAGGCCATATATGACAAACCCACAGCAAACATCATTCTCAACGGTGAAAAACTGAAAGCATTTCCTCTAAGATCAAGAACAAGACAAGGATGTCCACTCTCACCACTATTATTCAACATAGTTTTGGAAGTCCTAGCCATGGCAATCAGGGAAGAAAAAGAAATAAAAGGAATACAAACTGGAAAAGAAGAAGTAAAACTGTCACTGTTTGCAGATTACATGACACTATACATAGAGAATCCTAAAGATGCCACCAGAAAACTACTAGAGCTAATCAATGAATTTGGTAAAGTTGCAGGATACAAAATTAATGCACAGAAATCACTTGCATTTCCTATACACTAATGATGAAAAATCTGAAAGAGAAATTAAGGAAACACTCCCATTTACCACTGCAACAAAAAGAATAAAATACCTAGGAATAAACCTACCTAGGGAGACAAAAGACCTGTATGCAGAAAACTATAAGATACTGATGGAAGAAATTAAAGATGATACCAACAGATGGAGAGATATACCATGTTCTTGCATTGGAAGAATCAATACTGTGAAAATGACTATACTACCCAAAGCAATCTACAGATTCAATGCAATCCCTATCAAATTACCAATGGCATTTTTTTACAGACAGAACTAGAACAAAAAATCTTAAAATTTGTATGGACACACAAAAGACCCCGAATAGCCAAAGCAGTCTTGAGAGAAAAAAGTGGAGCTGGAGGAATCAGACTCCCTGACTTCAGACTACACTACAAAGCTACAGTAATCAAGACAATATGGTACTGGCACAAAAACAGAAATATAGGTCAATGGAACAGGATAGAAAGCCCAGAGATAAACCCACGCACCTATGGTCAACTAATCTATGACAAAGGAGGTAAGGATATACAATGGAGAAAAGACAGTCTCTTCAATAAGTGGTGCTGGGAAAACTGGACAGCTACATGTAAAAGAATGAAATTAGAACACTCCCTAACACCATACACAAAAATAAACTGAAAATGGATTAGAGACCTAAATGTAAGACCGGGCACTATAAAGCTCATAGAGGAAAACATAGGAAGAACACTCTTTGATATAAATCACAGCATGATCTTTTTTGACCCACCTCCTAGAGTAATGGAAATAAAAATAAACAATGGGACCTAATGAAACTTAAAAGCTTTTGCACAGCAAAGGAAACCATAAATAAGACGAAAAGACAACCCTCCAGATGGGAGAAAATATTTGCAAATGAATCATTGGACAAAGGATTAATCTCCAAAATATATAAACAGCTCATGCAGCTCAATATTAAAAAAACAAACAACCCAATCCAAAAATGGGCAGAAGACCTAAATAGACATTTCTCCAAAGAAGACATACAGATGGCCAAGAAGCACATGAAAAGCTGCTCAACATCACTAATTGTTAGAGAAATGCAAATCAAAACTACGATGAGGTATCACCTCACACCAGTTAGAATGGGCATCATCAGGAAATCTACAAACAACAACAACAAAACTAACCAACCAAAAAATAAATAAGATTTTCTTTAGTTCACAGGTCTGTATTGGATTGATTTCAATTGCAGAGTATGGATGGCATTTCTCACAAGTCTTTATTACTGGGGAGCAGAGTGAAGGCCTGAGGGAAGTGCCCACTCATATCTATGTATAATTAGATGGTTAAATTGGAAAACAACTCAACATGGCGCTGTTAAAAAAGAGGACTTGTGGGAAGGGACCAGGCCATAGCACTCATTAGCTGTAAGATCTTAAGAAGTTATTAATCTAAGCCTCATCCTTAAAATGAGAATACCAATATCTACCTTGGTGGGATTGAAGGAGCAAAAGCAATATAGGCAGGACCACAGGATAAACATGTGTTGGATAAATAAATACTGAAAGTTGCTGGGTCAGCTGCACTGCTATTTGGGGCAAGTGCTTTCTTTGTTGTTATTGTTGTTTTAATTTATTTTACTGAAGTATAGTTGATATACAGTGTTGTACTGTATTAACTTCTGCTGTACAGCAAAGTGATTCAGTCATACATATACATTCTTTCTCATATTGTTTTTCCTTCTGGTTTATCACAGGATACTGAATATAGTTCCCTGTGCTCTACAGTAGGACCTTGTTCTTTATCCATTCTCTATATGATAGTTTGCATCTGCTAATCCCAAACTCCCAATCCACCCCTCCCCAACCCCCTCTCCCCCTGGGCAGCCACAAGTGTTATCTATGTCTGTGTGTCTGTTTCTGTCCCATAGATAAGTTCATTTGTGCCGTATTTTAGATTCCACAAATAAGAGTTATCACATGGTATTCGTCTTTCTCTTTCTGACTTTTTTCACTTAGTATGATCATCTCTAGGTCCATCCATGTTGCAGGCAGGTGCTTTCTTTTTAACAAGTAGCAGCTCATGAGAATAATAAACGCAACTAATACTTACTGAGAATGTATAACATGCAAGGCACAGTGCTCAGCATTTCTCATAAATTCTTAATTTAATGGTCACTACAACTCCAAGGGATAAGTATTACTTCCACTTCAAGGGCCTTGTCCCGATACACAGAGCTTACACAGAGCTGACCAGTCAGCTTTCCCATGTAACTACATTTTGTCCTTGAACCACAATTACTCTTTAGTACGAGTCTTATTTCCACTGGCTTGTAGAAGGATTCTTGCTGAACTGTGTCAGGACGATACATAAAATCTGGGAGGCAGAGGGCCCTTCAAGATGGCGGAGGAGTGAGACGTGGAGATCATCTTCCTCCCCACAGATACATCAGAAATACATCTACATGTGGAACAGCTCCTACAGAACACCTACTGAATGCTGGCAAAAGACCTCAGACTTCCCAAACGGCAAGAAACTCCCCATGTACCTGGGTAGGGCAAAAGAAAAAAGGAAAAACAGAGACAAAAGAATAGGGACAGGACCTGCACCTCAGGGAAGGAGCTGTGAAGGAGGATAAGTATCCAAACACTAGGAAGCCCCTTCACTTGCGGAGACGGGGGGTCAGCAGGGGGGAAGCTTCGGAACCACGGAGGACAGTGCAGCAACAGGGGTGCAGAGGGCAAAGCGGAGAGATTCCCGCACAGAGGATCGGTGCTGACCAGCACTCACCAGCCTGAGAGGCTTGTTTGCTCACCCGCTGGGGCGGGTGAGGGCTGGGAGCTGAGGCTCCGGCTTTGGAGGTCAGATCTCAGGGAGAGGATTGGGGATGGCTGTGTGAACACAGCCTGAAGCGGGCTAGTGCACCACAGCTAGCCGGGAGGGAGTCCGGGAAAAAGTCTGGACCTGCCGGAGAGGCAAGAGACCTTTGTTTTGGGGTGCGCGAGGAGAGGGGATTCAGAGCACCGCCTAAACGAGCTCCAGAGATGGGCGCGAGCCACGGCTACCAGCGCGGACCCCAGAGATGGGCGTGAGACGCTAAGGCTGCTACTGCAGCCACCAAGAAGCCTGTGTGCAAGCACAGGTCACTATCCACACCTCCCCTCCCAGGAGCCTGTGCAGCCCGCCACTGCCAGGGTCCAGTGATCCAGGGACAACTTCCCAAGAATACATGGTGTGCCTCAGGCTGTTGCAACATCATACCGGCCTCTGCCGCCACGGGCTCACCTCGCATTCTGTACCCCTCCCTCCCCCCCGGCCTGAGTGAGCCAGAGCCCCCTAATCAGCTGCTCCTTTAACCCCGTCCTGTCTGAGCGAAGAACAGACGCCCTCAGGTGGCCTACACGCAGAGGCGAGGACAAATCCAAAGCTGAACCCCAGGAGCTGTGCAAACAAAGAAGAGAAAGGGAAATCTCTCCCAGCAGCCTCAGGAGCAGCAGATTAAATCTCCACAATCAACTTGATGTACCTGCATCTGGGGAATACCTGAATAGACAACGAATCATCCCAAAATTGAGGCAGTGGACGTTGGGAGCAACTGTAGACTTGGGGTTTGCTTTCTGCATCTAATTCGTTTCTGGCTTTATGTTTATCTTAGTTTAGTATTATCATTGGTAGATTTGTTTATTGATTTGGTTGATCTCTTTTTTTATATATATATATATTTTCCTTTTTCTCTTTTTGTGAGTGTGTATGTGTATGCTTCTTTGTGTGATTTTGTCTGTATAGCTTTGCTTTTACCATTTGTCCTAGGGTTCTGTCTGTCCAGTTTTTTTTGTTTGTTTTTTGTTTTATTTTAGTATAGTTTTTGGTGCTTGTTATCATTGGTGGATTTGTTTTTTCGTTTGGTTGCTCTCTACTTTCTTTCTTATTTTTTATTACTTTTTAATTTTTTTATTCTTAATAATGTTTTAATTTTTATTTTAATAACTTTATTTATTTATTTATTTTTCTTTTCTTTTTTTTTTTCCTTTATTTATTTTTGGCTGTGTTGGGTCTTCATTTCTGTGTGAGGGCTTTCTTTAGTTGCGGTGAGCGGGGGCCACTCTTCATCGCAGTGCACGGGCCTTTCACTGTCGCGGCCTCTCTTGTTGTGGGGCACAGGCTCCAGACGCGCAGGCTCAATAGTTGTGGCTCACGGGCCAAGTTGCTCCACGGCATGTGGGATCTTCCCAGACCACGGCTCGAACCCATGTCCCCTGCATTGGCAGGCAGATTCTCAGCCACTGTGCCACCAGGGAAGCCCTCCTTCTTTCTTTTTCTCCCTTTTCTTCTGAGACAAATGGCTGACAGAGTCTTAGTGCTCCGGCCAGCCGTCAGGCCTCAGCCTCTGAGGTGGGGGAGCCAACTTCAGGACATTGGTCCACCAGAGACCTCCCAGCCCCACATAATATCAAACAGTGAAAGCTCTCCCAGAGATCTCCATCTCAACACTAAGACCCAGCTCCACTCAATGACCAGCAAG
The DNA here is from genome assembly GCF_949987535.1 of Balaenoptera acutorostrata. NCBI lineage: Eukaryota > Metazoa > Chordata > Mammalia > Artiodactyla > Balaenopteridae > Balaenoptera > Balaenoptera acutorostrata. The sequence goes on from NC_080083.1 coordinate 61,589,624, forward strand.
CTACAGGGCTGGACACCCTATGCCAAACAACTAGCAAGACAGGAACACAACCCCACCCATTAGCAGAAAGGCTGCCTAAAATCATACTAAGTTCACAGACACCACAAAACACACCACCGGACGCGGTCCTGCCCACCAGAAAGACAAGATCCAGCCTCATCCACCAGAACACAGGCACTAGTCCCCTCCACCAGGAAGCGTACACAACCCACTGAACCAACCTTAGCCACTGGGGACAGACGCGAAAAGCAACAGGAACGACGAACCTGCAGCCTGCGAAAAGGAGACCCCAAACACAGTAAGTTAAGCAAAATGAGAAGATAGAGAAACACACAGCAGATGAAGGAGCAAGGTAAAAACCCACCAGACCAAACAAATGAAGAGGAAATAGGCAGTCTACATGAAAAATAATTCAGAGTAATGATAGTAAAGATGATCCAAAATCTTAGAAATAGAATGGAGAAAATACAAGAAACGTTTAAAAAGGACCTAGAAGAACTAAAGAGCAAACAAACAATGATGAACAACACAATAAATGAAATTAAAAATTCTCTACAAGGAATCAATAGCAGAATAACTGAGGCAGAAGAACAGATAAGTGACCTGGAAGATAAAATAGTGGAAATAACTACCGCAGAGCAGAATAAAGAAAAAAGAATGAAAAGAATTGAGGACAGTCTCAGAGACCTCTGGGACAACATTAAATGCACCAACATTTGAGTTATAGGGGTCCCAGAAGAAGAAGAAGAAAAAAAAAGGGACTGACAAAATATTTGAAGAGATTATAGTTCAAAACTTCCCTAATATGGGAAAGGAAATAGTCAATCAAGTCCAGGAAGTGCAGAGAGTCCCATACAGGATAAATCCAAGGAGAAACACGCCAAGACACATATTAATCACACTATCAAAAATTAAATACAAATAAAGAATATTAAAAGCAGCAAGGGAAAAGCAACAAATAACATAGAAGGGAATCCCCATAAGGTTAACTGCTGATCTTTCAGCAGAAACTCTGCAAGCCAGAAGGGAGTGGCAGGACATATTTAAAGTGATGAAAGGGGAAAACCTACAACCAAGATTACTCTACCCAGCAAGGATCTCATTCAGATTCGATGGAGAAATTAAAACCTTTACAGACAAGCAAAAGCTAAGAGAATTCAGCACCACCAAACCAGCTTTACAACAAATGCTAAAGTAACTTCTCTAGGCAGGAAACACAAGCGAAGGAAAAGACCTACAAAAACAAACCCAAAACAATTAAGAAAATGGTAATAGGAACATACATATCGATAACTACCTTAAATGTAAATGGATTAAATGTTCCAACCAAAAGACATAGACTGGCTGAATGGATACATAAACAAGACCCGTATATATGCTGTCTACAAGAGACCCACTTCAGACCTAGGGACACATACAGACTGAAAGTGAAGGGATGGAAAAAGATATTCCATGCAAATAGAAATCAAAAGAAAGCTGGAGTAGCAATTCTCATATCAGACAAAATAGACTTAAAATAAAGACTATTACAAGAGACAAAGAAGGACACTACATAATGATCAAGGGATTAATCCAAGAGTATATAACAATTGTAAATATTTATGCATCTCAATACATAAGGCAAATGCTAACAGCCATAAAAGGGATAATCGACAGTAACACAATAATAGTAAGGGACTTTAACACACCACCTTCACCAATGGACAGATCCTCCAAAATGAAAATAAATAAGGAAACACAAGCTTTATATGACACATTAAACAAGATGGACTTGATTGATATTTATACGACATTCCATCCAAAAACAACAGAATACACTTTCTTCTTAAGTGCTCATGGAACATTCTCTTGGATAGATTATATCTTGGGTCACAAATCAAGCCTTGGTAAATTTAAGAAAATGGAAATTGTATCAAGTATCTTTTCCGACCACAACGTTTTGAGACTAGATATCAATTACACGAAAAAATCTGTAAAAAATACAAACACATGGAGGCTAAACGATACACTACTAAATAACCAAGAGATCACTGAATAAATCAAACAGGAAATCAAAAAATACCGAGAAACAAATGACAGTGAAAACACAATGACCCAAAACCTATGGGATGCAACAAAAGCAGTTCTAAGAGGGAAGTTTATAGCAATACAATCCTACTTCAAGAAATAAGAAACATCTCAAATAAACAACCTAACCTTATACCTAAAGCAGTTAGAGAAATAAGAGCAACAACAACAAAAAAAAACCCCAAAGTTAGCAGAGGAAAGAAATCATAAAGATCAGATCAGAAATAAATGAAAAAGAAATGAAGGAAACAATAGCAAAGATCAATAGAACTAAATGCTGGTTCTTTGAGAAACTAAACAAAATTGATAAACCATTAGCCAGACTCATCAAGAAAAAAGGGAGAAGACTCAAATCAATAGGATTATAAATGAAAAAAGAGAAGTAACAACTGACACTGCAGAAATACAAAGGATCATGAGAGATTACTACAAGCAACTATATGCCAATAAAATGGACATCCTGGAAGAAATGGACAAATTCTTAGAAAAGCACAACCTTCCGAGACTGAACCAGGAAGAAATAGAAAATATAAATAGACCAATCACAAGCCCTGAAATTGAAACTGTGATTAAAAATCTTCCAACACACAGAAGCCCAGGACCAGATGGCTTCACAGGCGAATTCTATCAAACATTTAGAAAAGAGCTAACACCTATCCTTCTCAAACTCTTCCAAAATATAGCAGAGGGAGGAACACTCCCAAACTCATTCTACGAGGCCACCATCACTCTGATACCAAAACCAGACAAAGATGTCACAAAAAAGAAAACTACAGGCCAATATCACTGGTGAACATAGATGCAAAATCCTCAACCAAATACTAGCAAACAGAATCCAGCAGCACATTAAAAGTATCATACACCATGATCAAGTGGGGTTTATCCCAGGAATGCAAGGGTTCTTCAATATATGCAAATCAATCAATGTGAAACACCATATTAACAAATTGAAGGAGGAACACCATATGATCATCTCAGTAGATGCAGAAAAAGCTTTTGACAAAATTCAACACCCATTTATGATTAAAAAACCCTCCAGAAAGTAGGCATAGAGGGAACTTACCTCAACATAATAAAGGCCATATATGGCAAAGCCACAGCCAGCATCGTTCTCAATGGTGAAAAACTGAAACCATTTCCACTAAGATCAGGAACAAGACAAGGTTGCCCACTCTCACCACTACTATTCAACATAGTTTTGGAAGTTTTAGCCACAACCGTCAGAGAAGAAAAAGAAATAAAAGGAATCCAAATTGGAAAGGAAGAATTAAAACTTTCACTGTTTGCAGATGACATGATACTATACATAGAGAATCCTAAAGATGCCACCAGGAAACTACTAGAGCTAATCAATGAATTTGGTAAAGTAGCAGGATACAAAATTAATGCACAGAAATCTCTTGCATTCCTATACACTAATGATGAAAAATCTGAAAGAGAAATTAAGGAAACACTCCCATTTACCATTGCAACCAAAAGAAAATACCTAGGAATAAACCTACGTAAGGAGACAAAAGACCTGTATGCAGAAAACTATAAGACACTGATGAAAGAAATTAAAGATGATACAAACAGATGGAGAGATACACCATGTTCTTGGACTGGGAGAATCAACATTGTGAAAATGACTATACTACCCAAAGCAATCTACAGATTCAATGCAATCCCTATCAAATTACCAATGGCATTTTTTTACAGACAGAACTAGAACAAAAAATTTCACAATTTGTATGGAAACACAAAAGACCCCGAATAGCCAAAGCAATCTTGAGAAAGAAAAATGTAGCTGGAGGAATCAGGCTCCCTGACTTCAGACTATACTACAAAGCTACAGTAATCAAGAGAGTATGGTATTGGCACAAAAACAGAAATATAGGTCAATGGAACAGGATAGAAAGCCCAGAGAAAAACCCACGCACCTATGGTCAACTAATCTATGACAAAGGAGGCAAGGATATACAATGGAGAAAAGACAGCCTCTTCAATAAGTGGTGCTGGGAAAACTGGACAGCTACATGCAAAAGAATGAAATTAGAACACTCTCTAACACCATACACAAAAGTAAACTCAAAATGGATTAAAGACCTAAATGTAAGACCAGACACTATAAAACTCTTAGAGGAAAACATAGACACAACACTCTATATGACATCAATCAAGGATCTTGACAGCAAGATTCTTTTTGACCCACCTCCTAGAGAAATGGAAATAAAAACAAAAATAAACAAATGGGACCTCATTAAACTTAAAAGCTTTTGCACAGCAGAGGAAACCATAAACAAGACGAAAAGACAACCCTCAAAATGGGAGAAAATATTTGCAAACGAAGCAACTGACAAAGGATTAATCTCCAAAATATACAAGCAGCTCACGCAGCTCAGTATCAAAAAAACAAACAACCCAATCCAAAAATGGGCAGAAGACCTAAACAGACATTTCTCCAAAGAAGATATGCAGATTGCCCACAAACACATGAAAGGATGCTCAACATCACTATTCATTAGAGAAATGCAAATCAAAACTACAATGAGGTATCACCTCACAGAATGGCCATCATAAAAAAATCCACAAACAATAAATGCTGGAGAGGGTGTGGAGAAAAGGGAACCCTCTTGCACTGTTGGTGGGAATGTAAATTGATATAGCCACTATGGAGAACAGTATGGAGGTTCCTTAAAAAACTAAAAATAGAACTACCATACGACCCAGCAATCCCACTACTGGGCATCTACCCTGAGAAAACCATAATTCAAAAAGAGACATGTGCCACAGTGTTCACTGCAGCACTATTTACAATACCCAGGACATGGAAGCAACCTAAGTGTCCATCGACAGATGACTGGATAAAGAAGATGTGGCACATATATACAAAGGAATATTACTCAGCCATAAAAAGAAATGAAATTGAGTTATTTGTAGTGAGGTGGATGGACCTAGAGACTGTCACATAGAGTGAAGTAAGTCAGAAAGAGAAAAACAAATACTGTATGTTAACACATATATATGGAATAATAATTTTTAAAAAAATGGTTGTGAAGAACCTAGGGGCAGGACAGGAATAAAGACATAGACGTAGAGAATGAATGGACTTGAGGACATGGGGAGGGGGAACGGTAAGCTGGGACAAAGAGAGTAGCATTGACATATATACAGTACCAAATGTAATACAGATAGCTAGTGGGAAGCAGCCGCTTCGCACAGGGAGATCAGCTCGGTGCTTCGTGACCACCTAGAGGGGTGGGATAGGGAGGGTGGGAGGGGGACGCAAGAGGGAGGAGATATGGGGACGTATGTATATGTATAGCTGATTCACTTTGTTATAAAGCAGAAACTAACACACCATTGTAAAGCAATTATACTCCAATAAAGATGTTAAAAAAAATAAAAATAAAAAAAGGGGAAAAAAATATCTGAGAGACAGAGGAAAAAGTCCTGGATTAAATCTCCTATACGGATTTTCTACTTCTGTGTGGAGACTTCTCTAGACAAGAAATGCAAGCTATAAAGCTGTTTACCAGGAACTATTGTGACATGACCTAGGTCTGTCGGGAGATCCAGACTCAACTGAAAAGCCATATTGCCATGAACTTTGCCCAAGATATTTTAACCTTTCTGGACTTTAGTTCCCCTGATGCTAAAATGGAAAACATTCCATCTGTAAACTAGGTAATTTTCTCATTAAATGGCGCTCTGGTATTTGACAGGAGCACTATTCCAGCTTTATTGATAACATCATAAAGTTTCCTACTATGAGAGAGCTCGGTGGTGTGTTTATAAACTAACACCCCTTCCCTAAGGGGGTTTCTGTTAAATTGATAAGCCTATTCCCTATTCCCATAAATTACATTTAGCAGGAGGGTATCAGTCAAGTGACTCTTTCAAAGTTGTGACTGTGGCTACTGTTTGCAAAATGCTGTGTCTCAGTGATACTTGTGCTGTGTGTGGTGATATTCCTCTCAATAACAAGGAAGGGGCTCTTAGTCCACTAGTGAATTAATTCCTTGATCACCTCATCCTGACAGTAATCTCACCTCGTGCTTCTTACTTCCTCCTGGCGGATTCACCAGTCTCAGGCTAAACTAAACACTCGAGGCCACTGAGCCTCTTAAATCTAGCTACATGCCAGAAACCTTAACATTCAAAATAAAATAAATGCACAAAACCAAATACATCTCCACAACCATCTTGGGGCACTTTCTGCGTAGGAAGAACTCCTGTCTCTTACTAAGGATAGTATTTTCTCTCCAGGAAACCACTCTGTTCTCCAATGCCTAAAAAATAAATAAACAAACAAACTAGGGCTTATACCAAATAACACTCTCCCTGCATCTGTCCATGTAACCAGAACACAAGTCCACGTATGGTCATTGGGCTTCTAGCACAATGCCTGGGAAAACCATTTAGAGAATTCTCTCTCCTCCTTGCTGCAGTCTCATTCTACGTTCCCACCCAGAATTGTTCTAGGTATGATATGTTCTAGACTTAATTTTAGCACAGGGCTGGTAACTTTGAAACCTCAGGCTCTTCATCAAAAGTACACATCAATGAAAATAGGAAAAGACAGACTTTTCCAAAAAAAGGTTACTATGGGGGGAAAAAAGAGAACATAGTATATTAAGGAAGAAATCAGGATCTAAGGGAAGTTTTGGTGTTGGGGTTTTTTGTACTTTTGTTACTGCTTTCTAAAAAATGATGGGAAATTTGACCAAGAATCCAGCCAAAGAAAGAAGCCAGTGGGAGACAGAGACCACACAAACACACAGCACCGACGGGGCAAAATCCCAGGGGAGGTGGTGAGATCCGTAGCCCAGAGGAGAGAGGTTAGACCCAGAGAAAGGAGTGGAGGGTCCCTCTTTAAGACAAGAAAAAAGGACATTAAGAGTGACAACAAAGACAAAATTCTATGTGAAGGGAAGTACTAACACATAACGGGGGTTCTGCCACGACTTCCCATGGGGTCCAGGAAACACGAGGCCAAGAAACATTAGAAACAGCCAGAATAGGTCAGCAGAGGAGTTCCTATAGTTTCAAATGAAATCTTACCAAGGACTCTTGGAGTATATGAGCTCCTGAGGAAGCAGCTAATATTCTATGAGAAACATAAGAGAAAATTCCAACAAGCAACTCAATTATGTAAGGCTGGAAAGTAGGCAGATGTGCTCTAAACCCTCCTTTTTTCTTCTCAGAACTTCCCCATTCCAAAGCTGCTCATCATAAAACCTGGAAACAAAAGAGTCAGAAGTGGTTCCCAGCTCAAGAACCATCCATGAGTCTCAAAGGCCATATGTGAGTACACGATGCATTTTACTCTTCAATAAATTTTAGAAAGTTTGCTACTAAAGAGTTGGAATTCTTAATCTCCAGAATTGCAAACCCCAAGGTCTACAATAGGTCCAGACATTACCTTTTTTTGAAAGTGCCAAAGCAGTTAAACCAATTTACATTTTCATCAGCAATGTATGAAAGTTCCAGTTTCCCTACGTCCTTACCAACACTTATTTTCTGTTTTTTTGGACAACAGTCATCCTAGCGGATATGAAGTGATATCTCATGTGGTTTTTATTTGCATTTCTCTGATAATGACATTGAGCATAATTCATGTTTATTGACCATTTATATATCTTCTCAGCTAAATGGCTGTTCAAATTCTTGTTTTTTAATTGGATTACTTGTCTTATATTATTAAGTTGTAAAAGTTCTTTATATATTCTAGAACAGGTCCCTTATCAGATACATAGTTTATAAATATTTTCTCTTGTTTCGTGCGTTGTCTATTTACTTTCTTGATGGTGTCTTTTGCCACACAGAAGTTTTCAATTTTGCTGAAGTCCAATTTCTCTCTTTTCATTGGTTGCCTGTGGGTTTGTTGTCATATCTAAGAAAGCATTGCCTAATCCAAGGTCATGAAGACTTACACCTATGTTTTCTTCTAAGGATTTTAGAGTTTTAGTTCTTACATTTAGGTCTTTGATTCACTTTGAAGTAATTTTGTATGTGGTGTGAGGAGGGGGTTTAAATTCACTCTTCTGCATGTGGCTATCAAGTTGTCTGAGCACTATTTGTTGAAAAGGCTACTCTTTCCCTATTGAATTATATTGGGACCCTTGTTGAAAATCAACTGATTGTAATCAGGGTTTATTTCTGGGCTCTCAATTTGATTCCATTGATCTATGTTTATCCTCATGCCAGTATGAACTGTCTTGATTACTGTAGCTTTGCAGTAAGTTTTGAAATCAGGAAGTGTGATTCCTCAAAGTTTGTTCTTCTTTTTCAAGGTTGTGTGGCTATTCTGTGTCCCTTGAATTGCCATATGAATTTTAGGATCAGTTTGTCAATTTCTGCATAGAAGCCAGCAGGAGTTCTGATGGGATTGCATTGAATCTGTAGATTAATTTGGGAGTATTGCCATCTTGACAATACTCCATGTTCTGATCCCTGAACATGGTATATCTTTCTAATTACTTAGGCTTTCTTTAATTTCTCTTGACAATGTAACTTTCAGAGTATAAGACTTGCACTTATTTTGTTAAATTTATTCCCAATTATTTTATCATTTTAACACTATCATAAATGGAATTGTTTTTCTTAATTTCATTTTCAAATTGCTTTTCAAATACACAATTGATTTTTGTGTATTGAATTTGTATCCTGCAACCTTGCTGCACTTGCTTATCAGTTCTAATAGTTTTTTAGTGGATTCCTTGGGATTTTCTATGTATAACAGTGATATATTTACTTCTTACTTTCCAATGTGGATGGTTTCTATTTCATGTTCTTGCCTAACTGCCCTGGCAATATACTGTTGAATAGAAGTAGCAAAATCGAACGTCCTTGACTTGTTCCTGATCTGAGGGGAATGTCCTCTGATTTTGCCTTGACTCCTGCCAACGCCTCATGTAGACAACCATCACTAGATAAATAAAGTAGGGTCTGGTATAGTATAGTAATTTCTCCTTGTTATTTAAATTTCCCTAAGATGATGGTAAAAGTGTAAATTGGTGTAAGCCCTATTGTGGGTGGTTTGACAAAAATCTGTCTTACAAATGCACATTCCCTTTATCTTAGCAATTCCACCACTAGACCTATATCCTACAGATACACCTCCCTCTTATGGAAATGATGTATGTACAAATTTATTCAATGTGGCACTCCCTGTAATATCAAATGTACAACAATAGGGGATGGACTCAGTGAAGAGTAGGGCATTCGAACAATGAAATTCTGTGTAGTTAAAAAAAAAAATTTTGGAATTTTTAATATATTGATATAGAAATACCTCCAAAATACATTAAGTGAAAAAAATCTAGATGCAAAAGACTATATGCTCCCTTGTATTTAAAAATGGCAAGAAAATGCACAAACAGATTTGCCTGTACATGCATCAAGTCTTTGGAAGAACACATTAGAAAATAGCAATATTGGTTGCAAATGGGAAGGCAGCCAGGATATTGGAGGACGAAAGTGGGAAAAAGACAATAGACTTTAAACCTTTGTATACTTTTTCAGTTTGACCCATGTAAATATATTACCTATTCAGAAAACTAAGTTTAAAAAATGAAGAATAAAATCAAATGCCATAAAAGCCAGTAAGTAGTTAATAACAAGTAACAGAACAGTCTTTAAAGGACTAGAAAGAAGTGGTGCGTGGTGGTATCCAGAGTCTTGATGTTGTCAGAACCTAGGTTCTTTTTCTGAGTCTGCTGCTAACTAGAAACTTGGAGTCATAAGTTGCTTAACTTTTCTGGACTCAATTTCTTTGCCGGAAAATTCTGTGGTCAGACTAGTTTATGGCCTATACAACTAATACAGTCAACATTTTCTGAGCCCAACCCTATGCCACGTCCTTTATATGCATTTGAATCTCATAGCCACTCTACAAAAATAAGCTATGTCATCGAAAAATTAGAAAGAGAATTACTGTATGACCTAGGAATTCTTCTGAGTTTATACCCAAAACAGCTGAAAGCAGAGGGGACAACGGGCTGAATGACACCCTCCACAAAATTCATATGTTGGAGTCCTAATCCCCAACATCTCAGACCGTAATTGGAGACAGGGTCTTTAAAGAGGTAATTAAGTTAAAATATGGTCATGTGGATGGGTCATTAGGAAATTTGGACACTCAAACACAGAGGAATGTATTCCCATCCAGGTCTGAACCCAAAGCCGAAGCTAGAGATCCAACTTTTCCACCCTAACACTTAATTGCTTTTTATTATAAATCAGGAAGAAACGCTATTTTTTAGATTCTTTTTTTCATATTACTTTCGGATGATTTTGTTTTCCCAACAAGCATTTTTGTTTACCTGCTCTGGAGGTATAAGTTTTCTCCAGGGAGACTTGAGTTGTTCCCTTTCTTTGTCTCTCCTACCAATCTCTATATTCCTGACTTGTACTACAGCCTCTTATTTCAGGATCCAAAAAAGTAAGAATGAAATGGAACTTTTCCAAACTTCCCAGGGGCTATATAGTGAAAGATGCCACGAGAGCTTCCTCCTTCTATGCCACAGACTACCATCTCTGAAGTTAAATGCATTGCTACTTCTCCCCGTTGCCTCAGTATCCAAAAGCTGTTGGGCCAGGGCTTTGGTCTCTGAAAAGCTGAAACTAGTACCGTCCCAGGGGTTAGACTCTGCAAAGAGTCCTGTTGTCCCCGTGTGCCAAGGTGCAAACAGGCTGGGGCTGGTGGGAGGAATGGAATGTCTTATGACAAAGAGGAGGGGCACAGAGATAGCCACAAGCAGCCATGGTGTTCCACATGCTGTGGAATGAAAGTGAAAGAAAATGAAGGGGCCAAAGGGAGACGCAAAAGTCTAGGAAACGACACTGAGTCCTTTAGAGCGCTTAGCTATCAAGAATATAAGCCCCATAGACAGCTGAATGGTTCTTTTAAATGACTTTTTCTTAAATTTTACAAAATCAAGTATGAAAACTTTCAACTTGGGAATATCAGGTTAACTCTCCAAACCCTTCTGTGCTGGGGAAGAGCAAACACCAAGTAACTGTGCAGCCAAAGACATATTATAGAAAGTAAAAGCACATTTCCTGGGCTTAGCTCCCCAAATAGTCTCACCATCAGTCAGAATCTGTTACATATGGCTCTGAGAAACTGTTCACATTCTAAGGTGGTAGTGAAATTCTGTCATATTTAACACTGCTTTGAATACGTAGGCCATTAACTAGGGCTGAGACTTATTGTTGAAATAGAATAAATCGCTACGGCTACTGGAGTAGTCTCTTTCCTTGCAGAAAGCAACCTGTTCTGGATATTCTGGCAGAGGCTGTGATCGCTGGCCACACCACACTCCCTTCTGCACATTTACCGACCACATCACTTCTCCGTGAACTGAAAGTGTGTGCAAGCACAAGCTGAAACACAGCTTGATCTGACCCAGGAGGAAAAATAGAGACACACACATTTCACATGAGGCTCAGCTCAAAACCCCTCCCGGTCTTTATCCTCGGGACGCAGGAGGATATCCTAGCTCCGTGGTAGCCAGGCTGCAGGCTGCCTGACGCCACACGACTGAACTTCAGAATGGCCGGGGAAAAATCCAAGGTACCACGGCTAGATAAGAGTGGGGGAAGGTGTGCTTTGCTCAAACCCTGAATTTTCCTTCCTTGACCATCTGGAGCGGAGTGTGTGCATGAGACAAGTCTGGCGCCCCGTCCCATTTCTCTCCACCCTCCCCCCCACTTCCTTTCTTCATGTGGCTTTCCAGTTCAGCACAGGTTTTGACCAGCTTCCAAACGGATGGAGCCAAAGTACCTCCTCTTCTGTCTCTGGGCTCCTGCTCGAAGAGTTCTCTGACACCCGAGGAAGCTGCTGGGCCTGCTGACACGCAGAAGCTGGGGCTCAAGCATGTTGGGGCCACCTGTGATCAGCGAACCACGGTGGACAGGAGTGATGAAAACCCTATCGTCCCCAGGGCACACGACTCTGAGATACATCTCCAAGGCTCTTAGAAGATGGTGTTAAACATCAGTCGTCTCCAGCGGTGACGGCTGCTCTCCCTCCATCCCTATTCCATCCGCCAGCCCCTCCTACTTCCTGAGATCACACTGACAAACAAGTCTGTTGTACACAAGCCTCTATCTCAAGCTCTGAGTTCAGAGTCAGTATGTGTAGGTTGTGGTGCAGTCCGACCTGCCCTGGAGCCATGGGAATCAGCAGAGCCCCGGTGCTTGAGGGGCGCTTGGAAGAAAGCACGACTCACCTATGGACATCAGCCAGCCTCCCGCTCTCAGTCTCTCCGGTGCTGGCACAAGGGACCCATGAATGGGACGGCTCAGGTGGCAGGGAGGGAGGCTATGCCTGGGTCCAGAATACGGGCCCCCGCTTACCAGCGACCTAGCCATTGCCACTGGGGATGTCTGACCAACCAGCAGCAGAGACGGATGTCAATCCCTACAGCACCTTCAAGGGTATCAGCCGGCACCCTGGTGGAAGGTTAATTACTGACAGACCACTTGCACCCTGAAGGGAAGGAGGAAAGAGCAAAATGTTTACTGGAATCCATACCTACCTACGCCAAATGCGGGTCTGCCTTCTCTGCACAGAACGCCTCTGCAAGCACACAACCCAAGGACATAAGAATGCCTGACCTACCAGCATGGTAGCCCACACCACACTGTGGCAAACCAAAGGGCTGATTTTATGTCCAAGGAGGTGCAACAATGAGTGTGTGACCAAGGGATCCACCGGCTTGATCACAAACCTCATTGTTCAAAAGCAGCCACTTAGCTGAATGGTGGGATGGCCTTTTAAAGGCTCAGTTATGGCCCCAGCCTGAGAAAAACTACCTGCTCCTCTAGTTACACCTCAATTCATGCCCCATCCCTGGAATTTTTTTTTTAACATCTTTATTGGAGTATAATTGCTTTACAATGTTGTGTTAGTTTCTGCTGTATAACAAAGTGAAGCAGCTATATGCATACGTATATCCCCATATCTCCTCCCTCTTGTGTCTCCCTCTAGGTGGTCACCAAGCACCAAGCTGATCTCGCTGTGCTATGCAGCAGCTTCCCACTAGCTATCTATTTTACATTTGGTAGCGTGTATATGTCAGTGCTACTCTCTCACTTCGTCCCAGCGTATCCTTCCCCCTCCCTGTAAAGACCCATCCCTGGAATTTCTGCAAGGAGACTTGCTTCCTGTCAGTGGGCAATGGTGTTGAGATCTGGGTACTAGGTGTGTTCACTGTTACTTTGTATCACTTCTTCTTGGCCCTTTCATCAATCAGTCGGTCAGAGGCAGGAAATATATGAATGTGTATGCACATATACAGATACAAACATACAAATATACATACACCCCGACATAAAAAAATCACATATGTATTCACCTCTGCATATGAAGACACATACACACATCCATGTGCATGTTTTAGAAATCATGAATTGACACCAATATGGCCTATTCCAATCCATTCCCACAGAGTTCTTCTTGCGTTCTCTCATTTGCTCAATCCTGTAATACCTCAGAAAGAGTGTCAAGATGGCTTTCTGCATACTACTGTATGTTTCTCATTTTAAGAGTGATGAAATTTTGCCCCAAAGCTCCCCAGCCTAAAAACGCCAACAAAGTGTCACAAACCTGTGCCAGAACCATCTCTGGAAAAAGGCATGGGACCGTCGTGATTGGCTTAGAACAACCATCCTCCCTATCACCTCCACCCAGGCGCTGGGGTCAGGGCCTCCCCTCAAAACACATGGAGGAGGTGACATACCAGAAGAAAATAGGGCTCCTGATACAAAGAAGGAAGGGCGGCGACATAGCATGGATATCCGAACGGCAGCCAACTGGATCTGCTGCATTAACCTACAATCCGTAGAGTGGATTGGGCAACACAAATCCTCTGAAATTATAGGGAGAATTTTCTTTGTGTGTCACATGCATAATTTTCTGGGGAGAGGATCCTCAGCAATCATCTTTTCTCAGAGGGCTCATGGACCCAAGAAAATTTTAGAACGATTTTTGTTTTAAACTAGCACAATCCTTAACCTTAAATTTACAGAGCACAAGAGGTTTCCAGGAACTTAAACCCTAATTCAGAATATGCAAATGTTTTCCCCAATCTCATTTATTACACCTCTGCTCCTAGGGCAGGAACAGAAAAGTGCACAGCCTTTGTCAGAATACAAATGCTTGTCTCAGTGTGACTCCTCCTTGAGCTTGTTCCTAGAGACTGATTTTTCTGGCTTCTAGGGCAATTAAGGGACGCTAAATCCTCAGCGAATTAGCCGTGCTGCTGTTCAACACTCATTCTTCTAAAGGAAAAGGGGACCGAGAGGGAGTCTACAAAGGAATGGAGGAAACAGAAGAGCAAATTGTTATGAAGAAGAAGAAAATCTATGGTTTAAAAGCCAAAGAACAAAAGTCAAGGCAGCTTGTCAGTTTCAATGTGTTTTCAGGTTTTATCCCATTGGCTCCAAATGCAGCGCTCAGAGTCCTAGAAGTATGACCACCATCTGGCACAGCTGTGGTTACAGAAAGAGATCAACTTGTCCAGAGCTTTAATCTTCCAGGGTTCCTTCAACAGTCCTGTTTATCTATCTGCAAAGGCTTAATACAAAGGCATCTACTGCAGTCAGTGAGAGGTAGGGAGGAGGGTGCGGCACTAAAAAGCGTGTGCCCTTGGGCATGGCTCTGAAATTTTTGCCAGGCAGACCACTGCTCTTCAGACAGAGATGAAAACATGGACTCTAGATTTTACTTAGCCACCTCAGCCCCAGGGTGACCCAATAAAATGACCGTCCCAAACGGGACACTTCGGAGAGTGAAAGAGGATACTGTTCACGATGAAACCAAGACCAGAGGTGTGAAGACGGGCAGTCCCAGCCAGTCAGAGGCATGGCTCCCTGCTCAGCCCGCACTTGATAACACTGCTCCCCTCTGCTTTGGTGTCTGTCCTTCATCTGGCGCTTTGCATGTTGCTTATATTGTGTTAAACATCACAGAGAATGCAAAAAAGTAATGAAAATAACATAGCATACCATAATACACTGTAACATGGAGTCCTCACCCACAAGGAAGGGGCCATCTATCTTTCTTTTTAATGTTTTTTCTTAATTTAATTTTTTTAATTTTTTTTTTTAATTGAAGTATAGTTGATAGCCATCTATCTTCACCCCAACAAGACTCTGACTGTCTTGAGCAATAGCCACTTTGGTAGCCTTGCCATCAAAACTAACTGACATTTGCTCTGAGCTAAGGCATGAGGACCATTTGCATGCTTTGGTTTTTAAATCTTTGGTTCAGAATATATCCAAATGACTCACTGGACTATTTTGGTCTCGGGAATCGAGCTGTATTCAGACAGTCTTGCTGCAATCACACATACCAGGGTAGACAGAGGCCCTCCTAAGAAACCACTGGAACATCTGCTGAGGCTGGGGAATCCAGCAGATCTGATCGGGCACCGCTTGAAAATCTCTTGAGCCCTGATCATATTCTTATATTTTAAGTCGCCTACAAATCCTCTCCTGGGTCAAAAATCATTTATGTACATTAACCTTCATTCTCTAAGTCCTCTTGGCTAAAAACACATTTCAAATCTAGGACTCCTGGTTTCTTGCTCTCTCCATCACTGGCCAAAATAAAAAATAAAAGTAAATTTAAAAAGATACCTTACCATGAAGGCTTAAAGAATAATAGGTTACTTTTAACAACAAATACCATAGGTTTCCTGAGTTCAAAAGTAGAAAATATTTATTATAAAGATTTAGAAAATAAAGAAAAGTGCAAAGAAGGAAATTAAAATTACCCAAATGAATTCCAACCACCCAGGCAAAGCCAATGTTAATATTTTGGTGCATGACTTTGCAGACATTTTGGTACACATATTTATAACTATATATACTAACACAGATATAGAGTTTCTTCATAAAATTAAGACCCCGCTGTGTACGCAGTTCTAATACTGCTTTTATCCCTTAGCATTTTATTGTGAATATTTTCTGCAGACACTAACCATAGTTTTGTAAACTTTTTTTTTTAGTTGCAAAATATTTCATTCAAAGCACCACAAACACCGGTTGTGAAGGTGTCTATTTATACGTAATTATTAAGTGACCAATTGTATAGCTAGCATGGCTTAGTAGCAAGGGTGAAATGTTTGACTCTTAAAAAAAAACAAGCTGAAAAACAATATGCTAAGTCACTCAGCTTCACAGAACTTATAGTCAACCCACTTAGAATAAACCAAGACCTCTGAAACGAACAGAGATCAAAATGAGGGTTGTATCAGACACATTTTCTCTAAAGGCTGATCAGAGAACATGCCCTGGAAAGGAAGATTTGCTAGATACTACAGCTTCTAGAGAAACAGAAAATAATTTTAAAATAATACGAAATCATTAAACATTTTTAGCTTCCGACAGGCTTTGCCGTGTGCCAAGTAACGGCAACACAAAGATGACAAAGCCGTAATCTTTAGTTGGATGCTTGAGCTTGCTGAGATCCAGCTGTGAGGAGTGGGCAGAATGAAGTTATAACAAGTCAATGAAGAGCAGCATAACAGTTCCTGGACAGTGAATGGATTTATTTTTCTATCCTTTGATATTTTTTGATATATGTTCAATCAATTCACCTGCTAGGAGACTATCAAATGCAACCAACACTTTCATGATGTGTGGGCACTGTGCTAGGTGCTATGGAAACAAAGATGAAAGAGACACGCCTCTGCCCTCAGGGAACTCACATTTTAGTAGAGACGAGGGACACACAGCAAGTAATTATACTAGGAGTGACAGGAGCATAGAGGGGGAGCTCTGAGAGAACCTGAGCAACTCACTCACCTAAGTGAGGGTGTGTCTCAAGGCTGGTTCCCGCAGAAGAAGTGTGCATCGGAGGTCGAGGGAGGGGGCGGGGGAGAAAGAAGAGGCAAGGCATTCCAGTAAAGGAAGTGAGCAAACACTGGTCAACAGCAGAGAGGAGAGGTATGGCTCTAAGGAGCACGTGAGGCGACGGTGCCAGGAAACGAAAACAGAGGTAAGCGGGCAGAACCACGGAAAAGTTAGAAGCAACGAATTGGTACGGTCACAATTCTGTTTTCAACCATGACCCTGTGTCCTACGTCGTTGAAGAAATGGAAGGTGCGCGATGAGACCTCACCTGTCTCCCATCACAGGGTCACGAAGCATCCATCTTCTGTTTCTTCCCTTCTCTACAAAGTAGGCAAGTCCTTTCCACCTGAGGCCCCCTCCTCCACTCGGCTCTGGATCCATCCACTCCCATCCTAGGAAGGAGTCCAGCGCCTCAGGTATTCCTTCTCTGACAGTGCTCCCAGCATTGCCATCATGCTACTCTTGTCTGGTTTACGCCTGTAAATAAACAACTAGTGCCTGCACCTGCCGTAAAAAACGCTTCTCTTTATTCCACATCCCCCTTCAGTCAGAACTCCAGTTGGTTAGGAGCTGTCTACACAGTACTGCTGTCTGCACTGTACTGCGTTGTTTCTACTTCCTAACTTCTCCTTTCTTTGCTCAACCCACCACGATCTGCTGTCCTTTGCCATCACACCCCTAATAAGGCTCTTGTCAAGGTCACCAAACACCACTGTGGATACTTTTCTCATTTTACTCTAATCAACTGCTGGGGTAGGCAGAATAATTCCCACCCTCCAAAGACTTCCAGGTCCTAATCCCCAGAATTTGTGAACATGTGACCTTACATGGCAAAAGGAACTTTGCTGCTGTGTTGACGGTTAAAGACCTTGAGACAGGGAGACCCCTTCGATTGTTTGGATTCACCCAATCTAAACACATGAGTCCTTAAAAGTGGACGAGGAAGACAGAAGGGTCAAAATCTTCTTCATCTCAAGAGATGACCTCCTCCACCCAGTTTCTTAAGGACACCCAGCTGTCCTTAACCTCCTCCTGTTCTTTTGTCCTCATGTGTAGTCAAATAGGAGATCCCACTGACTTTACCTCCCAAAGTGATTCCAGATCTGCTCCTTTCTCCACCTCGCTGGCTAACACCTCAGTCTACACCATCGTCATCTCTTAGCTGGACTGAGGCCACCTTCTACCTGGCCTCCACACTTTCCTTTCACCCTCCCCTAACCCATGCTCCACGAAGCAAGAGCAACCATGACATGTAAATTCGATAAAACTGCTCCTGTGCCTAGGGTTCCTCAACGGCTTTGCATGGAACTTGGGTAAAATGCACTCCTTCCTATAGGCTACAAGGCCTTGTGTGATACAATTCCTGCCCATTTCTCTGATCCCACCTTAAACTACTCTCATTCTCTTCCAGTTTCCAGTTCTTTGAGCCCCCCCCCCCCAAGCTTTCACACATCTCAGGGTCTTTGCACAAACCATTTTTCTGCCCAGAACATTGATTTCCCCACGTCTTTCCATTCTAGTTCCTTCTCATGCTTTAGATCTCAGCTTCAATGTCATCGTCAAGGACAGCCTTGCTTATCTACACAGCAAAGCAAGTCCACCCTTTTATCCTCCACCTCGAATCCTTGTTTGTTTCCTTTGTGATGCAATGCAGTTTATAAACATGTTAGTTATTTGTCTGTGTACATGACATGGCTTTGTTTGTCTTCAGCACTAGAAAATAAGCTCCGTGAGAGCAGAAACAGTGGTTGGTTCACTGTTTTATTCTTAGCCCTGAAAAGAGAGCAATTGGTCTGCAAGTGGTTGCTGAATTACTTCTTTAATCATTCTGGTGGCACATGGCGAGCAGATGGAGATGGGGAACAAGACTGGAGACAGAAAAAGTGGCTGAGAGATAACCGTGGAGGTCCAAATGAGAGAAGAGAGGAGCCTGGGCTTGATCAGTAAACCATAAAGATGGAGAGCCGGAAAAATGAACTGCACTGAAAAGGTCTTCCTAAGAGGAATGGCAGGTCCCAACTGAGAACAAGAACACAGGAGAGGCAAATTCGAAAAGATGGGAAGAGATGAGCTTGGGCTGGAGTAGAGTGAGGCTGAGGGAACATCCAGGTAAACAGACCCAGCAAACAAATGTCTGTTTAAATCTAAAACTTCAGGAAAGGATTGGACAGGCAACCAAGATTTGAGAGTTACTGCTATTCACAGATATGAGCATATTCACATTTCTATAGTATAGTGTTTCCAGGATGGTCCCAGTTGTCTCACCAAAAAGTCCAAGTCTAAAACCGTGGCTTCATCGTCAACCTAGCAGCAGTGAACATGGAAAGGGACTCAGCCCAGAGCCTTCCTCTAGAAGAACCAATCAATACACAATGAAAGGAAACTCACCACAATGGCATTTCAGAGCTCCAAACAACCCCTTTTCCTCCTCTTCCCCCTCGATCATCCCAAACCTTCCTGGCTACAGATTTCCCGCTTCCTAACAAACCTCAGCCCATAAGCACCAAATGGCCGTGACGCCTGCAGAGCAGACCAAGGAGATACTTTTCAGTATTAGATACAACACCAGCTCAGGATTCCTCCCTGAGAGGTATGGAAACACAGATTCCAGCACTTTCTAGTCTCTTCCTATGTATGTTTGTTATATATGATCACTCTTCCTTTTCTTAATCCCATATTCTTTGCCTGATCGAGCAACATGTATACCTGCCAGATAATGCAGGTATGAGGAAATAATTGGCTGAGTAACATCCAGCTTCAAGTAAAGCAGTGACCAGAAGGACAGAATGGTGTCCAGTCAGATGATCAGTTCATGAGTCATTACTGATTCTTATTGAAATCCATGTAAATACTAGGATGCACTTTTCTGCTTTGATAATAGTACCTTTAACAGATTTCATGGCAAAATCTACCTTAACAAAACAGATGGTGTATCAAGAGTTCACTTGTTAACCTGATTGTTTAAAACTCTGAATCTACTTTTATAGATACACAATATTCCAATGGGGAGTTTGCTACAAAATGCCCATTTAACTGATAACATAAGTGAGTCATAGATCTTTGAAGCTGAAACAGGCCTTCAGGGAGTGGAAGTCATCTTATCCATCACAGATGAGCAAACTGAGGCTGTCGTAGGACATATAATTAGTCCTGTGAATAATGCGTTTAACCCATACACCAAGTCTGTGAGATTTCAACGCGGGATGCTGAGAGCACAGGATTTTTGCTTTTGCTTTGACAGTGGGTGCAAGGTCTTTCCTAGTTTCAAACCACTGGAAGGGATGTGGCACCGATGGCTTGAGAAATGATTTCCAGAAAGGAATCAGCCGAGGAATCAAGGTACGGGATGGGGAGAAAGATCCAGAAACTTGCTGGGAAAGCAGAGATCCTAATAAAAGTAACCATACTAACTATCCTCTTATAATTTTTTAGCACCACTGTTTATGAAATGCCTTTAACATAAGAGGCAAAGAAGTGCTGGCAGGGAGGGGGTAAAAGAGGAGGGCAGCCTAGGTCTAAGGAGAAGAGAAAAGGGCCGAGAGGAATGGGAACACCGGGCAGCATCACCAGGATGGGCGGACCCCCCACCTGAGGCCCTGCTCCTCCCCTGTGTGACCAGCAAAACCAGCAACGAGGAGGCATCAGAAGGTGGCCTTTCCTCTTCCAGCCTGCTGCTAATTAGATCGTAGGGTGCTTAGCAAACATCTGAATGAATGCACATACACTGGGGATCTTAAAGCAAGATGAAGAAGTGTTTGCTTCTGCTGAGCTTTACAGGTCAAATGAGGCTGCTTTTGATAGAAAATGCAAGAGGATGGTAAAAACGTAGATAAGGGGACTAAGCGGGCAGGCTGTGACTTGTCAATTTATAGAAGGTAGTAACAGCATTTTATTTAAGACTTGGTGTTTGTGGTAGTCAGTTCAGTTAGCCCAGCTGGGGTCCCAACGAGGATGGAATGAATCTGGAATTCCTGCGTGGACGTTGCTCAATCTCACACGCACAGACTGCGGCTCAAAAATGGTCCCAGTCATTTAAAACAGCTGTCTGACATTCATTCATTCGTTCATTCATTCAATCAACAAACACTTTCAAGGAGGAGCTATTACGTGCCAGGCTCTGTGAGGGGGTCTCTAAAAGTAAACAAAACGTCTCCTCTCTTAATGAGCATATAATCTAGCAGAGGAGATAAAAAGATACCAAACTAAAAATAATAATTAGCAGTGATTGAGTGTTTATAAATGGGAAAGCACTATACTAAATATTATACATGTAACAACTCCTTTAATCTTCATGAAAATTCTATAGTCAACTATTACCATCTCCATTTTACCAATGAGAAAACCAGTCTCTAAGGGGAAATAGTTCACATGCCCCAGAGCTGGGGTTTGGGGTCAAAAGTTTAATTTCAGAGTCCATTTTCTTGACTGTGGAGTATGGTGATCACGTACTTTATCACCTAAATAGGGACACTTTTGTGATTGAAAGATAGTATGAAAAACAATAAAAATTATACAATATGTTAATATTTGTTTATTGATCAGCAGATGGGTTTCATGATGGTGAACCTATACAATTCAAACCTGTTTTTTCTGAAATATATATTAAAATGCATATGTATGTATATACATATGTACATTAAAGCAAAATGTAGAAAAATACTTCATACTGATTAGCCGAGCACTATAAAATGACACAAGCAGAATTATTTTTCTCGGCACGTGTTCCCTTAAAAGTCAGTTTCTGAGCCATCAAGCCTCTAACGCTAGGTCTCACAGACCACAGCTTGGACCACAGTGATGACAAATGCTCGCCTCCCCCCCAGGACGGGAAGGCACTAGCCAACCCTGACCGCTTGGATTTACCAGGAAGCAAGCACCCTGCAGGCTCTCTCTCCGTGAAAGGCAAGGACAAGAGACCTAAGTCGTTGCTGTGTCTGTGCATTAACATAAAATCACGCTTGCTGCATTAAACCCCACGCACGAATTGAGATCATGGCAGAAGCCAGAACTACAGGTGGTCGTCTGTAAAACTCATCCTGGCTTGTTTTAATGCATCTACTAAATAATGATGGTTTACTTTAAAAAATAAAAATAAAAAATCTGGGGTAAATGCTAAACCAGATGGAATGCAGGACAAAGGAGTTGTCCAAGACTGTCCTGAACAGATGAGGATGCATGGTCTTCTAACTACTGAGCGAGTTAATCAACTGCCCTAACAGGAAGCAGATGTCAGAAGGAACTGCCACAAGCAAGCGTCACACATGTGCGGGAGTAGATCACCCCTGGTTTGGGTAATCAAAATAACTTTTCTTTTGCCTTTTATTATAAGAAAATTTAAACATACACAAAAGAGAACAATCTAATGAACCCCTAAGTACCCATCACCCTGATGAAACAATTATCGATTCTGGGCCAGTCTTGCTTCATCTACAGCCCTGCCCCCACTAGACTTCTTGAAAGTGAGTCCCAGACATCATATAATTTCATCTGTACGTTGTTCAGCATGTCTTCCTGAATAGTAAGGAGCCTTTGGGGAAAACTTTATCCATGAGATATCATTTGAGCTAAGTCTTAAAAACATGATTTCTTAAAGGCAAATATGGAGAGCAGAACATTCTAAGGGGAAAGGGAAGGAAAGCAGTAAGGACAAGAGCGTAGATGTGGGGAAGTGAGGGACTGGAGGAAAGTCTAAGTGGAAGGAAGCCCAGACTCCATGAAGGGCAAGAGATGCCCAGAAACGAGGCCGGGACTCAATCACACAGGGCGACACATACAGGGAAAAACCATCCCTGGGCATAGAGACGTAAAGAAGATGAAACTGTAGTTCGTAGTGGTTACGAACTTTACCCAAGGCCATCAAACTAATACAGGGTAGAACTGGGAGTTGAACCTAAAGTCCTTTAGGCTGTGGGTCTAGAATTCACTGGAAGAAACCATCCTTATCATGGCCCTGGGGGAAAAGTAGATGGCTCAACACAAACCCAGTAGCACTCAATAGCACACTGTGTTCTGCTGTCATTTTACGGTAGGACTGCGTGTTCTGGAATCCACAGAGAGCAGCCAAGCATCTCCTCATTGCTGGAGTGTTCTTGCGACACAGGTCAGCAGACCAGAGTCCATGCCCCCGTAAAGAAGATGCTGACCTGCTCCCTGCTGGTAACTGAGGCAGAGGGCCTCACGTTCTCCCTGGCTGTATCCAAAGCCAGCCCGTAAAGGGTTCTGCAATGTGCCCAGGGGTCTGCGAGGAAGCAGGAGGGCCCGAGAAGGAACATTCAGCATGATGTTTGCACGTTGCGATCCCAAACGTGTGTGATTCATTCCAAATGCGAGCTGAAAACCTCACTAATGTCACCTTCCTTTCCAAACTGCCTGATTTCAAATTTCTACACGTAAATTCTGACTAAAACTGACATCGTGCTTTCTGCAAAAGAAAGCAATTTGACTGCCAACCACGGAGGAAAAGTTCTGAAAGGTGGTACACAGATGGGGTGTTTTTTTTTTGGTAATGTGTGATTGACAATTAAAACGGAATCTTGCTGGCCTGGGCTCCTTCCTGGCTACTACGAAGCCGGTTCAGTTGGTGACAGTTTCCGTGACTATCAGAGTTAGGCTGGGGACAGACTGCAGCGGCCTCGGATGACCT
This sequence comes from Balaenoptera acutorostrata, assembly GCF_949987535.1. Taxonomy (NCBI): domain Eukaryota; kingdom Metazoa; phylum Chordata; class Mammalia; order Artiodactyla; family Balaenopteridae; genus Balaenoptera; species Balaenoptera acutorostrata. Next base: position 61,613,181 of record NC_080083.1, read on the forward strand.
CTGCCGGGCGAGGGCCGCCTCGGGGCGGTGAAAGGCAGCTCCCGGGAGCCCCGGAGACGGCCCTCTCAGCAGCCCGCTTTCTCAAACCAACTCTCCCCAGAACAAAAACGACCCTGTCGGGCACCAGAAACAGTCGGACAAACATGCCTCTGGACAAAGCAAGGCCATTCAGCGGCCCCGGAGCTGTGTCTCCCACCCCTCGGGAGCAGGGACCCAACAATGCACGCAGAGTCGGCTGTAAAACGTGGAAGAAAGAAACGTCTGTGGAAGGCGGAAGGGATGAGGTCAAGGGGAAGTCGCTGCTCTCATTCCTTCCGTCTCACTGCGACCACGTGCTGCTGGCTGCGCCCGCGGTGCAGGTTGGAGGTTCAGAAACCATGTCACACGCGGGCCCGTGGGGACCACGGGGAGCCGGTAACACAGGGGCAAACGATGGTGGGAAATCACGAAGCTTTCGTCTCGTCATTTCAACAGCTGTCACGGCGAAACGCGCTGCTCCCCTTTCTGCGTGCCGCCGGGAGGTGAAGGAATGAGGGGGCAGGAGTTGTGTCGCTAGAAAAAGGGCTTCTTACGAGTAGCTGGACAAGGTAGTGGGCGTTTCAAATCTGTGCCACACAGGTTTTGCTCCTAGTTCTCTAAGCGACTCTGCCTCGACTCTCCCCATCAAAGTCTGCCCTGACCTAAGAGTCCATCCCCAGCCTGTCCTCTCCCTGTGCCCCCCGCCCACGCTCACGTTTTCTGGGACGCCCGGCCACTTCTCAACACCGAATCCCAGGCTAGACGTGAGCCTGAGCTGCAGCCTGCTCGGATCTTCTCAATGATCTCCCACCTTTCAGCACCGCGCTTCTCCCATCCACGGTCCTCGTAGCTGTGACAGACGTGTGGGCACTAAAATCCAGACTTGTGGTCCCCCTTACTCCCCCTGACTTCCTCAGCCTCATCTGTCAGTACTCCCTCAAGACACCTCGGGGTCCTGCTGGTGAGGGTGCAGTGCCTGAAACACGTCTGCCTCCGCCCTCCTGATGCCGCAGCCCAAGACACATGCTCACCCTTCAAGATTCAGCTCCGGGAGGATCCCTCCTATTACGTCTCCGCCTGCTCACCGCTCACCCCATCCGCATCACTCCCTCCCCGGCCATCGGACCCTCACCTTTCCTGTATGTTCAGCAAGTTGTGTCATTTATTTGGTGACAAGACTGCCCCGTGCTAAACCCTTAGTATCTTAAATGCAAGGACCATGTTTGTTTCATTGTACTGTGCCGAATGGACCACCTGGAATATGTCTGCTGAATATGTGAAAAAGAGAAGGAAAGAAGGAAGGGAGAGAGAGAAGGAAGAAGGAAGATAATATATATATATATTTATTTGAAAGGTGCCCCCCGAAAAAAAAAGAAAGACGCCCTGCATTTGGTGCCTTCTTATTCTGTTTCCTTTCAACCTCAGTACCTACTCTTCCATTGAATTTTAAAGATTTAGTTTACAGTTCTCAAACAGAAGATAATGACTTGTTTAGCTACCCCAAATATGAGTGTATTCTATAAAACAAGGGGAGATTTTAGTCAGAATCAGTTCCACAAGAATAATACAGGCAAGAATTTACCTGAAGAAATTTGGTAATTAAATGAATTAGGAATTAAAATAACTAGCTTAATGCTAAAAAGAAGTTTTTGCAGTAAACCTGAATTTGTAAAACATGATTTTTTTTAGTGCATACCATACTGTAATAATCAAGGCAATTCAGCTCTTTTTCTCGAGTATGTTTCAAACAGAGTTAACATATAACCCGTATGTAACAATATTGCTATGTTTTTAGTCATTTTATATTTAAGGGTCCAAAATATTATTATATTCACAAAATATTACTGTTTGTGAATGTCAACCAGTTTTTAATTTATATTCCTTCGGAAACATGCTACCCTGGTCATACACACTAATCTGTATCACTGAAAATAACCAAAGATGATAATTCACACACAGAGTCTCAGCCCCACATAGAAGTTCTAATTGCCCTGGAAACCTGTAGGGTTTTTAAGTATAAAAACCCTGAGTGACTGACTACTCTCCTACCCTGAGGGTTGGCAAGGAAAGCGAGAGTGAGGTCCATTTTCTCCCTGGCTTAGGGACTGATACTCATGCTCAGCTTCGCACACCAGCAAAGCAAGTCAGAACCATGATACGTGATTTTTTTTTTATGGGGCTGCCAACCTCTAAGAGGTCTGCTTTAAAGCACTCAAAAAGGGCTTCCCTGGTGGCGCAGTGGTTGAGAATCTGCCTGCTAATGCAGGGGACACGGGTTCGAGCCCTGGTCTGGGAAGATCCCACATGCCACGGAGCAGCTGGGCCCGTGAGCCACAATTGCTGAGCCTGCGCGTCTGGAGCCTGTGCCCCGTGACGGGAGGGGCCGCGATAGAGAAAGGCCCGCGCACCGCGATGAAGAGCGGTCCCCGCACCGCGATGAAGAGTGGCCCCCGCTTGCCGCAACTGGAGAAAGCCCTCGCACGAACCGAAGACCCAACACAGCCAAAAATAAATAAAGAAATAAAGCACTCAAAAAGGTCAGTGAATATGAAAATAAAGACGCCTCTGGTGACTTCTGTAAGAAGAGTTTTGGTGGTGAAGTGGGAAGAGATGCCAGACCAGAGGCACTAAAAGTTGCACGGGCGCAGACAAAATGGAGAGACTGAAGAGAACAGAGACAGTGGCAACATAGGATGGACTTAAAAGGAGTGACACCCACAGAGACATGGGCCACGACCAGAAGAGGCAACAGATGGGAACAGAAACGTCTCTTTCTTTCCCTGGAACCGGGAGACGCTGCACTGTTTAGTGCAAGATAGAGGAACACTCCAGTAACGGGATGAAAGCCAGGTGGAGACCTGGGGGCAACAGGAGAAGGGCAGCACTGCCGAGAGCAGCAGGGACGCAGACCTCAGCAGAATTAACACTAAGCATGAGGACAGGCCTCATAAGGCCACAGTTTGGTGGAAATCAGAGACAGCTACACAGCTAAGAAATGCCCTGGGATGTGGTTCTCAGACTTCAGGGTGATAGAAATCTCCTGGGGTATTTGTTTCAAAGGTTGTGGCCCTGTTCCCTGGGATTCTGATTTAGTAGGTCTAGGGCAGGTCCTGTGAATGTGCATTTTAGGAAGGAAGGAAGGGAGGGAGGGAGGGAGGGAGGGAGGAAGGAAGGAAGGAAGGAAGGAAGGAAGGAAGGAAGAATTGTAAGTTTTTCTGAAGGACCCCGCATTCAAGGGTGATTGTGTTAGAGGTGGTAATGGGACCATAACTTGAAACCAGCCTAAAGCAGTATCTCTCAAACTTTAACACGCTTATGAATCTTCTGGGGATGTTGGTAGAATGCAGATTGTGAGGTAGCAGGTCTCGGGGGAGACTGGAGACCCTGAATTTCGAACAAGCTCTCTGCTGTTGCCAGGCTGCTAGTCTGCAGGTCCAGGGACCACACTAGGGATAACAAGGCCCCAGCAAAGGATGTAGTTTGAAAAGGAGAGGAAGCCCTGTGAAAATGCCAGACTGGGCTCCTTCATTTACTCAAGCATCATGCAGAACGGTGGGCCAAGCACTGAGGATTCCCAGATGAATACTGCTCAACATGGGGGACAAACATGCCAACAGGCATTGGATAAGAGAGGGGAAACACCATTACAGGGCTTAGCAATGGGAGTCCTTCCTGAAGTGTTCATTGTTGGTGCACAAAGGTAATTCCAGGCAGAGTAGGGAGTCACAAGCTCATTCTCTAAATCCCCAAGCTGTATCCTTCAACAAAAGAAGCCACCACTACAGAAAGGTACTGAGGTCTCTCGGAGGCAGGAACTCTTGCTGGGGAGTCTCCCAGGGAAAAGAGCACTTGAACTGGGTCCAGAAGGATGGGTCCATAATGTCCAGGTGGAAAAGGAAAAGGGTGTTGTCAAAGGGAGCGGCAGGTGCAAAGGTGTGGATTGTGAAAGGGCTTCGAGCCAGCGGCCCGTCAAGCAGTAGGTCAGGCAGAGCTTCCGAGCTAAGAAGCTGGCTTTCATTGTGGTGGCCAGAAGGAAACAGCGACAGCAATTTTAGAGCAGGAGGATGATGATAAGTGTTTTGTAGGAAGATACTTAGCAGCAGTGTAAGGGGGCAGGTGGTGTCAGAGCACCCACAAGAGATAAGTAGCCTCCAAAACAAAGCAGTTAACGCAGATGAAGACAGAAAGCCGGGCAGGGGAGACATGAAGGCAGAATAGCAGGACTTAGTGGGCAGGAATGAGGGGGAAGATCATTCGGGACAGACACCACCCCAGATGTCCGTTATCTCGCAGGGAGAGCTTTCGGTCCCACCAAGCATATCTCTGTGAACACTGACGGCAACTTCTCACCCGCAAATGACTAGCTCTGCGTTAGGAAAGTCATAGGTGTGTAGTGCTCAGCAGACCAAACTAGAATGAGTTCAAAGATCTGATTATTACAGTAGAGAAGGTTAACTCAGGACAGTCTCTAGTATCAATTATTTTAAAGTTCCAAAGACATAAGGTTGCCCTACTTTAAAATAAGACTCAACACAAATCCCAGGCCACTCCCAACCAAGTTCTTTCCCTGTAAAAGAACAGAAGAGTCATCATAAAGCCTAGATACTATTTTCCCCCAGAGATCAGATGTATAGGCATTCCCCCAGGCCGACCACAGTCAGGTTCCAAAATGCTCCACTAAATATGGTGACCAACTCATTCCACATTGCCCTGGACATTCCTGGCTTTAAAACTGAAAATCCACACCCTGGGAACCCACTCAGTCCCAGGCAGATCTATACAGTTGGTCCTCCCACAACTAACAAAGATCCAGATGATAGATTTTCTAGCCTATGTTAACAAGTATAAGATAAAGAAGAACAAAGGAACCATTAGATCAGGGATTTTTAGGAACTTTGTGTTCGTGTCCATTTAACTTTCACAGTATTTCAATGGGGTCCATTTTAAAGATAAGTAAACTGAGAATAAGAAAGCTAAGTGATGCACAAGGCTACATAACAACCAGTCCCAAACGGAAAGCTTTTAAGAATCACTTGATTCCTCTCACCTTGAGTATGGCAACTTGTCATCCTTAAGTAAATGTTTGGTGAGTGCAGAGGTTTTTCCCATAAGGGAAACTGGGGCAGGGCAAGAGTTAGAACCCCATCCTACAAACACCAAACCTACAGCCTGCTGCGTCCTGAAATAGAAAAGCTTATCATCATAGTAAGAGAATTAATGGTTCTCTCTCTTTAAGTATGTTTTACTTGGGGCTACCAATGTTTGTCTATGTAATTAATTACTATTCTTCCCCAGACATATTTTTTAAATCATTAACAGCAATTTCAAACATTAGAATCTTCCCTAAGTCAACTTCATCTTTTTCTTTGGTTATACTATCCCTTACTTGCTCTCCTAGAAATCTAAATTCTTAAGGGTGAAATATGCACATCCAAATATAATTTTAGCAAGAATATCATTACCATCATTAAAATACTTTGGGTCCTTTGAACGGTAAGCACACATTTACAAACTTTTTTGTATTTTTGAAACATGCAGCAGAGACATCAGATGCTCTCTGAATACACGTGAGTTCCCCCACATTTCCGAGCCTCCCTTGCCGTTTGTTCTGGCCAATGGGATGTGAGTAGAAGTGACAGGTGCCACTTCTGGTTTAGGAATTAGTTAGTGAAAAGCCCACGTTAGGATCTCTGGTTCTCTCTTCTCCTGCCATAAACACCTTCAAAATCCACGTGTCCTACATGGCATTGCTGAAGGAGAGTAGTCTAAGACTCATCCAATTTTATCTGATATAAAATGAGTGAAACAGCATTTTGTGTTAGGTCACTGAGAGCTGCCAGTTACTTTGATAGCTTACCCTGGCTACTTTCTTTTTTTTTCTTTCTTTTCTCTCAATTATGATATTTCTTGTGTGGGTCTTAAGAAAAAAACATCCAAATTTAAAAGAAGGCAGAAGGTCGACTGTGTCTTTCAGTGACACATTAGAGCAGTTGTTCTTGAAGCGTGACCCCTGGATCACCAGTACGAGCGTCACCTGAGGCCTCCGTTAGACACCCCAGGGGCTCCCGCCACACACCTATGGAAGGAGAAACTGAGGCTGCGTCCACGAATCTAGTTTCCACAAGCCCTGGCGGTGATGCTGACGCAGGCTCAGATGTGGGAACCATTGTTCCAGAGCACTCTCTAATTGTTTGACGTGGTATCTTCTACTGAGTAAGGCCCGGACTCCATGAAGTTGTGTGTTAACTTGCATTAACATCTGTACAGATGCAAATGACTTCTGTCTGGTACCAAAAATAACCTCAACGGTTACAGTCTTATGGCCCTGAAAGATCAGCAAGTTTTTTACCTGAACTATCAACCCTATGCCAACCATCTTTCTTCAGGGTCTATAAAGCCTCATTGTCTTGATTTCTCCCATGAACCAGCTTTGCTGTCCTCATTAACGAATTACATAATTATTCAATATATGTTCCCTACGTATTTGTATGAGTCACATTTGTAACTATTTAGAAATCGTACTTTGACAATGGTGACTTGGATAAACAACGTGAAATATTCTAGAACTCCACAGACGTATAAAGCTTGAGAAGGACAAAAGTAAAACGTGAAAACTGCATTCAGAGATTCTACCCGAACCCTGAGAAAGTCTACTTAATAATCACAAAGTCTGTAAAAGAATCAACTAGCTACTTGTGCTTTGGTGGGGGGGAGGGGGGGTTTACATTTTTACCTTTATGTAGTCCACAAAGGTGTGAAGTAAGTCAGGCTCATGTAAATACGCAAAGGCTGCTCAAGAATAAGTAGGTTCAAGATAGTAATTAGTAAGAGAAAGAAGCAGCATTTTCTTTTCTTTTCTTGACATATAGTTGATTTACAATATTGTGTTAATTTCTGCTGTACAGCAAAGTGATTCAGATATACCTATATATATATCCCTTCTTTTTCATATTCTTTTCCATTATGTTTTATCAGAGGATAGTGAATATAGTTCCCTGTGCTATACAGTAGGACCTTGTTGTTTCTACATCCTGTATATAATAGTTAGCCTCTGCGAACCCCAAACTCCCAATCCACCCCTCCCCCACCCCCTTGACAACTACATGTCTGAGTCCGTTTCTTTTTTTTTCTTTAATTTTTATTGGAGTATAATTGATTTACAATGTTATGTTAGTTTCTGCTGTACAGCGAAGTGACTCAGTTATGCATATACCTATACCCACTCTTTTTTAGATTCTTTTCCCACATAGGTCATTACAGAGTACTGAGTAGAGTCCCCTGTGCTCTACAGTAGGTCCTTATTAGTTGTCTAGTTTATATATAGTAGTGTGTATTTGTCAGTCCCAATCTCCCAGTTTATTCCTCTCCCCACTTCCCGCTTGGTAACCATAAGTTTGAGTCTGTTTCTATTTTGTAGATAAGTTCATTTGTGTCATATTTTAGATTCCACATGTAAGTGATGTCGTATGGTATTTGTCTTTCTCTGTCTGACTTACTTCGCTTAGTATGATCATCTCTAGATCCATCCATGTTACTGCAAATGGCATGATTGCATTCTTTTTTATTTTTATATAATATTCCATTATATATACGTACCACACAGAAGCAGCATTTTCTATCTCAACAGTGTTGATATCAGGCCCTGATAATTTTCTGCGGCCGAGGGTTGTCCTGTGCATCGTATAAGGTTTAATAGCCTATCTGACCTCTACCCAGCAGTTGCTGGCAGCAACCCCCATCCTGTGTGACAAGCAAAACTGCTCTTAGATGTTGCCTGATATTCTCTAGGGAACAACATCTCTCCTAGTTGAGACTCCCTGGGTTAGAGGAGTGTGCAGAGAGCAAAAGAAGGTGCTTTTGACATTTGCAATGATAAGTCCTGTCAGATTTCCACACTGTAGTTACCCAGCTGGGACACACCTTCTCACTTCTATCACTTTCTAATTCATTCATTATGACCTTTAGAAACTCCTGACAAGATTCTAAACTGTATAAGAAAAGGGAAAAAAACGTGGGGAAAAAGAAGAATGTAATCTAAAAATGAAAAAAAAAATTAAAGAGAAAACAAGTGAGAATGGGATACACAAGAGTGTAAGACAAGATAGAAAGTAAAGGACTAGAAATTACACGTGTTATAATGGTCAGACTGCATCAACTCTCTCCTTCTGGAGAAAATGAACAGAGCAATGGGATGGTGTAAGGGTCAGTAATACGCACCCAATATTCCATTTGCTCCCCTATATTTCCCAGCCCTCCTTGCAGCTGGATTGACCCATGTGATCGGTTCTGGCCACTGAAATATGAGACGTGAAATATGTCATTTTCAGGCTGAGGCAGTGAGGCGCTCCCTTGTCATGGAGACTGGTGACAAGGCCATCTTCTCCAGATGGTACAACCATCGATGGCGGAGCCTCCATCAGGCCAGGTCACTGAGTCACTGAGAGGGGTGGGGTTTCCTGACGTTTCATTAGGGACATGGAGCTTGGGCAAGGAATAATATTTTTCTTGTATTAAGCCACTGAAATTTGGAGGTGTTTTGCAACCTAGTCTAAGCTGACGAACATAGTAAGAATAATAACTCCATTCCAATGAAAAGGCTACTGAAGTCCTCAGAATTCAAATCCCAATTTTTCTTCATCAAATTGCCCATTGCCAAATTACTTTTTTTTTAATTTTTGTTTTATATTGGAGTATAGTTGAGTTACAATGTTGTGTTAGTTTCAGGTGTACAGCACAGTGCTTTAGCATAAATATACATATATCTATCGTTTTTCAGGTTCTTTTCCCATATAGGTTATTACAGAGTATTGAGTAGAGTTCCCTGTGCTCTACAGTAGGTCCTCGTTGGTTACCTATTTTATATACAGTAGTGTGTATGTGTGTTAATCCCAATCTTCTCATTTCTCCCTCCCCCCCACCTTTCCTCTTTGGTAACCATAAGTTTGTTTTCTATGTCTGTGACTTTGTTTCTGTTTTGTAAATAAGTGCATTTGTATCATTTTTTTTAGATTCTACATATAAGTGATGTCATACGATACTTGTCTTTGTCTGACTTGCTTCACTTACTATGATAATCTCAGAACTTTTAAGTTTTGTATAAATGGATGAGATATGGAATTCAGAGGCCACACTTCCCCACAATAGAGGAAAACTGAATCAACTAAACAATCACCAAATAATGTTTTACTACAGTCTAATCAGAATTCCATGCATGCATCTAAGCCGAGTTTAGATGACAGAATTCCACAGGGTGAAACGAGATTACTAAACAACGACAATAATACAAAATAACAATAATAATATAAGTATTTTGGTTGCGGGCCTAAGATGTGCCCAGAACTACATTATTTGCTTTATTTAGTTACGACATGTAATAATCATTACAACAAGTTTACAAATTAGATATTGAGGCAAACACAGTTGGCTGCCCACTCGGTTTGCTAACAAAATCACAGTTTTGTTCTGAAAATGGGTGGCAGGGCTGGTGGGCCCCTCCACCAGCCTCAGGAGATGAAGAGCAATTGATTAGTGTATGCCTGCCACACACCCCTAGATATAATCATGCTTGTTTACGTTTTCCCAGGGTTAAGAAAAGACAAAGAGGAGTATGGACCAGAGACCATATGTAGCCCACAAAGCCAAAATATTCACAATCAGACTCTTTACAGAAAAAGTTTGCTAACCCCTATTTTATGCCAACCGCGGTAAATTAACGCCTTTTGCCAATATGGGTTTGAGGGGGAATAAGTAACACAGCTTTTGGCTCCAGGTTTGAAATCTGAGAAGTCTTCTGGGAGCTCCTGGAAAGCTTTTCCTTCCTGATTAAAATAATAATAAGACCCAGGGGAGAAATGTCCCCTTCTTTTCCTGCCTTTTGATGTTGTCATGTGACATCATGATATTTGGGGCTACAGAGCAGCCATCCTGTGACCAGAAAGAAAAAGTCAAGGAAATCACGAATTGAAGAGATACCCTCCCAAGCCCGGGCAGGGTTAAATTGGTGAATTAACCAACTCTGGAGGGACGCCTCTCCAGGTATTCTTGTAGACGGAGTAAGAAACCCCCGTTGTGCAACCACTTTTGCTGGTATTCAGTTACTTGCAGTGGACAGAATCCTATTCTCTTTCCATGGTCCCTCAGTAAACGAAGTCACATCCCCAGCATATATAATGGAACTTGAGAAGCTGCAGTAGTTATTAGACTCTCTGCTCCCAGCTGCAACACTCTTCAGAACCTTGTAGGCTGCCCCCCACGCCCCCCAGAATCATGATTCTCTAACTCTAGCTTAGGCAAGAAAGCTCTAAATCTTTGAAGTTCAGCCTTGAATAGTAAATACTTGAGCAATTCCAGCATCACAAGGTTAGAATCTTGCATTTAAAAAGTGCAAAAAAAAAAAAAAAATTTGTGAACCATATGCTGTTGACACAATCCCTTAAAAATGTTGCTACTTACAAAGTATTATTATCCCCAGATACATATTTTCAAAATAATTTTGACATATCTTTATAAAAGTTCCTTGAATTTACCTTTTCAATTGCCCTGGGTCTCCCTACATGAAACAAAAATCACCTTGAGCGGTCAAGTAGGTTCTCTGTAAGAAACATCATCAAATATGTACGCGCCCATGACTACGTTAGAAGGTTATTCCCTCTGGACACAGTCAGAGCATCTGTCCTGATCATTTACTCTGGTCAAGACTGGCTCCTGTGGATAATGACTTAATCACTGGAGCCTGGAAGCTTTCACCGTGCTCAAAGGCTGTCACCGCACCCGGTGATGGAAAAAGCGCTTCTGGCTAGGAATGCAGACGTCAGCCAAGTCACAATACCTTCCTGATCTTTCTTTTCTTGCCTCTACCACAACAAAGAATTCCGACTGTGGCACTGAGAAATAAGTTTGTCTGAATACAGCCCTTAAAATCTGAAGAATTCCATTTTCATAGTTACAACCTGTGGGCCATAAATGGTTATCTATGCAGGTTAAATTTCCCTCTTCATTTCAGCATCTAGGACAATGTGTTGGGGACATTTTTTTCCTTTAAATCCAAGGCAGTGGTTCTTAACCTTGGCCGTACATTGGCATCCCCAGAGAGCTTTAGAATATAATGATGCCTGGGCCCGCCTCTGGAGTTCTGATTAATTGTGTCAAATGCAGCCTGGGTATTGGGAGGTCTAAAATATCCCCCAGGTGATTCTAACATACAGTCAAAGTTGAGAAACACTGACCCAAGGTCAGTGGCAAACAGAAGAAAATGTAATTAAAGAGCTACCCGCAAGGGAAAAATAGCTAAACTGCATTTACAAAGGGCTAACAGAACTAGAAGAGTTCCTCCTACAATTTAACACTTCCAAAATAACAGGAAATCAATTATTATTAATTAATAAGCAGCTAAAAATACACACACACACTAAAAATTATTTTAAAAAAGGAGAGAGGGACTTCCCTGGTGGTCCAGTGGTTAAGACTCCGCACTTCCACTGCAAGGGGCGCGGGTTTGATCCCTGGTCGGGGAACTAAGATCCTGCGTGCCGCGTGGTGCGGCCAAAATAAACAAATAAACAATAAAGAGAGACAGGAGAGAGATGGCCAGGAGAAGGAGACCAGACGTAAGGAAGGAGGGTGAATGCGTCTGGCCCCCTTGGTCGTAAATCTTACCTACGCCTCCCTGTCCGCACCTTCCGTAAACTGCACATCAGAATCACTTCTTAAGCGCACCCAGCTCCTCAAGCCCCGAGTCCAGGGGCTCAGCAAACTGCCGCCCATGGGCCAGATTTGGCCTGTCGCCTGTTTTGGTAAATAAAATTTTGCTGGAACACCGCACACTCACTCATTATCTGCCTGCTTTCACTCTCTGACAGCAGAGATGCCAAGGAAGCCCTAGGCCCACAGAACCTACCGTCTGGCCCTTTACAGGAGCAGTTTTCAGCCCACTGCTCTTGTCCATCATCCTGTCCATTAGCACACCTGGCGTTAATGTGCCTGCCTTTTCTACCTCTCCCACCCGTGCACGTCCTAGAAATCTGCACCTCTGCTCCTGCCAGAGTCTCTGCTCTGCTGCTCAGGCCCATCCAGGGGCACCGCAGCAGCTCCAGGGGTCCCTCTGTTCCAGTTCGCTTGGGGTCCGCTCCTCGGCTCTGACCAGGACACCTCAGAGGCCTGGCTGACCGTCACTCTGTGCAATACCAGCTTTCAGGCAAAAAAAAAAAAAAAAAAAAGCACCAAAGTCCTTACCCATTTGCTATGATTGAATGTCCTCATGCTAGAAGCCAACTAAGATATCTGACATGCCCTGCTTCACAACCTAAGTTCAAACCTCCCTTATCAGCTTCTGGTCTTCCCTGATTAAATTTCGTTTTCTTCATTTGCTTTTACTACCTTGCTAAAACCTAAGTAACGCATTTCTCAATTATCCCCATAGTTCTACTATTTCTTAGCAAAACTTTTACCATGGCAGCAAAAACCAGGGGTGATTCCAAAAGCCCCTTTATTATTATTTGCTTGCCTTCACATCTGTATTTTTAAATACAGGGTGAAGCTCTAATTGAACTTTTTGGAAGGGAGATGGAAAGGAAAGACATGAGAATCTATTGCTATCTAGAATTAAAGTTTCCATAGGAGACGGGAAGGGTTTTAGAGACAATATGATGTGTATTTGCTTCTAAGATAAACGTTCTTCTCTCCTCTGCCCATCAGTAAAGGACTGTCTCCACGTTTGCAATCTGGTACTGAATTGTGGACGCAATACCCAGATGCCCTGGGCAGAGACAGAGAAGGAAGGCATCTCACTCTTCCTTTCCCCTTCTCCTGATAGCATTCCTTTGCTCATAATACCATATCGATGACCTTGGCACTACCGACATTTGGGGCCTGGTAATGCCCTGTTGTGGAGCTGTCTTGTGCACTGTAGGATGTTCGCCAGCCTCTCTGGCCTCTACTCCCAAGATGCCAAGAGCACACACACGAACACACAGCCCCTCCCAGCTACACAACCAAGACTGTTTCCGGACGCGGCCTACTGCAGCCTCGGGGGCAGCCCCGGCCCTCAGCTGGAAACCACCACGGCCGGGGAGCTGGTCCCACAGACCTCCCTGCGCACTGGCGGCCCCTCCCCACCTCCTCCGCCCTTGGGGCTCCCCCTCTGTCTAGGCCTTCATCACCTTTGACCTGGACGGCAGTAACACCCTCCCGGCTGGCTTCCTGGCCGCCCTCCCCCCGTGGGGCTCACAGACCCTCCAAGCTGCCGCTGGGGAGCAGTGGTCGCCGGGGTGGAGCAGCACCGAGCGTGGCCTTCAGGCCCGAGGCGCGCCCTCCCCGCTGGCGGAGCCTCTCCTGGGAGCGGCCTCAGTTGCAGAGCCGCCTCCCAGTGGCTGCGCGCCCTCCACAGGGCCAGCCTCATCCAGTGACGGCAGGTCCACAGGGCCAGCCTCATCCAGTGACGGCGGGCGCGTAAAGGCCCGACCCCGTGCCTCTGGGCGGGACCCCTGGGGTGAACGCTTCCAGCTCCGAAGCATCCCTGTGGCCCGGGCCTCATCAGCTTAGTCGGTCCCCTCTTCCTTCCGTCCAGCCATGTTCCGTTCACTCCCCTTCAATTCTAGTCCCGAGAGCACTCCCCAGAAACCTCCTGCATGAAAAGCTCCCTCTCTGGGTCTGTTTCCTGAGGGACAAAACCAAAGACACAGAGTTCTCTTTCTACATAACAAAGCTGGTCATGCCCCTCCCCTGCCAGCAGCCTGCACTGGCTCCCATGGCCTACACGGAGGGGCCCCAAAGAACAACGATCGGAGGGGCACACAAGGGCATCAGCATCCGCAGGGCACTGAGAAAGCCCTCTCGGGGGGATAAAAGCCCTGATACTGGCCGATTTCCATGGTGTAAATATATCCACCGCTGTCGAGTTCAAGCTACCCACAGTTTAACAAGCAGACTGCAAAATTACTGGCTACTTAATAAATGGCTTTCGTGAACCAGACACAAGCCAGCGCCAGCATGCCGCTGATAACCCCTGCCTGTACACTATTGTTAATTCTCATTGTCCTTCACTCATACTTCACTTCAGCCAGGACAAATTCTTGCCATTCTCAGACCACCAGGATGCTCTGCGGTTCTGTGCCCTTATTCACGTTGTTTTCTGTCTGGACTATGCTTCCTTTCCCTGACTGACTCACGCCAACCGACTCCATGTTCTGGATTCAGCTCAAATAAAGTCCCTTCCATAAACATTTTTCAAGATTCACCCCTACCCATCCCGTTTCACTTACAGGTTAACTAGAACCCTCTTGGTTTTGTGTTCACAAGTACCAAAAATACTTTCCTATTATATTTCATTATATATACATGTGTGTATTTACAAAACTGTACTGTCTAGACTGTAATTACTCTGAGGGCAGGATCGTATTTATATTTTTCTTGCATCGAAGGTGCTCACAAAATGTGTTTTTTGACGAAACTAAAAAACTGGCCTCAACTTCCTAGCTCAACTTTATCATGAAACACAGATCTTAAGAGAAAAAGTACTCTGGAAGATGTTTTTTCTCAAGGAAAAAATAATCTGTTACCCCAAACTGGAACAATGGGTTTGACCCCCTGCCCCCGACCTCCGAAATGCTACAGAGAGGCCGAGCATGGGTGAAGGCTGGGCCAGAGCATGACCTCCACGGCTGCATCCCAAACCCAAGAGTCTCGGAAGGGAGCCGAAAAGCACTGAAAACAAGAGAGACATTTGGAGGCCCAAGGAGATGGGCAGGTGACCGACTGGTTACCTTCTGGCCGGACAATGTGGAGACCAGGCTTTCCAAATGCTACTGCCCCAGACCCAGAGCCATCCAGGTGCTTGCTGTGCTTCAGATTTAGATCAAGCTACACATATTCACTCTGCACCTACTCCTAGGAAAACACTACATCTTTAAATTAAGGATAGAAATGACAACTAACCACTCAGGACAGTCTGAGCAATAATAATCAGTCTTGCTTTTAAGTCAAAACCAAAAATGCACTCCCCTCTCCCCCCCCCCCAAAAAAAACTCCACAGAAACACAGAAGAATAAACTCTTTTTTTCCTATTTATTTTTCTGTTGAAGTATAGTTGATTTACAATACTATATTAGTTTCAGATGTACAGCATAGTGACTCAGTATTTTTACAGATTATACTCCATTAAATGTTGTTACAGTCATAATAAACTCTTGCATAGCACCTGCTTGCTGTATACCAGCTCTGTTTTAAAGGCTTTAAATTTATTAACTCTATATGCATGGTTTACACACCATATGTTATATATTATAATATTATATATAATTTGAGTAATATACTATTATGATCTATAACATATGTTATAAATATATTATTATATATGTTATATAATAACTGTAACAATACATTGTGTTGACATATGATGTTCTTTTACATGTGGTATGTTATAAATATATAAAACATATCACATAATATAGAATCTTCACATCGGCCTTATTTCCGGAGTACTAGTATTATCCCCATTTTACAGACTGAGAAACAAAAATGTTAAGTCGTGTGCCTAAGGCTACACAGCTAATTAGGGGAGAGCTGGGATTTAAACCCAGGCAGCCTGGCTCCAAAATCGATGCTCTTAATCATGCTAAAAGAAGGAGAAAAACAGGCTCCTTTCACCACTGTCATCAAAGGACTGGTGATGTCACTTTCAGAGCTGTAACCCAGGAGTGCCGGCCTTTGCCCTAGACCTTGACACAGCACGCATGGCTGATCACGCTCGGCCAGCCCTGCAACACCTACAAACACCCCGGTTGTGAGGGGAGCCTTTCACTCAGCAACTTCACCATGTGGAAAAAAGCCGTGAACCCCAAGGACAGAAGGCACCAGAGGCAAGAAAGAAAAGGAAAGCACCACCACTGCCAGCAATGAAAACAAATGCTCTGAACCACGCTGAAAAGAGCCACGATGAAGCAAAGCACCGAAAGGACATCCGGCCCCGCAAGCAGCCCATCCACCAACCAGAGGCAGGAGCCTGGCGTTACGTGGAGATGCTACAGAAGTCAGCCGCAGGGGCCCACAGTCGGCATGTGGCTGAGCGAAGAAACAGAAGCAGCGTACGAAGAAGAATGGCAAGAGCAGTGGCCCGCGCTGGCTGCCGTCGGGCGCGAGGCCAGGACGGGGACAGGGGCCGCAGCAGGGCAGCGGCGGGAGACAGACAGCTGCCCACCCCGCTGGGGACACCCGGGCCCAGCGCCCCAGCAGCCTCTCCCGGGCTCTCCGCGCACCACACACCAGCGAGGTGGTCATGTTTCCGACGCAAAGAAGTTAGACTGCATTTAAGTGACACGAAGAAAAGACAGTGCCTTTTCAGAAAGAGTCTCACTCTTTCTGTAGAAGAGGGTTCAATTAGGCCTGCATGCTGAGAGGACTTTAGTTTTTTTAAAAAATGCTCTGAGAATATTTCCCCACAAAGCTAGATAACTGAGCCAGTTGCTTGGTTTTACGGTGGGGTAAGGAGTCCTCGTACAAAGGAGGAGAGCAACACGAACGAGAGAGACGCTGTGACAATATTTAGGTGCATCTGTCCTGCTTCCCGAGGGAACAAGCGTTTAAGGGTGCCTCCCTGTCCCAGGCCTCGGCTGCCTGACTTGCTTGCCTGCTCCCGACCCTGAGCCCCTAGGTCTCCTCTCTGCGGTGACCCATGCGCTGCCCCACAATTTCAGGGTTTGGTTTTGGTTTTGTTTGTTTGTTTTTTGGCCGCGTGGCATGCGGGATCTCAGTTTCCCGAACAGGGATTGAACCCGTGCCCCCTGCAGGGGAAGCGCAGACACTTAACCACTGGACCGCCAGGGAAGTCCCTCAATTTCAGGTTGAAAGGGCCCTGGCTCCCAGCTGACCTCAACAGTCTGGCAGGTCTGCATCTCCCTGGACTCAGCCATCCCCTCTTTTCCAAGTCTCCCTGCTCCGGGCTCCCTGCTAGGGAAACGTGGACCTTGCTCCCTGTTCACTCCCATCATGCCTTTAGGACCTGACTTCCCTCTGGTCGGCTAACGCTCACCCTTCTGAATGCCCCAGTGGCCCCAGGTGAAACGGCTGCCCTAATTCTTCCCTGCGTCATCTCCCCCCTCTTCCAGGCCCTACCTGTTTACGAAACTGCCTTCCGTGCCATCACCCATTTCCGCTTCCCGAACCTACCTTTACATAGGACTCCTTTGTTGGTAGGAAACAAAGATGACAATAAAATATGAAGTTATATAAATCACCCACATCATCGAACCTGCTAAGGGTATCGAACTCAGTGACTACTTCACAGAATTGAATAATTCAATATCTTTAAAAAAAAATCACGGCGAAGTCTAGCCATTGTGTTTTCAAGCACCTGTTCCCCAACAAGCTCAAAACACAGCCATTGTGAAAAGGCGGAGGAGGCGTGCACACGAGTCTTTCAGGATCTGTGGGGGGCACTGATGTGATGCTGAAAGGCAGGGGATCAGAAGAGGCCATGAGGCTGAGGGGCCCCGGATGTAACTCTGCCTCCATGCATCCCCACCCTGCTACCGACTAGCTCCATGACCTCCAAGGGAAGTACTCAGCCTCCTCGAGCTTGGGTTTCCTGACCTGCAACAGAGAGAAAACACCCACCTCCAAGCCTAGCCACACGTGAGGGGTCTGGGATCTAGGCTATACCTCTAAACACCGGAGGAGAAACTGAGGCACAGAGAGTGACTTGGCTCCGCCGGTCCTGCTGCTACTGATTTAGCCCGTGTAACACGACTCTGAATATGCGGCAATTCAATCTCTAGCACTTAGTAGAGTTTAGGCTTCCTGTGCGTCACTCCAAACACTTGTTGACGAACGTAAATCCAAGCTGTATCCTTGCACTGGGCCCTCATTCCCTAGGAGAACGCCAGCGTTCAGCCCCTGAACAGTCAACTGTCAATCACCGGCTAGATTATACAAACTTGATATTCTTAGGCAAAGTGATAGATCTGCCCTCCCCCCAGCTCCGTTTCCATTCGTCCCCAGAAGAGATGAAAGCAGTGAAAGCTAATCTAACATTGAGGGAGACGGCAGCTGGTGAGACCACGTGCACACACCCAAAATACCTTTGTTGCAGGGTGAAAAATAAACAACATTTTTTTCTTGCTTAAACTCTTAACTCCTTAGCTGTGTGTGTACCTATCTGATTTCTTGGGCCACCTGACCCGCATGCTTTAATGACTCGAAATAAATGTGAACCAAAGCTCAGAATGATACATTTGAAACTGAAGTTGATGGTATAAATTTCTCAAAATAAGGAGGAGACACCTCCACGAGGTTTACTTTTTCAAGCCAGGGTATAGAGATGCAACATATCCCCCATCCAAATAACCACCCTGAGAAGTAAAGCTACTGTTTATGTCCTACCAACCCAACTGTTAGGTATAAAATCAGAGTTCTTTTAATACTCTTCATGGTACTCGGGCATTTACAGACAATTCATTTGTTACCCAAAGAAAATGGAGTTCCAACAGACAAATACCCAAGGCGTGGTGAAAATACAGAAAGCAAAAGGGAAAGACTAGGTCCTAGCCTCCTCCGGTCGACCACCTGGTTGTTACGTAACCCCAAACGAGCTACTCCATTCAAACATGCAACAGTTTTCCCTTCTGTGAAACAAGAAAAACAACTATTCTACTACTCAAGTTTTTAATAAGGATAAAACAAACTTTATTCTCTGATTTTGTCTATGATTTCTGAAAATCATTCACAAATCAAGGCAATGCCATTCACATTTCAAATCTCACTTCTCTTAAGTGAAACAGAATTAGCTCCCTGACAGACCTAACTAAGGCTGAGCCAGCCCTTTTGCTTTTGAGGTCAGTAAGTAATCTAAGACTGAGAGTTTTCACTCCACTACTGAACTCCTCCGAGTTTGAGTTTCCTTCCTCTATCTCAGACTGTTGGTTAAAATCTTTTCCCGATGCAAATACACTTTAAATTTCCCATACGTCTGAAAGTTGGTGGCATGCATACAATGGCCAGCTTAGAGATGGCAGTAGATACTGGTCCTGCATTTAGCATGAGTCCCCTTCCTATGTTTGGAGAATGTGCAACCTCACGAGGCGGAGCCAGCTACCCGTGACGGAAGCTGAGAGAGCTGGATACTGACTTTCTCAGCACCCTTTGCGCTAGAGTCTGGGCCCAGCACAACCACTGTAGACTTGGAATTTGCCCCTAGTGATGTAAACAGGCAGGGGCAGCACAGGATCCACTCTGGCACTTGACAATAGCAGTGGCAGCTCCTTCCCTCCAATAAGGGAAACCTTATTGGAGCAGCTACGATGAGGACCACACCCCAGGTCCAATAGCAGTGGTACAAGCTAGGAATCCGTACCCACTAGTGGTAGCAGTGGTGTCGGCACCAGCCCCCTTCTTTGGTATATTTTCGTGTCTGTTCAAGCTCTGTTGTCTGATTCTAGTTCTCTGGCCCTTCGGCATCTTCTACGAACTACCCCAAATTCTTTCAATGGATTCATTTCCTGCCAAGATCAGTAAGAATCAATTTCTGTACCTTTTCACAACGAACTCGCATTGATTCAGAAATCATCCTCAAGGCTAAGAAATCAACCAGCAGAGCACCCTGCTCCATCCAGAAACTTCCAGTTGAGGCACCACTAAACTTATGACCCTATCGACCTTTGCATTCACAATGTGCATCACACAGCAAGCAGAAGGATTAAAAAAAAGGTGGGGGGGGGGAGGAGCCTGAAAATAACAAAATTGTAGTTCAAGGGCACAGAAAGACAAACAGACAACGTTGCAGCACCTCAAAAGGTTTCAGGGCCAAATCTATTCAGACCTTTTATATGGAAGGAAGTGCAATGAGGTACTAGAAGAAGAGCATGGACTTTTTAATTTTAAAAAAATCTGAATTTTGGTCACTCCATCACCTCCTCTCCCCCAACTCCCTAAGAAACTGCCCCCCACACAAAACCCAGTTGTACCCAAAACTTACATACCATACAGGACATGCATATTCAGGCCTCCTTTGCTTTCCCTAAGCTCTTCACTCTGACCAAAATGTTTTTCCCTTGCTACTGAACTCTTATTCATCCTTCAAAATCCAGCTCCAATGTCACTTCCACTGTGAAGCCTTTCCTAATGGCCCACAAATTAATCACTACTTCCTCTATGTTGCTGGAGCCTCTGGTGTGGTTAGTCATTCCCCGGACCCCACCCCACCCTGATCGTCAGCTCCCAGGACAAGTGGAGGTCTTACCAGGACCAGGAGTAGGTCAGGGCAAGCCAGGTGCCTCAGGAGGCACTTGCTCTCAAGTGCAGGTGCACGAAACTCGTCCTTACTATCCTTCTTCAGTTCAGAGCCTATCATAAAATCAGTACTGAGACTCTGTGGATTGAATGGTGACTAGTGTAAGAACATGTACATGATTCAGAGATTATTTATACGAAAATAGAGAAGGCAGTGTCTGACATTGCCACCAACGGGTTGGATGACCTCCCTGAAGTCACGTAACCTGGCCAAGTGGGAAGAACAACGGGGTGCCTTTTGTGGCCAGTTGATGACCCTGTGACTCCCCGTTCAAAGGAAGTTCATAAAGGAAGAGACCAGGACAACAGGGGCCAGTCACAGGGGGCTCTAGCTCTTAGGTGAGGCCTGACAAACGCATAGGACTTGAAGGAAAGGCGGGGAAGATGGTCAGTCTGTGAAAAGGCACCGCCTATGGGAGGGGTATGAGATGCTGGAGGGAAAAGACAATAAGAGGCTAGAGGAGAGGATGCATGTGACAGAGGGAAAAACAAGCTGAATATAAATTGGATTGTTTGAGTGGAAAGAGACCATGAAACACCCCAGAAAACCGAGTGAGGTGATTGGGGGGCTTGGGACTGAGCAATAGGATAGAAGTCAGACAGAGAAAGACAAATATCATATGATATCGCTTATACGTGGAATCTAAAAAAGGGTACAAATGAATTATCTACAAAACAGAAATAGAGTTACAGATGTAGAAAATAAACTTACGGTTACCTGGGGGTAAGGGCAGGGGAGGGATAAATTGGGAGATCGGGACTGACATGTACACACTACTATATATAAACTAGATAACTAATGAGGACCTGCTGTACAGCACAGGGAACTCTACGCAATACTCTGTAATGACCTATATGGGAAAAGAAGCTAAAAAAGAGCGGATATATGTATATGTATAGCTGAATCACTTTGCTGTACACCTGAAACTAACACAACATTGTAAACCAACTATACCCCGATTTAAAAAAAAATTTTTTAAAGCATACAAATTAAAAGTGTTAAATTTCTAGAATAAAAGTAAAAACTCTTAAAAAAAAAAAAAAGGATAGAAAATACCGTTCTATAATAATAGAAGACCAAGAGCTGCAGTTCTTAGTGTCTGTTAGGCACAGGCACGTTTAGGTACAGCACATAGGTGATCTCGTTTAATTCTCGAGTCAAGCCTCTGTGGCTGCTATGATCACCATCCCATTTTACAGATGTGTACACCCAGATTTAGTGAAGTCAAGTATTCAAGGTCACATGGCTGCAAATGACAGAACCAAACTGAACTCATGCATTTTTGCCCTAATTACACCCAAGAGGAGAGGAATCTCATGAGGGTAGGGATTGGGGTAGGGCTGGCAGGTATGGTCAGAAGAAGAGCTGACCCAAGGGGATATTGTTCTCAGGATGCAAGCTTAATACAAAAAGGAAAAGAACATTAGAAAAAGTGGGGGGAATGAGGAGGGTATACATAGAGGGATGGGGGCCGTATGGGGTCAGGGAGATAACTAGGTAGACAGAGAGCCAAGGTCACATCGGTCAAGAGAAGTAGCGGCCCTGGGGTCAGGAAGACTGGGGTCCCTCTGCCAGCACCACGACTTGCTAACCGATGTGTCCTGGAGAAGCAATTTCACCGCCCTAAGCTTCAGTTCTCACATCCCTAAAATGGACATAATACACCTGACTTGACACGTATCATCTCTGAACCTTCTTCACTGTCCCATGGAGTGCCTGAGTATGACAGGCATGGGATAAACCATAACCTTGTTTATTACTCAGACTAGATGAATCAGTGAAAGGACAGATGCCCAGAGAGATGTGAGGTCAGGGCACGGATGGGTATGACCAGGAGTGGGGTGGGCGGGAGGAACGTCTGTTCCAGATGGACTCAGTCTTTCTCCTCAAAGAAGCAAACGCATTTGCTGACAGTGAGGAAGGCAGAGGGGGCTGGAGACCTCCCAGGAAAGCAGAAGTCCTAAACAACTTTCTCTGCAACTCTCAGAACATTAAAGCTGAAAGGGACCTGAAGGATAATTTAATTGAATTCTTTCCCTGTCTCCATTTTACGGGTGAGGAAACAAGCAAATGTGTTCCATAAAGGGCCAGATAGGAAATATTTCAGGCTTTGTGGGCCATAATTTCTGTCCAAATAACTCAATTTTGCCATTGTAGCATGAAAGCAGAGATAATACATAAAGCAAACAGGCGTGACTGTTCTAACACAGAAACTAGAACTCTGTATAACTTTCATGGGTCATGAGACATTCCTTTTGATCATTTTAACCATTTAAAAATGTGTAAACCATTTTAGCTCGTGGGCTGTACAAAAACACACAGTGAGCCGTAGTTTGCCAACCCCTGCCATAAAGTGGTTCTGAGGGACTTCCCTGGTGGCGCAGTGGTTAAGAATCCGCCTGCCAATGCAGGGGACACGGGTTCGAGCCCTGGTCCGGGAAGATCCCACATGCCGCGGAGCAACTAAGCCCGTGCGCCACAACTACTGAAGCCGGTGTGCCTAGAGCCCGTGCTCCGCAACAAGAGAAGCCACCGCTCGCCACAACTAGAGAAAGCCTGAGTGCAGCAGTGAAGTACCAACGCAGCCAAAGAAATAAAAAAGAATAATAATAATGTAAAAGAAAGTGGTTCTGAGCTCAGGCTAAAGATAATCAGACATGAGCCTGCGTCTTGCACCCCAGTTTACTACAGGTGAAACTTCAGCTTTGGTGTCTAGTCTTCCTACATTTCCTTACACGCAGACTGCTCATTTATAAAATGTGGAGACAAAGTAGACTTACTCCACGCAATTTCTGTGAGGGTTACATGAGATAAAAAGGTATGTAAAAGAGCTGAGGAGAAGGCCTGGTTCAAAATCAAACCAAAACAACAAACAGAAAACACTAGGCAACATAGTGTCAACTAACAGTGAACCCAGGGTCAGAACCCTGTGCCCATCTACTCAGTTCAATACCTTTTCCAGTCCTGCAACCACCGGGAGACTTGGTTTTACAAGAAGTCAGATGTTCATGAATATGTAATTCAGTGGCACTAAAAAAAATTCCCCTATCCCCTTGGAAATGCCTTCCCATCTTGGAGATTCCCCCATCAGAAATATATTACTTTATTTTCAGCTGTTTTCCACTTGAACAACGCAAATTCCCCTTGGATGAGTTTTTAAGTTACATTTATTATGTAGTTTATTAACTACTTTTTAAGAGGTTCTCTTAGACACTAGATTTTGATAGGAAGTAAAAAGAGGAAAGAAATGTGATATATCCAAACAATGGAATGCTATTCGGCTGTAAGAAGGAATGAAGTACTGACAACACGCTACAACACGAACGAACCTTGAAAAAAAATTAGGCTACGTGGAAGAAGGCAGATACGAAGACCACATGTTGTATGGTTCCATTCACAGGAAATATCTAGAATAGGCAAATCCATAGAGACAGAAAGTCAGTGGTTGCCAGGGGCGGGGAGTGGGAGTGACGGCTTTCCATCTGTGGTGACAAAAATGTTCTGGAACTAAACAGTGGTGACGGTTGCACAACCTTGTGAAGACAGTAAAACCACAGAATTGTAGACTTTAGAATGATTTAAAGAGTGAGTTTTATGTTATGTGTATTGATATTTGACCACAATAAAAACTATACATATATAAAGAAGACACATGAGGATTCCACAGGTGTGATAAGAAGTTCTCCTGTGAGAAGCAAGAGGAAAGGTTAGAAAAGGGAGACTGAATTCGTCAAAGCCCATCTCAGCCTACCTTACAAGTCTGCATAAGGCTCACTCTGCATGTTGCTAACCCATAATTTATTCAAACAGTACTTGTTAAGCACCTACCATGTGCCAGGCACTGAGCCTGGCTCTGAGGATAAACTAGAAAACAAGAAAGAGAAGTGTTTCTTACAATTCTTTCCAGTCTATAATTAACTGGAGCAAAAGCCCCCATCCAGTTATTTTTGCAAAAAAAAAATATGCAGAATATTTACTGTAGAGTCATTATTATACCGTTTTTAAAATGACAGCATTTCTTCATTGATTCTCATTTTAAACCTGCCTGATAACTAGCATATCCAACAGTGAGAAAAAGGAAAAAATGTTCTTTGAATCAAGAGAACCACAGGATTGTGCTCTTGGGGGGCGGGGGCGGTGGAGTTGGGGTAGCGGAAGCTCCAGGGAAGAAGGATGGAATTTCGATGAGATCTGTTAATTTGCAAACTTGTTATCTTCCCGAGGCTAAATCTCTACAAAGGACAGAAAATGTGACAGCTGTACTTCTTTTAAAGTGCTGTTTGCAGTCTAACAAGCTAACACTGTTGGCAGCACGTGTATTTTGTTTTTAAATCAATTCCAAATGATTGAAAATACATTTTAGATTTTTTTTTTTAACTTTTAGGAACTGACAATCCATAAAGCTGAGTCTGTCCTTTTTTTTAAAGACTTCCTTACCTTTCTTGATCATATACTCTTGCATTTACAATTTATATGAAAAACAAAGTTCTTCCTCAATCTCCACTATTTATCTTTTTCTTTTTTTGTTTAATTGAAGTATAGTTAATTGACAATGTTGTGTTAGTTTCTGGTGTACAGCAAAGGGATTCAGTTATACATATATATGTATAAACACATATATATCCTTTTTCAGATTCTTTTCCATTATAGGCTATTACAAGATATTGAATATAGTCCCCTGTGCTATACAGGACATTGTTGTTTATCTATTTTATATATAGTAGTGTGTATATGTTAATCCCAAGCTCCTAATTGATCCTTACCCCCTCCTTCCCCTTTGGTGACCATAAGTTTGTTTTCTATGTCTGTGAGTCTGTTTCTGTTTTGTAAATAAGTTCACTTGTATCATTTTTTTAGATTCCACATATAAGTGATATCATATGATATTTGTCTTTCTCTGTCGGACTTACTTCACTTAGTGTGGTAATCTCTAGGACCATCCATGTTGCTGCAAATGGCATTATTTCATTCTTTTTTATGGCTGAGTAATATTCCACTGTATACATGTACCGCCTCTTCTTTATCCATTCATCTGTCGATGGACACTTAGGTTGCTTCTATGTCTTGGTTATTGTGCTGCCGTGAACACTGGGGTGCATGTATTTTTTCAAATTAGAGTTTTCTCCAGATATATGCCCAGGAGTGGGATTGCAGGATCATATTTATCTTTATTCTCAGAGGCGTTTAAAATGGATAAATGCAGTTTGGAAAACAAATGAGTCCAGTTACATATAAATTCAGGTTACTATTAGAGTATGGTTTAAGTAGTTAATTTCTCCCAAACTTCTACCACAAACAGTAAAAGCATGGATGACTTCCTTGAGCCCAAACGGAGTAGAGGAAGGGTGAAATGTCTGAAATATTGATACTTCACCCACTAGGGTGCACCTGCCTTAATTTCACGCTTCTGAATTTGCACCATCTCTCTGTATTCTCTGCATGTTTCAGCCTTCGTGTATCTTCCCAATCAAATTAGGCATTTCTTTAAAACAACAGAATTAGCGACCATCTAGTTACAAGAAGATGAAACCAAGCCCCAAGGAGGTAAGAGGAAATAGATGAGATTACACATCTAGTGAAAAAATACAGAAAACTGGTTAATTTGTTTTCTCTGATTTGTTGCTAAGTTTGTTGCTAAGAACTATGCAATGCTGTTGATGTAGACTTTGGAAATTTTGAGTTAAAAAAAAAAAGCAAGTTGAAAATAACACAAAAATAATATTAACTGCTCATGAAATTTGGAAGAAACCATCTTAGGTTTGATTTTCCATTTCCTAGGTGCTCCCTCTAGCACTTTTGTTAAGACACTGGGACCCACAGAGCAGTTTTCCTTTTTCAGAGAGCAGGACCCACCTCCAGAGGTCCGGATGGTTAGAATCTCAGGCTCTAGAACCGAGGCTGGGGTTTCCGTCGGTAAAACCTCCAGAATGTCAGGCCCTCAGATGTGAGTAGCACTCGCCTGCCTTCACGGAGGAAAGCGAATGGGGTAAGCAGACAATCTCCCCGGGGCTTAGCAGGCAGGAATGTCAAGTTCATTAGCTAAAAACTAAAAACAGCAGGGTGGGAGACATGCTCCTATGAACGAAAACCGTAGAATCAGGCCTCCGGGGAAGCCCTGGTGCAGAGGCAAGCGCGAGCTGGTGAACTACCAACAAAATGTCATTATGAGTTGAGTTATCAAATGGTAGTGAAAGAAAACTACCAATACTAATCAACCCTTGCAAACTCTTTCCCATAAAGCTCGATATCTTTTTTTTTTTTCCTAACTGATAGAGAAAGTTAGTCGTCGACTTGCCAAAGGAAAGCTTTTCATGGCCAATTTGGCTCTCCACTTTAAACCCAGCTCAGGATATTAACAAAACCTGTTGCCAAGGGACAGAGATGCAGAGTTGAGTCTAAAATACAAAAAATTATATTCAGCTAGCTGCTGGAAGAAACCCTGTCTCAGCAGTACTTCATACTGTGGATTTGAGTCCGGCAATGAGCGGCTGCCAAGTTGCAAGGCCTTCCCTACCTTGGTCCCCGCCTCTTCTCCTCCCTCACCTCACGGCCCCGCTAGACGACCCCCACACTGCAGCCACAAGAGGCTTCAGGACCTCCTGGACGCCCGTGCCTGCACACGCTGCCCCTCAGACCAGAGCTGGGTCTGCTCAGGCTCCCGACTCCCACCCAGTCTCCAAGCCTCCCATTCCCTTTCCAAGATCTAAGCAGTTGTTCAGCCTTTCCTCTGAGCTCTCATGAAGTCACAAATGTTGGTACACACGTCTGTCCCTCATTAGAACGTGAGCTTCTTGCCAGTAGGAATCATCTCTCTGCACCCTCCCTGGCACCCAGCCGTGAACCCCACCAAGAGCATCTAATAAATGGTCAGGGAACGAATAAATGGATGAATGACTGCGTGCAGGATTGAACGGACCCATTCAATCATCTGATGACCGACTGAATAAACAGAGGTCCTGATTTCCTGGGCCTGGTGCTCTCGTTTATTTTTTATCTTTAGGCCTCAAGGGTTCGTTAGTTTCTGCCTTTCTAGGATGAGCATAAGGGCCTCCCAGAGAGTCAGAGGTTGGCCTAGCGTCAGGATGCGCCCAGGATGCTAACAGCAGCCCCTGTGAGCGTCAGGAGATTTGTCTCCCCGACCTGATCCACCGTCACCTTGGATTTCCCAGTGACTTGATCCCTCTTGATCATAACTGCTTTGTCTATAAAATGAAGTGCTTGGCCTACATGATTTCTAGGGTCCCCACTAGATGTAACATGCCATGGTTCTAAACTCTACGTTTTGCCAGGTATCTATCTACCGCCCAGACTCTTTGTACCAATATACTTGGGCAGCTGTCACATCAGCAGAAAGTTAATCATGTGTTTATCACTCAGCCATTAGAGAGCACCAGGGCGCCTTTTCTGTGCTGTTCTTCACTTCCAGGGCATTGACTCAGTTTGTTCACCAGATGGTATTATTGCTCTTTTCACTGCTCAAGTGGCCTCCTTATAAAGGCAAATGATGGTGTATACGGTCTGAGTCTCCTCCACTCACAGAGAATATGAGGGAATATGAGTAGACACAGCTCCTTCCTTAATAATTAAGTTCTTCATCATTAACAGATGCAAATTTTAAAAATATTACGCAAATGTAAAATGCCACAGGTCACAATACTGTCAAAGTTCCATTCAAGCTTAAGGCTAAACGGCCGTGTTCGCTGTTTTCATTTTCTCATGTATTTCCTGATTTATTATGTCGATCCGTTTGTCTCACTTAGGCCCGTACTCAGATAACCTGTTCCTACAGCCCCTCTAAGTGGGCAGCGGGCCACGTGTTTAATCCTCGTGCCTCTGGTGTATGTGAACATCTGACTCAGATCCACTCAATCCAGCACCCACTCGTCGTCAGGATTATCTTTTCTTTTGCAAAATAGAGATTTTGATCTCAGACCAGAGACTGCAACTAGTCAAAAAGTGGTGGGGACTCAAGTCCAGAGTCACACAGACGCGGGGCTAGGGGCTCTGTTACACCTTGGCCCACTGATAAGGTAACAAAGCCTGGTCTGCAGGGGAGAAGAGTAAAGACTCTTCTAGAAAAGCAGAACGAGGCCCCTGCAAAGGGAGAGAGAAAGGAGTCAGAAGATGCCTTTCTCAGTTCCTGCCAGGCTCCGCTGTACCTCCTGCAACTGGACTCAGTAAAATTCTCCTTCATAAAGACTCTTTTATTGGAGGGAAAACAAAACACACACAAATACACAAATGCATACACGTACCTGTGATCACTCTACCTGTATATTGTATACACTCTTCCTAGGTCATAAGCATCGTTCCATTAGTGGTTTCGTCCGCCTTCATTACCTATTACATCAGGTAGGCATCTGTAACTTAAGCTATTCCCTTATTATTATGCAATAGGGTGTTTCTATTTTTCACTATTTTCACATGGCAGTTACATAGTGAAAAACATGAACTTTGGGATTTCAATGAACTAGATTCAAATCCCAGCTCTGCAAAGCACTAACTGTATGATTCTGGGCAAGTTATTAACCCAAGTTCCAATTTCCTCCTTTGTAAAATGGGGATAATTTTACCTACCTCTCAGGTTTTTATGAAGATTAGCCCTAGTAAGTTTAGTGCTTATCACAAAGCCTTGCACACAGTAGGCACTCAAAAATCACTCGCTATTTAGGATAGAGTCTCATAAATGGGAACGAAATTGTCCGGGTTCTCGACACTGCCCAATTGCTTTCACAAAGACTCTGCATCCCCTGATATACTTTTTTTAATCGAATTATAATTGACATATATTATATTAGTTTCAGGTGCCCCCCCACCACCACCGATACCCTTTTTAAAACAGAAAAGCAGCACAAACTTTCCTCTAGAAGTTTCATTTCTCCTTCCCAGCTTTGCCTTGGAATTGGAAGTCTAGGAGTCAGGGCTGCTTTTCCACATGAGATCGTGTTCGCCTCCGAATCTGAGACGGAAAATCAGAGGCTGGTTTTAGTTCTAAAACCAGTGGTCTGACCATCCACTGATGCACTACTTCCTGTTTTCCTCTGACTCTGCTGGTCCCACTTGGAGAGCTGTGTGCAGGTACTCAGCGAGGAGAGGAGTCTGGGCTCGCTTTAAACAAGCCCCAAGCTAGTTCCTGTTGCTCTTCTTCCTCATATCCACACACCCTGGCTGCCTAGGCAGGCGGCATCACACCGTAGGCAGGTGAACAGAGACTGCATCCGAAGCTGCAGGAAACAGGTGAGGTGGAGGCTTATATCTTATATGCAGGGCCAATACGTAATAAAAACTTACATTCATGCCTGGCTTCTGCGCCCTGGGCCCTCAGACCCCTTCTCTCTCTGATCCCCGCTTTCCAGCTGACCTCCCTGCTGCTGAGTTCTTTACTCCTCTTCCATGTTGGCTCATCTCATTCTTGACTTTCTGCCTCACTACTGCTTGCCCACCTGTTCTCTTGCTGTTTGGATCACCTGCCCCGGGACCGTCCACCCAGCTCTGAGGGATGCCTTACCTTCCTGTGGCCCGTTCTGGGTTGCCCACCTGGCCGTGCGCTTGAAGGATGCTGCCATCAATACCCTGGCGGGACAATCTGACCGACGATGGACATCTGTCCTAAGCTGGGAAAGTTCCCTCCCACTGGCCTTACCCCTGACCACCCCATATGACACATCCTGACACTTTCATCCCTTACTGTCCCCTCTTCCTGAAGCTGATGCGGGTATTTTTATCCAGAATTTTATGCTAAACATACTCAGACCACATAAAATAAAGCTGCCTATTAACACGAATAAGTAAGACACACAAGTTGAAAAGACCTGTTGTTAATAATCAATATTGGAAGAGCTTGCTAACACTCGAGTAGTACTTTTTTTTTTTTTTCCTGAGGCTTACAGGCCTTTTCTAAAAATAAGCTTTGCCCGGCTACAGATCCTTGGTTCTTACTCACTGCCGTTCCCTCTTAAGCTTTGTTCCATTAGGACTGGAACCATTTGTTACAAAGGGAAAGGCCTCCGTCTGTGTGCACGGAAGGGGCATGTGACAGCCACGGCCGGTTCACCAGCAAACACTAATTAAGTTTGGGAATCAAGACAGCAACAGCGTGTGTGTGTGTGTGCATGCGTGTGTGTGCGTGTATGTGTGCGTGTGTGAATTTAACAACCCCCTTCCCGCCGCCCCCCAGTTTAGAAGCATCCAGTCTCTCACTAACAACAGAAAATCAGAAGAAAGAGCCGGTAGTGTGCTCAAGGACCAGACGGCAAGTCTCCCGTTTTACTTGCTTATTCTCCCGAGAAGCAGGACACCGAAAGTTCCATTTGGCCAAGTTAATGTCCTCCCTCTACCAACAGGCCCTGACCCAGCGCAAGGTGCAGGTTATTTATATGATGGTTCAATAACGCTTGTTAAATTCAACCAAGAAATACATGGTCCTCTGCCCCCGACACACAATCTCACACATCTACCCCACCCCCTGCCCCGCCAACACTGACTTGCTGTCGGTCTTGCCTAAGGACAGGTCACACCAGAAAAGAAAGATTGAAATTTAAGACAGAAAAAGTCATCCTAACCCTAGTGTATCAAAATTTCTCAATCTCATTCTTAAATCAACTCCAGAACTAAATCTGCATTTTTTTCCCCTACTTTACCTATAAAAATAGAAGCTCATTCAGGATCAAAGTCCCAAGCAAGGAGACTTAGCAAGCCACTTGAAGGAGATGACAGAATTGGCAGGTCGGTCCTAGCCCCCTGGCTGATTGTATGTTCTCTTTAACTGCCCAGCAAGGTGAGGCAAAAACTGCCCCCTGGCTTTCCTGACTCAGACTGGGGGTGATTCAGCCCGCCCACCTCACTCTATGGACCCTGAGCTGAATGAGGTCACCAAGGAGAAAAAGGTGACTTAGTATAGTTACACTGAGAAGCAGCCTATTGTGGGCTCCAGAGCTGTAGGTCACTGTGTTTTTGAAACCAAGATAATGAAAGAAACACGGATTTAATCTAACAATTGTATTAAAATATCAATTGTATTAAATCTGTTCACCTTTTAAATGGAATTTTTCTGAAATTAAAAATACACACAAAAATGTATGAACTCCCTTGCCAGTACCCGGTATCATGCTTGAGAAAGTAAGTGTGGTAAAACAAAGAACTTTCTGGAGCACTTCTCTTCAGGTAAAAGTAAAATGAGACTTCAGAAGTGCAGTTTTCCTTCTTTTCAACTGACTTCAGCTAATTCTAGAAAAGAGAAAAGGAACTAAGAAGTGGAAAAGGCAGGTTGGCGGGTTATAAAAAATGAAAATTACAGCCGTGGCCATGCTCTGGAAACTATTCCCTGACCTAGGTAGACGTTGATTATTGAACCAACAGCTTGCTTATATAATTACAGTGTGCCTATAAACCCAGTAGATATGATATACTTGTTTAACTATTAACCTCTAGATTTCCTGGAGTTTCCACAATCCAAAAAAAAAACACCTAAAAGTATGAGATATGACATGTTCCATTTATTAACCTACTGTGATCATAAGTGATAAAACCGTATTGAGCTTGCTAAGAAAAGGAAGTTCTTAGAAAAGACACATAAGGTCTTTGAAGCTCCAGAGATTTTCCTAGGGCATCTTCTCTTCTTTATTCTTCTAAGGAATTGTTCTGCCTCTATCAACATTGTGCTGGTTATTTTATTGATCTTGAAGTCAAGATCCTTCTCCATATTTACTTTGGATCTAGGACACCATTTCCTCAACAGCTCTGAAAATCATATTGATACTTGCGCGCTCATTGTAAAAAATGTTCCTGATCCCCCTCACCTGCAGGGCTTTCTAACCCATAGTATCTATTCTAAGCATATCTAGGATTCTAGCTTGTATTCTGTGCATTTCTGTGCAATCTTACCTCCTACTAGACTCTAAGCTCCTTAAGGGCTAGAGGGAAAGAAAGAGTAAAGCAAAGTTATGCTTACGGCGAGCTTACTATGGCTCAATGCCTCAAACCCAGAAGAGCTCTCAATAAATAGTTCCTGAACAAATGAATGCCAAGCACTGGCCAAAGCACCTTACATACATAGCCTTGCTTAATCGTTATAACGATCCTGTGAATGAGTATCAGTCTCTCCATTTAGCAGGTCAGGAAACTGAAGCTAGAAGTCAAGTAGATTTTTCAAGGCTCATAGCTAGTAAGTGGGAAAGTAGAGCAGCATGCATTTTTATTTAGTTCCATCTAGCACAGTATCTTAAACATAGCAATCGGTAAAAAGTTATTTGCTGAAGTGATACGGACAGGCCCTTTATCCACGTTCTCTCTTTAGATGTGTTTGGAGTCTTTGGGGTGGTTTTTTTCAACGGCTAAGAAGTTTGGGGCACAGGAAGGAGTAAATAAAGTGGGGAGAAGATTCCTATAAAGATTTCAGATGTCACAGAAAGGCTGTCCCTGCACATTCACTACGGAATAATTCCCAGACTCTTTGCCATTCTGTCCCCACTGGTTGCCCAGACTCCAGCTTCTCCCTTATCTCGAACTCATCCCTCCCGTGCGGGACTGGAGGGGGGAGGGTGAGGAGGGGAGTAAATAACTCGTCACTCAACACCCAGGCCGCCTACTCCCATGGCTTCTGTGAGGGATCAAGGGAAGGAGTCACGCACAGGCGCTGGCTGCTGTGCGTGGCTGGAGAGACAGCTGGCAGAGGGCTCACCGGTTTAAGAGAGAGAAAACTCTTTGCGAAACCCCCGTTTCCTGTACCACGAAAAAGACGTGATTCCGGTTTCCTCCACTGTGTCCAGGGGAAGAGGGAAACAGTGAAGATGCGGGTTCAGGCCCAGTTGCAAGGAAACTGCACTTGTTACCTTTACATAGAAATAACCAAGAAGAAAGGAAATCGCTAAGCCAAAGAGGCTTGTTCCTCTACGTAGGTATGTTACCAAACGGGCCATGTTCTCATTACTGTTTTAAAACAATTCAACTTGGATGTGCAGAGAAACACATAAAGTTTAGATCTGCTTAGCTACAGCCTCTCAGAGAGCTAATGGAATCAACATTCATTACTGACGTTTAACATAAACTTCCTGTCTGTACACACCCGTATCTACCAGTAGACCAGTTGTAACCAGCTTCCTTTAACCAATGGGCAGTTTGTACTTGGAACTCAACCTTAAAACTCAGAATGAGTCAGGCTCAATATTCTATGATCAACAGAGGCTTAAAGGAACAAGTCAAAAGGAACCCATGTATAGGTAGACACAGGTCAGCCCCTCCTAATTACCATACCTGGCCCTGGTATGCACAAGTTCCCATGGCATCCATTCAGGTTTTCCATCTCCAACCATGTCTTTTGGGAAATGGGTTCAGACATTTATTATGGAGTGACACCTCAAGTGGAGTAGCCAGGAGCTCAGGTACTGGGGTCACACAGACCTTGATTAAAGCAACTGCTCTGCCACGATCAACCTTGACATCTAACCTCTGGCCTCAGTTTGCTCATATACAAAATGGGGCATCACCTCATCTGGCCTTAGTGAGGGGAGAATGAGATAACTCATGTTCATCACTAAGCGCGGTATCTGGCATAGAGAAGGGCTCTCCAGCAGTGCAACCACCTAAGATGGTAGGAATGACGGCGCCTCCTTGTATGGGACTTGAACGGACCTCATTTGGAAGACGGTGAACAAATCTGGGCTCGTCCTACCAAAGCTACTCTGTCCTCAGGTAGCCTCCATCCCCATCCTCCCCTCCCTTCATTTCCAGAACCTGTGCCAGGACCTTCCCTGCTAAATACTCACAATCCCCACAATATCAGTGACTCGGAAAGCAAAAGGATACTCATACGCAAAAGAAAACTGTCCCCAGGGCTGGGGCAGTTAATGTGAGAAAACGGCTCTAGCCTTTGTAGGAGGTGACAACCGGAAACCCGTCTGGGGGAGAGGCCGGCTCCTACAGTGAAGGGGGGCTTCCATCCGCACCCCACACAGACGACCTGACGGCACCTCTGACCTGGGTCATGGCAGGAGTCAACAAAGCCAGGCAATGGTGGTAGCCTGAGAGGTGTTTTTAGTTCGTTTGCTTTTTAAACACACTATGGGACGAAGAAGGGGAGGATGAAGGCACCCGGAGAAGAACGAATGAAGAGCCTCTCAACGGGCGAGGAGAGAAAGGCAAGAAAGGCAAAGAAACGTCACGCAAACAGGAAGAGTGCAGCTGAGGGGAAAGGACCCCAGGATGGGCCAAAGGAGACGGGTAGCTCCGCTGAGCGGAAATGAGCAATGGCCGGCCAATCTCTCAACCAGGAGAAACACCACTCAGACGTTTCCTGTGGGCTGGGCCCCAGAGGTCGCTGGCTGAGTCATGGGCGAGTAGTTATCCAGGTTAACAACTTCCAGTTAAAGCCAAAGAGGAACGTAATACGGACCAGGAGTCATTACGTGATTGAGGAAAGTCACAAAGGGCAAGGTCACCAAACTTTTTTTGAAAAGGGCCGGAGAGTAAATGTTTTGGGCCCTGCGGGACATACGATCTCCATCACAACTATTGGACTGTACAGCCGCGGGGGGAAAGCAGCCCTAGACAACCTGTAAACGAATGAGCAGAGCTGTGTTCCAATAAAACTTTATTTGTAGACACTGACTTCGAATTTTATATAATTTTCATGTGTCATGAAATATTATTCTTTTTATTCTTTTCCCAATCATTCGAAAATGTGCAAATCATTTTAGCGCACAGGCTGTACTTAAAACAGGAGGGGCTGGATTTGGCCCCCAGGCTGTAGTTTGCTGGCCCCCGGTTATGAGCTTGGGCCCCGTGGCCAAACAGGCTTGGCTTTGCATCCTGCCTGGGCTGCCTGCTGGTTCTCCAGCCGTGGGCAAGTTAGTGAACTCACCTGAGCCTCAGCTTCTTCATCTGTAAGTTAAGGATAACTGTATCTGTCCCCCTAGGATTTATGTGAAGTTCAAAAGCATAGCACCTGAAAAGTGACTGACATAAAATAAGTGGTGATGGTGATGATGGTGATAGAATTGGGTGTCTGGGTGTGGGTCATGATGGCATCAGATCTATAGCTAATTGTCTCTGAAAAAAAGAAAACAACCAAGGCTGACCCCAATCCGACTTAAGGAGGGATATACAGACTAGAAAATAAAACAGACGAAGAGAGATTCAGCAAGAGCCTGTTTAATGCTTCAACTCAGAACTGAGTTGACTAAATTACGATGATTTGTAACAGACTTCGTGTGTGTAGGTTATAACCTGACTACCCTTTCAACTGCAGAAAGAGGGGGTTTTATGAACTGTGTACCAAACATTATGGACCAGCTCAGGAAAGGAAGACCATCTGAGGAAGCAGAGTAGGAAACAGAACCGAGGGCGGGGTGCGTGGAGGGGGCGGCAGAGACAGTGGTAGGTGGTCGAGAAGGAAGTTGTTTCATTGGGGGGTTATCCATGCAGAGTTCCCTGTTTTGTCATAGGGCAGCCAGCTGTTAAAAACTTTCAGGTTATCTCTCACAACGCTTCAGAGGCTCAAGTTCAAAGGTAACGTACAAACCAGCCCCTAAAACCAGCACAGTGTGGAGGAGTTCACTTCAGTCCTACCCCACTGGACCCTTCAGACAGCTCACCTTAGCTCTGCATATCTTTAAAAGAGTTAGCCAAGGCTCATGCAACCTTTAAATCTGTTTAGAAGGCCTAGGCAGGAGAAATCACACTTCTTCAGCCATTGTTAAGTTGCTTTTTATTGCTGTTCTTGCAACTTCCAAATCATCAAGCAAAGATAGAATGGAAATAATAATGCAAAAAAAGGAAGCACAGGAAAACTGCATTATAATTTAACTACCCCACACCTTTTATGAAATGTGGGGCAAAATGACAGAGATTTCCACGGATGAAAAATACTTTCACTGTCAGACATTTATTGAGCACCTAGTATTTATAAGCTCAATGCTCAAGGAGGCAGAGTTGCAAAGATCTATAAGAAGAAATATGAGCTACCCAGCAGGGACTCTCAGAGATCGTCCATAAAAGGCAAACAACAATTACAGTGGTTAAAACTTGCAGCTGTATAGTGTAGGCATTGGGAATTAAAATGAGAGCATTCGCAAAATAT
Organism: Balaenoptera acutorostrata; assembly: GCF_949987535.1. NCBI lineage: Eukaryota > Metazoa > Chordata > Mammalia > Artiodactyla > Balaenopteridae > Balaenoptera > Balaenoptera acutorostrata. The sequence goes on from NC_080083.1 coordinate 61,649,552, forward strand.
CCTTTGGCAGAAAATTGGTAAGAAACCCCACCACCATGATTGATGTATCACCATTTCTTGGGCACAGAAAAAGAACCCCTGCTGATTGTACTGTCAGCCTTCCTTACCAGCCTGCTCCCCACAAAAACAAACAAAACAAAAAATGTGAAATATACTAAAGATTCTGGGGGGAAAAAATGTTTTATGAATGTGGATTACTAGTGATTGTGTGTGATTTAGTGAAAAGAACATTGGGGCAGAGAATCAGGAGATGTGAGTTCCACCTATGGTTCTGTCTTCAAGCAAATCACTTTCTTCCAAAGCTTCAGTTTGCTCATTTGTAAAATGAGATGATTAGACTATAAAACTCCTTTCAAAGCTGTAAACTCTACTACTTAATATCAAGATGCATACATAGGCACGTTTACTAAGGAAGGCTATGTTAAGAATACGTGAAGTGTGATTGACTTGATAGAATTTCTGAGGTCATCAAAGTCGATCCTTGCCTTAATTCTTCTAACAAATCTAGTAAAGTAAGCCACGTTTTATGATTAGACATTACACATGAAGCGGAAAAAAAAAAAAAAAAGAATTATTCTGCAACAATGCACATAACACAACCAGGTGCTTATGTGAGAATTATTTATGAAACCAAAGAAAAACTACTTTTGCCTGTAGAGATAACTGAACATGCAGAAATGTCCAGAAGTTAGTAAATTCCAGATGGAATTTAAATCAAATCATTACACTTTTCTTATTATTTTCATAAGATCTGGATAGCTATAGTTAGTATAACAAAATGAGTTTATAAAGTATAAGTTTACTTAAGACATTTTGGTTAAAATTAAAATTAGAACTCACCAGGGAATTAAAGTGTTTAGATGCATTAAAGCTGAACCCAACTTTCAACCCATGATTACCTAAGCTCTGCCATCTTGGAATGTTCTGGCCTAACTTTGAAAATAATTTGATCCCCAAATTAAATTTTTAAAGATACATTTTATGAGGAAAAAAAGAAACAAAAACACATGAAACACAAATGTCAAAAGAAAAGAAAAATTCAACTTCTTTATCACTAAGAAATGCAAATAATAGTAAAATATTGATACTTTTTATCAAATTGGCAAAAAAATTTTTTCAAATTATTATACCCAGGATGAAGGAAAGTGAGCATAACCTTTCTTTTTCTTTCTTTTTTTATTTTTATTTTTTTTAGTTTTTATTTTATATTGGAGTATAGTTGGTTTACAATGTTGTGTTAGTTTCAGGTGTACAGCAAAGTGACTCAGTTATACATACACAAATATCCATTCTTTTTCAAATTTTTTCCCATTTAGGTTATTACAGAATATTGAGTAGAGTTCCCTGTGCTCTACAGTAGGTCCTTGTTGATTATCTATTTTATATATAGTAGTGTGTATAACCCTTCTGAAGAGTAATTTGTTTGGCAGTATTTAGCAGGATGCTTAAGAGGAGAGAATGGGCACCTTCACACATTACTGGTGAGAATAAGAACTAGTTGCAGGCACTCTGGAGGCCAGTACATCCATGCCCGCCCTTTGCTCAGCACTTCCACTTCTAGGAATTCATTCATCCTAAGGAGATAATTGGGCCAATGTGCAAAAATGTGTGTTCAAGGTATTCCTTGCAGTTTTGTTTATAGCTGTAAAAAAGTGGAACTCTGTGAAAGTCCAGTTGGAGACTGATGAAACAGCTACATTCTTACAAATTAAAATGAGCAATTGCTAAAAAGAATGAGGAAACTGTATGTGCATGAGTATAGAAAGATGTCCAAGATATATGGAGTATGAAGCAAGTTGCAAAATATCATATAGAGTGTGTAAAAGAGCACGTATGCAAACATATGTATGCATGTACAAATGCAAAGAGTCACTAAAAAGTTAACAGTAGGTAGCTGTGGGTGGTGTGACTTTGAGTGATTTTTATTTTCTTATTATGAATTTCTCTTCAGCTTGAATTCTTTTCAGTGAGTATATATTGTTTTTATAGTAATAAAAAAACTATTTTTAAAAGGTGAAGAAAAGAATGGGGCATGGGGAAGAATTAGATATCCATAACCTGTAGTTCTGTGTCCTGGAATTTACTCTAAGACCACAGTATATGTAATAATGTATGAACTGGGATGATTATCATAGCAATATTCATAATATTGAAAGTTAATAAACATTAATGTTCTATTTAAATAAATACACTAGAATTAGATATTATTAATGTAGAAATATATTAACTTGGAATATTTCACAGTATTATTGGTAAGTGAAACAAAAGGCAACTAAATAATTTTATACACATTTTGGATTTATTCATATTCACATATATATAGAATAGAAAAATGTCTCAAAGGATATATGCCAAAATGTATACTGCGGTAACTAGTGAGTCTTATTTTTCTTCCCTACATTTTCAAATGTTTCCACGATAAACAAGTATTATTTATGTACTTTTTTCTTTTAAGTTTTAAAAACATCCCTTACAGACCTTTCAGACTTTAAAATAATGCAAAGTAGTTATAATGATACTAATCTGTGAAAAACAAAGGAATGAGAATCTCAGCCCTTTGCTCCAGCATCAAATTACCACCAAGAGACCCCCGGAAAGCCCCTGCAGCTGACCTGCAGCATGTTGTAAAGTAATGAATGCCACACTGATGCAAAACAAACTCAGGAAACCCAGGGTACCTATTCTGATTTTGTCTCCTGCGTTGTGCGAGGTTATAAAACATACTGGCTCAGATTACAGGCTAAGCATGACAAGTCCCTCTGGTGCAACCTAACAAAGGAATTTACAGAATGAGAAATTTGCACATTTCGTCTCCCAGGGTAGAATGAATTACAGAAGCAGAGAGCCCACAGTACGGTGAAGTCCTTGCCTGTCACTCTCCTACATGCTTCTGAATTATGCCTGATACACGGCTCCCATGACACAATGTACCTATTACTATTTTAAACCAAGATAAACTAATATTTTTTAAAGGTGAATAGAAGGAGAAGTGAGAAGAAGTGCATTTGTAACAGGGTCAAACTCTTTGTATATTTTCAGGTGAACGGGGGGATGCCAGACCTCTCTCCCCCGACCCTCCCTCCCTCAGATCATTATGGCTGATAACAATAGTTTTACTTTCCCGGGTAATGTAGATGACACATTTTTCCTGTAGCCTGTCTTCCTGTAAAGTGCAGGAATTCCTGCACCTTCTGGGTGCCCTTCCTGTTAACTTACATTTCAGATTTCCTCAAAAGGCATTCTACCACTTTAGTATTTGAAAAATGTCAGCTCAACCCCAGATAGCTAATATAAACAAGCTGAAAAGCATACCACCTAAAGTTACAACTGTGGAAGACAAAATTTCTTTTTAAGAAGTTCTTTCTCGGAATCTCACTGTTGGTAAGGCTGGAAAGAAGCAACCCAGTCCTTCCAGCTCGCAGGGAGCCTGTAATTCTTTTGCCTCTGCTGCGCCTTAAACTAGAGGTCTGTAAGACGGAATTATAGTGATCTAGAAAGTTCATAAAGGTCCTTGAATTGAACATGTTGTTAAATTCTTCAGTACTATGAGGTTGTAGCCACCTTTCACTTTTCCTCCGTTTCATTTGCTTATAGTATTACAAAGAAGTTTGGTACTGCAAAAAAACAAAAACAAAAACAAAAACAAAACACTATCTTGGCCATTTGAGAATACCGTAGCTGAATTAGGCCAGTTCCACATTTAAAACCCAGGCCAAAAGTCTTTGCCATTTCTGAAATGATCACACACTTCCTTCTATCAAAAACTTTCCTTTTGGACAGGAATCCCATGTTCACACCAGATGCACCTTCCAAAGGGGACCCAATTAAGAAAACTATTTGGATAAATGGGAATTAATGTAAAGAACCACCAGTACCTGATCTACTATGGGTGCACCCATAATGGAAGAATGCCATGCTAATATGTTTTTCAGTTTCCCAACTTCTTCTGCTAGGAGAGAGCCGCCTTAGGAGCGAGCCCCCCAAAATGCACAAAGAAACCTGATTGAGTTTAAACCCTAAGGTCCAAAGATAAGATCACTAGAGCACCCCCTTCCTCTCTCCCAGAGAGATCACTGCCATCTCTAAACTCCAAATGCACCATTTTGCTTCACTATCTATGCAATTATCTTATATCACAATGATTTGCATACGTGCTTTCTTTCACCAACTACATGGTAAATTCCTTGAAGGAAACAACTACATATAAAATATTTTTGTATGTCCCCAAATCCTGTGCACTACAAACACACACACACACACACACACACACACACCTCGTAATATATTTACTCATATATTAAACTGACCTGAATGAATGAGTGAATGCACACCAAATACAAAGTAACTAGATGCAATCTCTCTCACACATCAAAGCCTGGAATGCCCTCCTAAGCGATTATTTCTCTGCTCAATTAAAAGATTGTCGGTTTTCCCGATATTAAGGAACATTGGAAGCTCATAATGCCAATTCCTAGGTACTTCGGCACTCTTAGCTTTTCAGATTTCCATTTTTTCCCCCTAATATCCAAAGAAAAGAAGAGCCCTACTTTGAATTCTTGAGAATATATATTACTTCCTTCTGGGGCTGAGATGTCTGATTCCCATCAGGTAGAACTAAAAAGTGACACAACAACTCTCCCAAAAGTAACAGAACGCTGATGAGACACTTGAATTTCACTGGATCTTACTTACCTAATGCCCTGGGTAGCCTATCTCACCTTGTGCTGAGCTCACCTCTCCTTTCCATACATTCTCACCGGGCATATGCTTTCTCTATGCTCAATAGGGATTTGTTCTAAAACAAGTGACTTACAGTCCTAAGGCCACCTGACAACACCCCCTCAGCTCTCTAATGCCATGTCAGGATTTTTATATTTTTAATCCCCTCCCCAGCATGACATTACGCCTGCAAAATACAACTGTGTAAAAAGAATATTTTTAAGAACAACAACAAAAAAAAGAAAGAAAGAAAACAACCATAACCCTGAACTTCTGACCTATTACAGCTGACTAAATATATGCAATTACACACTTAAAAGATTTCATTATGGTTGTCAATGAAACAGTGCAGTCCTCCCACATTGGCGTAATGCTTAAAAGTACAATTTTTCTCCCAGTATTTTCCCTCGAGATGCAAAGCATCTCCCAAATGGGAAGACATAAAACCTCGATGTCCTCATTGCTGCTTCTAAATACTGCGAACCAATAAGCAATTGGTGTAAAGTGCAAAATCTCGGAAGAGAAAGACTTCTTGTCTGCTTTTTTGTAAAATGCTATTATTCACCTTTACTTCCTTTAAAGATCAGAAGTTGCTTAATGTTCAAAACGATACCAATGGAAATTTAAGTAAATACTAGCACCAACAATTCATTCCCAAAGGAATATAAGATTACATTAATTTCCTACTAGTTTAACTCAAGTTTTACCTTTCATTTTCATCTACAGACTTTTTAAAAGTTTGTATTCCTGTTGCACGTAAAATTACCTATTATATGTGTGCATACTAAAGAATTTTACAATTATATAAAGCATTGCACATTTAGACGCTACCAACCTGCTCTATCTCTCCTGACTGTGCAAAAGGCAAAAAGAGCTCAGTAATCCTAGCAGAAGAATGCAAATAACGTCAATGCACAGCTGAACTGCAAGCCCTGCCTTACAGGAACTCTCTGTGTCTGCAAAAAAAAAAAAAAAAAAAAAAAAGACACATACTAAACAGGAAATGCAACTGAGATGTGGAAAACCTCAAACTTAAAAATGCAATCTCCAGGCGAAAATTGCATCCATGCATTCATAAATGCATGCACAACCCTTTGCATTTTTGCAAGTAATGCAAATAGGCTCTTACCTTTCGACTGAGACATTTTCCCCTTTCCTTTGATGGGGGAGGGGAGCACAAAAGACTTTGCCTTGCTTCTCTTCTGTAGCTAGTTTTGCAACAAAGATGCAAGCTGCAGGCGTGCAATCTTCATGCAAGTGGAGTTTCTCTTGACCGAGGCAGCAGATGGACTTTCAGGGAATCCAGATGGAAATGCACACCTTGCAAAACAGACTGGAAAGTGATTTTTCCCCCAGTTGCAACGTTAGGGAAGGCTGTGCTGCAGCTACATGATGGGCCAGGGCTGGCAGCTAAAAGCTCCAAACTTGGAACTGAGTATCTTAGTGCGCAGACGTCCTTCCTGCGAAGGGCGCGGGGGCCGCTGGGAAATGTAGTTCCCGAGCGGAGTCCACGGGGCTCTGATTTAAGGACACGTGGTCGCGCGGGTCGCTGAGCGGGGTGATTGGGAGCAACATAGGTTGCATCCAGGTAAACAAGTCATAGACGCACTCGATACTAAGTGATGGGAGAAAAAGGCAAGGCCCGGGGGAGCGGGCATTTACGTTCTCCAAAAGCCCCTGAAACAACAGCCAAAAAACATATCAGTTTGGCTAAAAACCACTCGGCCCGCTCAGAAAGTCAGTTTCGGGGTTCAAGTGTTTGCAGGGCAGCACCTGTTGGACTGTTCCTGCCTGTAGACGTTGTATTCCTCTTAAACGTGCATTTAAAAAAAACTTTTTCTTGCCTGGAGAATTCGCTGGTGATTTGGCTGGGCGGGGGTTACTGCAGAGGAGATGCAAAGGATCCCGGTCAGTTACGAGGCAGGAATCTGAAGTTCAGTCCCGGGGCCGAGTGGAGGTGGGGGGATCGGGGAGTTCTCATTTCTTGAAGGGTTAAAGAGAAAGTTCCGCTGTTGGTGTGTCAAAGCAAACTTTATCAGAGTTCAAATGTTTCCATGTTTTTTTCTCACCTGGGTGGGAGGAAAGTCCCTGGCCTCAGGGAGAAAGTGGGTGGTCATCTTAAATTAACAAAATCAAATATCTTGAATTTATTCAACAAAATTTACAGACTTTTGTTGAGCTCCCAGGGTGTGCCAGGCACCTTTCTAGGACCTTGGGTCGTCCCACTGTCATGTATTGCTCACAGCTAGGGCCTGGGCACCATCCTGGCGGAGAATAGGGTCACCCCTTCTCAGGGAAGCAGAGAGGCATAGAATATTCCATTAGTGAGGGGACCTGGGCTGAAATGAGCTCAGACTTCTACTTCATCGAGTGGACCGGACTCAGAAATGTGCTTTTCAGGTACAGAGGGAGGAATTGAGGGTGTGGGGCTGCTGAGGTGTGAATAAGCACAGTGGAAGTCTGCACAGCACCTCTTCAGGGGCCGGCAAGGCTGCCTGCTGCATTGTACGCAGAAGTGGGAGTGGGTGGAATTTACCAGTGGGGACTGAACAGGGCCTTAAAGTCAGGCCAGAGGTTTGGACTTTATTCTGCAGATACTTGCAAGGTGGTGAAAGGGCTTTGAAAAGGGGTGTAACTGAATCAAAGCATTGTTTTAAGAAGGTAAATTTGCCCTCAGCGATCAAGGTGAGTTGAAACTGGGAGAGGCTGGAGATAGATCAGGTCAGTAGCAAAAGGCAAAAAGACGCACTTTGAAAGAGGGTTCGGCTGTATTTGATGACTGCTGATGAACACTGTTGGAATTTTATTAAGAATTCTAAGAAGCCAGGGCCTTCTGAGTAATGGATGAATCAGAGGGAAGAAGGCTACCATGTTTCAGCTACAAATCAGCAAATCAGCTCTTAAAACAAATATGCAATAGGTCATGGAACTAACATTAATTTACTTAAGTTGATCCCCTCTGCTGACATTAATGAGAATTAATCAAGGTCACGTCATGTTCATACTAGCTTCTGCCTCAGAAAGGCAGAGATCTCTGTTCCTTGAGCTCAGACGGGAAGACTTGCTACTTCACTTTCTTCCCCTCTCCTTCTGGGCGAATCCATGCTGTCTGTTCCTCCCTTTCTTACACACACAATCTCAGCCTCATCGAAGCAGTATGTTTTCCTCTAAGTCTCATTTAAGCAGGAGACATGTGGGCATGGAGATCCACTTTAATGCATCCAGGTCACTTTCCTAAGCATCGACGGAGCAGCTGCTGTGCGCGGGCCCTGGGTCCGCTCCTGGAGCTGCTCAGAGACTCAGCCCAGGCAAGGCCTGAACAGCCGCCTGCAACTCATTTCCATTTGCATTTTATGTGCTCAAAAGCATTGCTCTTAAATCGCCCTAGGCTCCCATCTATGAAAGAGCTCTGATCACATCATGTCCGGTGCATTTTGCCACCATTGTGCTTGTAGTTTCTCTGCACAGGCGTGCACGGTCCACAGCTGGCAAATGGCTTGTGTCCTGCAAGTGAGTCTGTAATTCATTTTCCCATAGAAACAGTGATATGTTTAATAGCCAGTGCACGTCTACGCTCACACACCCACACCTATGCAAAATACCTTTGACCATAAACTGAACCATACATTTAAAAATTGCAACATGTATCATTTTTCTTTCTGGGAAAAACATATTTTGAATTTCCACAGGGAACTCAACCTCTCTGTAAAGTCTTAGATTCCCAGAGAAAAAGTTGTTCTTCTTCTTGCCTTGGTGGTAAAAGGTTTCCTCCACCTCATTCCTGGGTGGAAGAAGAGGTTGTACCTCCCTACAGACCTAAGCCTTTCTTCTTCTTGCCCGTTTGTGGCAATGCTTCTAGGAAGAGAATCCCTCCCACAGTGGGAATGGCAAGAGCCAAATCTGCAGCACATTAGGTGTTTATCTTGAGGTGACCTGTGCTCCTACTTCGAATCCCTCATCTTTGAAGTTGTCTGTACTTCCCATCTTTCTAAAATGCAAGTTTGATGCACTCTCCCCCCAGCTTCTAGTTACCTTCGAGATCACTGCCAAACTCTCGGGCTTGGTATAATTGGCTCCTCAAGACCTGGTTCCTGCTTACTCTGCCACTTCGTTCTCACCCTGTGTTGATGCTACAGCCAGAAGCCAGGTTTGCTCCCTCCTTGCTTCTAGATACACTGCTCCCTCTGCCTCGCAAGCCTTATCCATTCTCTTCTTAGCTCCTTCGGATTTGTCCTTGAAGACTCTGCTTAGCAGGCACCTCCTTTTGGCCACCTCCGGTGATGCGTCACCCTGTGGCCACCTTCAGTGTGAATGAGAGTACTCCCTAATTCTGTAGCACCCTGCCCACAGCTGTCTCGCAACACTCACCCTAAGGCAGGCAGGTGTTCACTTTCGTATGTGTCTCCCCCAGGAGACTGAACTGCTGGAGATCAGAGACTAATCTCTGTGTTCCCCGTGCCCAGCATCTAGCATACAATGCTCACTCAAGTGCACGCTGAAGTAGGGAATGGAGTAGATGGAAGAGGGCCTGTCACCTCGACGACCTGGAATAACTAGATTCCAGCGACAGAGTTAACACCTGCAGGGGAAACTGGAACACCTGGGAAGAGCCCTTTGCTGTCAGGTTAGAGGTCTGAGACGCTTGGAAGGAGGCCCTTAGGTTAGGTCCGACTGGCTGTGAAGGAGTTGCTCTAGAGGGTTACGTGAGCTGGAGAAGGCCGGGGGTGGGGGTAGAATGTCTCAACCGAGGGTGACTTTTGACCCCCAGGGAATATTTGACAATGTCTGGAGATGGTTTTGGTTGTCACAGCCAAGGGGTGGTGGTGATTGTGGCATCTAGTGGGTAGAGATGAGGGATGCTGGCAGTTGTATTGCAGTACATGGGAAGCCTCCACCAACAAAGAATCGTCCGGTCCAAATCATCTGGTACTGCATTTGAGAAACCCTGCTGGGTAGTAGTACCATGAGAAGTTACCTATGCTCTATTTTTTTAAGTTAATTTACAGCTAATGAGATTTGGTAAGGTGTAACTTTTTTTTTTTTTTTCGCCAAACCACACAGCTTATGGGATCATGGCTCCCTGACCAGGGATTGAACCCGGGCCCTTGGTGATGAAAGCATGGAGTCCTAACCACTGGACCGCCAGGGAATTCCCAAGGTGTAACTTTTGAGTCCTAACCACCGGACCGCCAGGGAATTCCCAAGGTGTAACTTTTGAGTCCTAACCACCGGACCGCCAGGGAATTCCCAAGGTGTAACTTTTGACGTAAGAAACCTAGAATCTAGGAGATGTGAATTCGAGTCCTGGCTGTAGAAAAGTTAGCTGTGCCTTCTCAGGCAAGCTCTTCACCTTTCTGGACCTCTTCTCGTTCCACTAAAATAAGGGGGGTCAGACTAAGGCCCCTTCCTGTTCTAACAGTTCATGTCTGTGAACCCAGCTCACATGTCTGGTTAAGACCACTCATGATTTGAAGAGAGTCGTGATCACACATCCCGTTTCTCACATTGGCTACATGTCCGTCTGTTCAGGAACTAGAAGGGTTCCTGATCCCCTGCTCTAGCAAGACAGCCAGTGAGCACCATGACGATATCACTTCGGAAGTGAGACAGGAAATACTCCTATTACAGTTTGAAACATTGCCGCTCAGGTCGCAATACTCACCTGCATGTGACATTTATGAATGTTTTCCAACAGTGTCCACTAGGTCTCAGGAACAAGGGAAAGGAAGGCACCAACGGTAAAGCTAAGAGTTCAGGTCTGAATATCTGCTTTTCTAGATTTTAGAAAACTGTGGTACAAATAGGTGTGTTATGTATAATATATAATGAAGTCTGTTGAGGATCTCCCCGCATGGGGGATTGGTTTAGGGGACTGGATGATGAGTTGTGCTTATACAGTATCTTTTTATTTATTTATTTATTTTTAATTTTTAAAACAATTTATTTATTTTATTTATTTATTTTTGACTGTGTTGGGTCTTTGTTGCTGCGTGTGGGCTTTCTCTAGTTGTGGCGAGCGGGGGCTACTCTTTGTTGCGGTGTGCGGGCTTCTCGTTGCAGTGGCTTCTCTTGTTGCAAAGCGTGGGCTCTAGGTTCGTCGGCTTCAGTAGTTGTGGCGCACGTGTTCAGTAGTTGTGGCTCACAGGCTTAGTCGCTCCACGGCATGTGGGATCTTCCTGGACCAGGGCTCAAACCCGTGTCCCCTGCATTGGCAGGCAGATTCTTTTTTTTTTTTTTTTTTTTTAATAAATTTATTTATTTATTTATTTTAGCTGTGTTGGGTCTTCATTTCTGTGCGAGGGCTTTCTCTAGTTGCAGCAAGCGGGGGTCACTCTTCATTGCGGTGCGCGGGCCTCTCACTATCGCGGCCTCTCCTGTTGTGGAGCACAGGCTCCAGACGCGCAGGCTCAGTAGTTGTGGCTCACGGGCCCAGTTGCTCTGCGGCATGTGGGATCTTCCCAGACCAGGGCTCGAACCCGTGTCCCCTGCGTTGGCAGGCAGATTCTCAACCACTGCGCTACCAGGGAAGCCCTACAGTATCTTTAAGTACATTTTTTTTACTGTATCAAAATATCACAATGAATTATGACTACTGGCAGAAATTCTAGAAATTCCAAAATAGATTCAGCTTGGCTTCCATTGTCCTCCCCAGTATGGTGCAACCATACCTGTTCAGCCTTCTCTTTTTCCCTCTCTCTCTCTCTCTCTCTCATCTACTCTGCGCTTCGTTTGTTTAAACAGTCTGGTCAAAACAGGATTACTTATCTTACTGGAGACATGAGTTTACATGTTACCATTCCTGTTTGTTAACTTGTGCTATTCTCTGTCTTCACCCTTCTCTGGTCCCCACCTGAGCCTTCCTTTTTCCAAATTCTACCTTTCGAGGGTTCCAGGTCATCTCTGCCCTGAAGTTGTCTTTGATCACATCCTCCTGTCTTGTCAAAGAGCATCCCTCCCCTTAAGTTCTGAAGGCATCTGTTTGCTCTTATGAGCCGTATGTCCAATATAACTTGCAGTACTATTACTTGAGTACCAATCTTACCTCTTCTGCTAAGTCTCTTGTTCCCTGCACATTCCTAACCCACTCCCCTTGAGCAGACCCTCTTTGCTCATCTGTGTTTGGCCCTTGAATCTAAGCTTGGGCAGGACAGTTTCATCTTCATCCTGTAGCCCCAGGTCTACTATATGTCCTGCACATGATATGTGCTCAGTCAATACCTGTTTATCTGATGGATGGATTTATTACTGATGAATGAGTTCATCTAGAACAGGTTAATTAGCTTATCTTAGAGTTCTTTGTTGAAAGTTAAAGAAATACTGGCATAGGGATTTTCTAGGAAGAAGAATTTTTTATTTAACTGTGATATCTAATTATCTAAAAACTGTTTTGGCTAATACTTTACTAAGACTCCTATTAAGATTCTAGATTTTCAAACCATATGAATAACCTTTAAAATTAATAGAGTCTACTATATATAAAATAGATAACTAATAAGAACCTGCTGTGTAACACAGGGAGCTCCACTCAGTACTCAGTAATGGCCTATACAGGAAAAGAATCTTTAAAAAAAAAGAGAGTGGATATATATATATATACGTATAACTGATTGACTTTGCTGTACACCTGAAACTAACACAACATTGTAAATTGACTATACATCTATAAAAATTAAAAAAATAATAAAAATAAAATGAATAGTGTCTGATATATCTTATGGAAATGCCAACCAACTATCCAGAATCCTTACTGGACTGCATTCTCATTGAATAAAAAATAAGTAATATGAATGTTCACTGTTTCTGAGCAATGAAGGGACATATAGAGCCCCAGTGGGAAGCTGCTTCAACCTTTGCCCCAAGCAGTGTTGACTCTTGGCCAGACCTATTAGCATGAGCTGACTGACAAAAAAAGTGTAGGTTCTAGGAAAGCAAGACTAGAAATGATTCCAGCCTAGCATTAACCGAATAACGGTGTTAGTGGTTATCTGGATGGTGCATTAAAGCACTGGCAAGTAGTAACTACTTCAGATCATTAGATATAAGTAATACAGGGAAGAAAAAAGATTTCAAATCCTGCTAAATCAAGAGAGGAAATTGGAATATTGTCTAATCTCCCTTATGCATACAGTTGTCAGGGGTTGGTTCCAGGACCCCCTCCCCTGCCCCATTTCCCCACAGACACCCAAAGCCTCTGATGCTCAAGTCCCTTATATAAAATGGCGCTGCGCACATCCTCCCATATACTTTAAATCGTCTCCAGATGACTTATAATACCTCATACGGTGTAATTGCTAGGTAAACAGTTGTAAATACAATGTAAATGTTATGTAAATAATTGCTGGGGTGTGTGGCAAATTCAAGTTTTGCTTTTTGGAACTTTCTGGAATTTAAAAAAATATATTTCCCATCTGAGGTTGGTTGAACCTGAGGATGTGGGTGGAACCCATCGATATGGAGTGCCAATTGTATACTTTCCTCCGCCTTCTACCGTAAGCAAATCAGTCAATCTCTTTTTCCATACACACACACACACACACACATGTGTATGTGTATGTGTCTGTGTGTGCCTATATGGTTTTTTTCTCTCATACAACACTCACTCATTTTCTTCTCTGGTCCTGCCTCATCTGGCTTCTGAAAGTCTGAAGATTCAAAAAGAATTGCGCCTTGGCCACCCAGATCCCCAGATATCTCACTTTGAAACTTCTTCCAGGGAAGATATCTCCAGCACTTCGTGTTTGTACAGCACCCTCATTGTTTTAACCTTAAAGAAATGAGAATCTTGTTGCCGCTGCCATTTGATTTGTCAAAGGTGATGTATTACAAAGGGGTCAAAGGTGATTGACGCATGCCCTAGTGACATGAAAGGGGTATATTGAACATTTATTATAGAGACACCTGGGAGAATTTCTTTACAATAGGGATTGTCAAATTATGGCCCCTGCTCCAAATCCATTGGTCTGCTGTTTTTTGTAAACAAAGTTTTATTGCAACACAGCTACACACATTCTCATATGTATTGTGTATGGCTGCTTTTATACTACATCAGAATTAAATATTGCAACAGCGACTGTCTGTCCCTTTACAGAGTAAGTGTGCAGACCCAGCTTTACAAATTGGTCTTTTCTCCGTATTCCTGTAAACCCCAGGTACTGATTAGTGCATTTTTGTTGGCATTCAGTTCGTTTGGAATCACCCTGTACTTAACTGTTTCTAATACAACAGTTTTAACTCCATAATTATACTGCAAAATCCTTGAGAATACTCTCATATACCCCGGAAATCCTATAGAGCACAGCAGTGGGTGCATAGCAAGGCTGTTATAAATATTTCTTGATAGATTGATTAAATTGAACATTTATTGTAAGAATTCTGAATCTTGTAACATAAGAAAAAATTAGCTCTCAGTTTTCTTTGCATGTATCCAACTTTCCACCTATTTTGCCTTCCCTACCTATCTCTCAGAATGTTCCAAGTCCTAACATTTTTAAATACTAGGTCTATGTACTAGAGAAGGACTAGGAAAAATCAAAATATAAAATACAGGCAATGCCAGCTATAAAACCCACACCTCACAAATCTTTTTATCCCCAGGACCAAAAGAAAACAGAAGAGGGAAGCACCCCAGTTTATCATGTCTCATTTTAAGAAGTAATAGACTTTTATTAAGGCTTACAGTTATGACAGGTATGGTATGGGTGAAGAAAAGGGACAAAGTGGGGCCTCCCTGGCGGTCCAGTGGTTAAGACTCTGCACTTCCACTGCAGGGGGCTCAGGTTCGATCCCTGGTCCGGACACTAAGATCCCACATGCCACATGGCGTGGCCAAAAAATAAAAATAAATAAATAAAAAACATGCGAAAGTAATTTTAAAAAATTTTATAAAAAGAAAGAAAAGAAAATGGACAAAGTATGATCCCTGGTCTGAGAAGCTTAAAATCCTGTGGCTCATTTTAATAACATTTTTGTAATATTTTAAGGTTTACAGGCTCTTCCCGTCCTCTCTACATCATTTTATCCTTACAATGACACTGTGAAATGCATTGTCCCAACATCTCAGTTTATCCTGATCACCTCATGTCGTTGATTCCTTTGGCCAAGATGGAAGAACGTGATTTAAAACTGTCCTGACTGCAGATGTAAAAACTTGTCTTCTGATCCCTTTAAGTTCCTTCCTTTAAGCGGTCCAGTCTTGTCTTAAGCTAAGTGACTTTTAATAAATGCCCTAGATATGTGCCTTCCTCAGGCTAAGTGTAGTCTGGTAACATTTTGCCTCATTTTGTATGCGTTATTAACGGGACAAGCACAGTTCAGGACTTACGAAGTCCCTAGTACATCAGTATATCTCCTTTACACGCTGCACCTTAGCCAATACACTGAAAATTCGGTAAATGCTGGACTATTTGAGGATGAGTTAGAAACACTGATATAAGGCAGTGTTGTGCCCTTCAAGGCTCCTTGATCTGTTTACATTGATATTAATAGATGGTTCTGGGCTTCAGTCACAGGCCTGAATAATTCAGGCCAAACTGACCTGCTGCACTGCTTTAAAAAACTATAAAATATTCTGGGAAATATTTTAGATGGGTGGTATATGCAAGTTATAGAAAAAGTTCAGAAGTCCACAGAAAATTAAGAAACTGTCTGAACTACAGTGGTGTAGAAATAATTATAGTCAATATAATAAATCAGCTTGTTCTTAAATTATTCCATTTGGATTAGTGTCCAAAGGGATTGTTTTATTAGTAACAGCCTATGGCAGGATCATGGAAAATATTACCGATTTTTCATATTTACTCTCTTTTTGAGGTGGGTAGACTAATCATTTTATTTGTCAGCCAGACTCCTAAAAACAGTGGGTTCAATGTATTCTTTAAATTAATATATTGCATAACTGAATAGTATAAGTATTATGAAATTGTATAATATTAGAAATCAGCTATTTGAGGCTATAATGAACACCTGATGGTATTTTATGGATTGGGCACTGGCGTGAGTTACATGCCTCGAACCTGTCCGTAACTTTGTTTCCTACAGTATAAGGAGTGAAACAGCAGAGATACATGAGACAGTAGTCTACTGCCGCTGAAAGTCTTTGGAAATTATTCTAGAGCCCTTTCCAGCAGCCTTACCTACTGGGAATTTACCTAGATGGGAATTGAAGTGAACCCCAAAGCCTGCTCATTCGCTAAAGACTAGAGGTTTCCATTTCACAGGGCCTTATTTCTCCTTTTGTTGCTGTTGTTTTTTTTTTTAATCCAAATAAATATCAAAATGCATTTATTAAACGTGTTGGGGACGTGTTGCCAAATCGGATGCTGCTGTATGTGAGGAAACTGGATTACGGTCACACCGTCTGGACTGTGAGTGAGCTTTGGAATGCTGTGGAAACTTCAAAGGAAAATTTAGGAGATTTTGTGTATAATTTTCTTAAACGTATTTCCAGGAGACCCATGATTTAGGAAACTCATTCTGTAGGGTTTCAACAGACATTTCAATGATTTTTTTTTTTTAATACCCAGATAGTGCTTTGTGAAAAATATAATGCTTGGCTCTTAGCTTTTAATGACTCATTAATTTTGTGTAAAATAGAGCATATGCTACATCGTAATTTTAGTTCTTATCTTAATGAGGTAGCAAAGCAAAGCGCCTCTCAGTTTGAAGTTAGGGAAACTGAAGTACATCCATAATATGTGTTTGTTTGTGATGTTACAGGTATAATCAGGAAAGGAAGCAGAACACTTCTACACATGCTTATGACATCTAACTACTAAGCTAGGATAAAAAACATTATAACTCACAGGAAGTGAGTAAAAAGGCGCCTCAAATGTAAAATGCATTGCTCTGGGTATTCCTGTGTCTGTTAATGCCTGTTTCTTTTTTTCTCAACATTGGAGGAGTCAAGTCAATTCAGATTTTAGTTTGGTGAGCTGAAGGCACTGTGTTAGTTTGCAGACTGAGAACCCTCATTGTCACAGTTTTAAGTGACCTAATTTATATGATGTTGACCTGGGAGCAATACCAAGGTGAAACTGAAACCATTACTAGCTATTTTTGCTGTTATATTTAAAATTAAGTACCAGAGAAGCAGAGGTTTCCAAAATATGATTAAAACAAGATTACACTTATTTGGATGTTACCGACATATCAATACACCTCCCAACTCAGATGCATAAAGCGTGTGCTCTATAAAGTTGTTTAGTTATTTCACGTTCAAGTCTTTTTATAGCCAGTAGCCATGGACTATTTTTCAAGGGCAGTGATGACTCTGAAATATGGAATTTACTGGCCAGTGATGCCATTCAAGTGTCCTTCTCATTCTGTGTTTCATGTGTTCTGTTCCATACCCATTTTTGATAGTGTATCAACAGATATTACATTTTAAAAAAAATCATTCTAAGGATTACTGCTAGCTCTTTTCTCAGCCATTCACATTTAAATTGGGAAGAGAATTTGAGTAAGTAAATTAATACCTATCCTACCTGTTTTTAAAAGTTATGTTAATGGAAGAGTCAAATATGATGACTGTTTCTTAAATTCAAGTGTTCTGTTGAAACCAGTTTAGTTTGGAAGAGATAGAAAGATTCAGAATGTTCACATGTTATATTACAATATAAGTATTTCATGAGAATTAGTAAATATGGTCAGACTCTGAGAAAAATGAAAGGGAATCGGATAATTTGGAGTGTATTTGATCTATTTATAACTTATACCTCAAACACTAAATTCATACACAAAAAAAGCAGTGTCATCAATTTTAGATTAAATAAATTATTTCAGGTATATATGGTGGAAAAGTATATAAGCTTCTCTGTTATCTCACTTATAATCGACATCGTTTTCATTCAACTGAACAGTTGCTGATTGAGGACTTAAAGACAGTTCAGCTGATGGGATACCATTCATTGTGATTTAGGCTGTAAATATTGTGAAAAATTAGGTGCAATAAACATTCAAGTAAATGTGAATTTTGGACCCCAGTTTTACGTTCTGAAGACTTTGGTAGAAATAGTAAAGTGTCAAATGCCAAGAATATACCATTGGAATATATATGTTTCTGTACAGTATTCCATAGAAGCAGATAAATTGACAACTCTAGTCCTTGCTTCTATGATCAATTCCAGTTTCCATTATCTTCTTCTAGTTGTTCGTAGGTGTAACTTGACTATGCTATACCTACATAGTTTGGCCACAGACTCTGGAACCAGACTGCCTGGGTTGGACTCCCAGCTGTAGTTACTAGTTCTGTGACTTGTTACTAATTACTAGTTACCAATTACTAGTTCTGTGACAGGCTAAACAGATCACTTTTCTATGCCTCAGTTTCCTACCTGTACAAAGGCAATGATAGTAGTACCTACCTCATGGGGTCATTGAGAAGACTAACTGAATTAATACACTTAAAGCTCTAAGAAGAGTATCTGATCCATGATATATGCTCAGTGGCTATTAGCTACTGGAGCTTTTCTTACTATTATGGCTATTACATTTCCAAGCATTGGTCCCTTTCTTGAGAATTGAAGATACTGTAGTTGAAATAGAAGAACACTGAGATGTAAGAACATGTAATGTAATAAAAAAACCTTTTAAGACAGGAGATAAGAAAGCTATGATCTTAGAGGAATGTTTCCACCGACCTAAGGACATACGAACAGAAATGCTTAGTTTAATGAAAGAGAAAGGGAGAAGACATATTTTATTATTGTGGCAAATCAGAACTCTGTTGGATGCTTGTGAAGAGGAGCGGAGACCATCTGGAGAAAACAATTCCACTCCACTGTATGGACTGGATCGAAGGATGGCTGAATAGCTAGGGCATGAATGATGTAGGCTTTCGACCATAGCGTGTCACAGCCTTGGAAAGCAAACGGCAGGGGGCAGAGTGGTAGTTAATGAGAGGTGGAAATGGTTGTCAGACTTCAGTGATCAGCTTTTATGATATGGTTTTCCTTATGAAAGAAATAGACTGATAACATTTTGGTTCTTTCCAATCATTTGAACGCATTAGGACCTTACCATTCGAAGTCCTTCCATTTTATTTATTCCATCTGCATATTTCTTATTCATTGCTTTTGTACTAACGTTTTTCTTGTGACCGTTACTACTGGTTGCTATCTTTTTACTAATTAATTAGCTCAATTTTAAAATTTACCTTAGGCATATTTTTTAAACCACCAAAATACATTTTCTGTGGTGGCCTAGTTACCTAATAACTAAATAGTAGAGGAGTTTAAGCATGTATTGGAGATATTTTATAATTTTAAAATAGAGAAATTCTCATTTATTGAGTCTGTTTTAATTCTCATTTATTAGTTGAGTCTATGTTTAAAATAACTGTTCAATACTACCTATCCAAAGTGATCCATGTGGATAGTTTGGAATTAGGCAGGGGTAAAAGAAAAGAACCAGAAAACAAAGACAAATTAATTTTTTTATTAGCTGAAATATTTTCTTTTCCGTCATAGTGAATTAAAAAAACAAACATAGAAAATAAGTGCATGTTCTTCCTTTATCAGTGTTAAGAGAGGTCCAGACATGAAAATCATCCTGTAAGAATCTGCAGAATTTCAAAAGGATACCTAGGATTATATTGAAGTTTTCAGAGTTCAGAAAAATTTAAAAGTCTGACCTGTAAGTAGGATGTGCTATTGCTTTCTTTCCATAATATTATTACTATTTTCTCCAGGTATTATGAATCATAAAGCTAAATTTTTGACCTTACTAAGAGAGTATACATTTAACCTTTTAAGTTTAATTGATATGGGTGAATTATTTTAGCCATTTATGGTCAGCGCTGCTTTTGAGTAGATAGAAAGTGAAGAAAAGTATTTTTAAGATCCCATGTTCACAGTGACTGAGATTCCTTCAGAGAAAAAAGTTTCTGCAGCAAGAGCTGAGCAAACATCTATATCAGAGCACCTTCCAAAAAGTGAATTGAGCCTCGTATCTTAAAAAGCAGTATTTTTAAAATAAGTCTTAAGGGAGATGAAGAGCCGAGCCATGGTGGATGCTGCTCCAGTTGTCTCTTCAGTCAATTTTGTATCACGCTTTGGAAGCAGAACAGCAAGTAACGGGAAATCACTTTTCAGGAGACTCTATGTGCGTCCTCTTCATTCTATTTCCGTATCCCTTGGAACGGGCAATTTATGCAGTGCACTTGTGAGACTCCAAGAACAAGGACCAATTTCCCTGAAGGGTATGAGCACTCTTGGATTTTACAGATGCCAAAAAATATATATATATATTTTCATGTTGTCACGTTGAGATGACGAAGTGTGCTGGGTTCGCGCACGAGGAGCCTCAGGAAGTGTGCCCGCCGGGCATCTATTTTATTCCGAGATTCAGAAAGAGGATGCAGGCAGTTCTTACCAAGCACTGACAAGTAGTGGTTCACAGTGAGTGCTGTGCAAGATAGAGGAAGGGTTTGGCATCATTCAGAACAGGCGTGTCTTTTATTCTTGAGAAAACAGGTATCCAGCTGATCTGTGAGGACCCTCAGTCTAGGTTTCCGGATCAGGTCTTGAATCTCTGCGTCGCTGGACCGAACCACCTGTTCTCTTCAAATGGAAGTGAGGGAAAGGTCAAGTAAGGACAATGTATTAATCCTTCTGGCACCTCCTAGCCGGGCTGCTTGTTCTGTTGTACTTTGGGGAGACGTGTAGGGCTGAGAGTAGAAATGCCACCTCTTTGGACCCCCTCATGTGATTCTACCCGTGACTGTGGCCTCTGAGCCTGTGGTAGCCAGACAGGAGCCTCTAAAGTTCAAAAGCAGGCCTGTATCTTTGCTTGTCTGTTTTTTCCTTGAATGTTTACTGGGTTTGTTTATTCTTCTAGGCACCAAGGGTGCCTTATGGGCAAACTATTTCCCTCATGACGTAGGTAGAAACAGTGTTTGTGTTTAACACGTTCATAGCTACCTGACAGATAATCAAATGTGGAAATCCACAGATTGCAAGAAACACAGATCCTTTTCAGCTTTCCTGCCTTTTCGCGACATCTCACCTGGGTGAACAGAACACAGAGACTGGTTGCTGACGGTCTCCACGTGCCCCCCCTCAGGTGCCCCTGTCTTCGGGGGCACAGTCCTGCTTCAACTTGTTTCTGTCACATTCCAGACCGAGGGCAGAGTTCTCAAATGTGTACGCACAAACCCTTGCCCACTGGTCACATTATATAATAGCTGTAAATGCTCTTCTGTGCCTGCATATAAACCACCAGGAGAAAGGGGCTGGTGCAGAACTAAGCCCTGATACAATTTCTGCCAGAAATAAAACATTGTGGTCTCAGTATTTTAGGCAGAAAGGTGCTTTTGCTCCTTTTGCTAAAGCTTGGAACCCCATTATAAGATCACAGAGGAAAATGAGACAGGTAAGGGTTTGAGATCCTAAACCCTTGTCTGTTAGACCTGAGTGCAGAAAATGAGGGGTGGTTTGAAAGTTTTCATTTCTTTCATTAGCTTAATGGTTGAGATGCTACTCTTCGTTTCTGGCTGCTCGGAAGCCAGCAGGCTTATTCAGATATATCCACCTATCGGAGTCACCTCATTCTACGACTACATTTAACTGGCCAAAAAAAAAGAAGAGGAGAATAAAAATGCAAGAACCTAAACTAGGACTAAAAGGATGCTTTTAGGTCAGCTAGGGTGAAGTTTTCGTTATAACTTCACAGATGGTCCAAACAGACGAAGGGGAGAAAGCATGGCTACAGAGATCTGGCAGTCGGCCACTCGTTTTAATGGTGTTTTCATTCATTCATTCAGCTTTGGAGGGAAGATGGAGTGAGGATGAGAACGAGCCTGGCTATCTCCCTTGATCATCTTCCTGAGAGATTTCCCATCTGTGGCGAACAGGAAGAACTTTGCTGGTAAAATCAGTGTCAGCGAACCGTATTCAGATGGGTGGTGATCACGGTGATCATTTTTCTTAAGGTTGCGTTCAAACTTCCTTTCCTTATATATCTACTTTGGAAATCCAAGAAGCCACCAATGATGCTGTAGCTGAACTGAGCCTTGGGCAAAGGAAAGGGTAGCCGGGGAGTGGGTGAGGGTCCCAGTAAAACCCTGATCCTAATAGTAATTGATGGCGTTTATTTCTTTGTACTGTTTTTCAAACCTTCTTTAATGTTAAGGCTAATGAGTTCCGTAGATTCTTTCAGTTGTGCAATTTCTTAATACACTGCTGTGTTCAAGGGTATATGCCTGGGTTTTTTTTGTTTTTTGGGTTTTTTTGGTGAAGGACCTTATATATTTTGTAGAAGTAGGCTGGATAGAAATGATAAACAAATGAAGAAACAAGCACCCTCATAGTTTATCTCTTCGATTGCATCGCTCTTCATCTCAGTTCACATCAGCAAACCTGGCCTTCTCATTCTTTTCTCCATCTCTAGGGCAGGGTTTCTCTACCCTGGCACTACTGACATTTTGGACCAGGTAGTTCTTTGTCACAGGGTGCTGTCCTTTGCATCCCTGACCTCTTCCCACTGGGTGCTGGCAGCAGCGTCCTTGTTGTGACAACCAAACGTGTCTTGCAACACTGCCAAATGCCCCTTTTGGGGGCAAACTCACCCCTGATTGAGAACCACTGCTCTAGGGTGAACAGATGCTCCAAGATCATCCAAGTTTACATGTTTTCCCAAATATATAGCATCCCTTTCTCTCTCAGAAGTGTCCTAATTTGGACAGGGAATTAAATTGTTAGCCAGCGTGTCTCTGTAAACAGCAGCTCCACCTTCCCAGTTGCTCACGCCAAACCTCTGGAGGCATCCTTAGCTCTGCCCACCCTCTCATAACCCCGGTCCACCATTAGCAAATCCAGTTGAAGAAAGCCACCTTCAAACAGGATCCGGCCCTTCTTTCCACATCCACTGATGCCACACTGGTCCCGGCTACCTTCTCTGTCACCCAAAAGTACGTGTCCCTCGTCAATCTGCTAAAGCTGTCCTGTTTAATTAGCAAGTCCAGCCATGCCTCTGCTCTGCTTGGAATCCTTCAGGGGCTCCCCGTGCCACTCAGAGTAGAAGCCAGAGTCCTTACCGTGGCCTCAACGTAGCCTCACAAGGTCCGCCTCCCCCACCCTGCTCTCCTCCCCACCGTCCGCTCTGGCTGGCCTCTCTGACTGTCCCTTCGCTGCTGCAGCTACACTGGCCCCTGCTGCACCTTGAACACCCGGCATGTCCTGATTCAGGGCCTCGCTGTCCGTGCGCCTGCAACCTCCCCCCTCGCCCCACTCAGGCATCCACCCAGCCTCCGCCCTCATTTCCCAAGTCTACATTCTAAGATCCGCTTCACAGTGAAGCCTTCTCTCACCACCCTATTTCAAATCACACCCTAGTTCATCTCCTCTGATTTATTTTTTACCATCGCCTTTATCGCTATCTGACATAGTAAAAATTTACCCATTTATTTATTGACTCACTTCCTGATTTGTTGCGTGTCTCTCAGAATTCTTTCACAGACTCCACGAGGGCAGGAATTTTTCTGTTTTGTTCACTGTCCTGCAATCAGTGCTTTTAGCAATTTTCCTAGGAAGCACGTAGTAGGCACACAATAAATACTGAAGGAATGTGATGATGAATGTATTCACTACTTACTTTCCTCTAGGCATCGGGCTGAATACTGAGTATAGGAAAGTGAGTGCAGCCCTGCCCCTGCCCTTGAGAAGCTTACGCTCTCCTTAGCACTTCAGCAGTCGTACTGATGAACGGTGTAAATTGCAACCACGAGCCAAGCCCCTAACGTGAGCTTGAATTCCAGCCACAGCCCCCAACGTACAACCCACTGAATAGGTTAACATCCTCTCATTTGGTAGGTCTGCAGTGGGTATAGCTGCCTTTTCAAAGAATGGATTAATAAAACCTTTCAGCTGTGAGGGGGGAAAAAAGAGAGAAGCTTACGATCTCGTAGAGGACACATGCGTGTAAATAAATAACAACAGCAGAGTGAGAGGCCTGCGGTAAAGAGAAGAATGCACGGATACAATAGAGATAACAGGATGCACGAGTGCAGCGGAGAGGAACAGGACGCAGGGATGCGGCCGAGAGAGACAGGATGCAGGGATGCGGCGGAGAGGGACGCGACGCGCGCGTGTGGCCGAGAGGAGCCGGTGGTAGAGCATGAAGGACTGCAGTGTGTTGAGGAGGAAGTTGGGGGAGTGAAGGGCTCATACTTAAGACGTTCCTTCTTCCCAGTCGGTTTCACTCCGTTATCTGTGTAGCTGCTGCCAAGCAAACAGCGGGAATTGCAACGTTAAGCCACTGCTCTACCAGCGGCCCCTCGTCACTGCACACCTTCCCCTGCCGGCTGGAACGCTTGCTCTTGGGCGTGGTGTGTGAGGCTCGTTGTCAAATGGCTCACCTGCCCACACTTCTCTGTCACACTGCCCTTGCTCCTGGAATGCCCTCCGAGCCCCGCCTGCTGCACCTGGCATGTTTCAAGATTCCATTGAAATGGTAGAGAACAAATGTATGGATGCCAAAGGGGAAGGTGGTGGGGTGGGCGGAATTGGGAGACTGGGATTGACACACACACACTATTGATACTCTGTATAAAATAGACAACTGATGGGCACACACTGCATAGCACAGGGAACTCTACCTAATGCACTGTGGTGACCTAAATGGGAGGGAAGTCGAAAAGGGAGGGGATATCTCTATGTGATGGCTGATTCATTTTATTGTGCAGTGGAGGCTAACACAACATTGTAAAGCAACCATACTCCAATAAAAATTAACTGAAAAATTTATTAAAAATAGCAACAACAAAAAAAAGATTCTGCTGAAATGGAATAGCCTCTATGAAGCCTTCCTGGATGTCATCTTCCATCTGGGCAAATTATCACACCCAAGGCCAAGGGCAGCTGCGTCAGACAGCTGGGAAGAGTAGGCATTTCTGAAGAGTATGAACCTAGTCTGGAGGTTTGGAAAACGGTACCAAAAAATAAATGCCATCATTCAAGACTGTGCGTCAACTTGGAGTAATTGCAGTCTGAGATCCCCATTCCTGGAGCAAAGACGTGACAGACCTGTCATAGATCAGTGTAAAAGGAGACAGAACAGGACCAGAGCCCGGACAATAAAAGAAGAGGAAGGTTGGTACCAGATCAAAACATAGCTCTCTTCAGCCTGAAGTTTAATCTGGGAATTAAGTTCTGGACTATACTATGCTTATGACTACGTGTTAATTGTGTATATATACAATTTATATATTTATCTTAGTAAACTATATAAAGTTTATTTCATGTTTTGAGTTTTTAATCTATAACTACTTATTCCTATTATCGTGATAAAATCGTGGATAGAAAGTGCCCCGCTGAGTATTTTTAAAGGTAAATACCTCAATCAAGCAGACCAGAGCGGTGATTACAATCAAGATTCCAGTGACCAGAGTCGAACCAGTTGGGTGAGCAGCATGCTTTATAAAATGGTATGTCTAGGGGACATCCCTGGTGGCGCAGTGGTTAAGAATCCGCCTGCCATTGCAGGGAACACAGGTTCGAGCCCTGGTCCGGGAAGATCCCACGCGCGGCAGAGCAACTAAGCCCGTGCACCACAACTACTGAGCCTGTGCTCTAGAGCCCGTGAGCCACAACTACTGAAGCCCGTGTGCCACAACTACTGAAGCCCACGCGCCTAGAGCCCATGCTCTGCAACAAGAGAAGCCACCGCAATGAGAAGCCCGTGCACCGCAACGAAGAGTAGCCCCTGCTCGCCGCAACTAGAGAAAGCCCATGGGCAGCAACGAAGACCCATCACAGCCAAAAATAAATAAATAAATAAATTTATTAAAAAATAAAATAAAATGGCATCTCTGTAGTACCTGTTACTCTTGACTGTTTATTCAATAATTGAATAATTCAATATTCAATCAACATTCAGTTGAATAATTCAGTAACTGAAGGCCCAAGTGTCAGGCATTGTTCTGCTCTTGTAACATTCTCAAGAACCTATGAATTAAGTTGTATTTTCTCCATTTAAGGATAACAAAGCTGACACTTAGGGAGGTTCAAGCACCTTCACCAGCCAGCAAGAAGAGGTCTCAAGACCCGAACGCCATTTGTTCCAAAGTCAAAGCGCATTCTTAGCTACGATGCACATCTGCCTCTGTGCTGCATCTCTGGGTGATTTCATTTCAGGGCATTGGTTTCTGAATTGAGGATCATCTTTTACATCAAGTGCATGCAGAGTTTAATGGTAATCTATGTGTCGTGAATCATGGTTAGTCACAGAAATTATTTATTCACTTTGTAATCGTTACACCCTAAACTCATTGAGATTAATGAAATGGCTGGTAATAATGGTGGCCTAATTGTTAGCTTGGGCAGGTGTACTGGAGCCTTGATATTTAATGACATAATGTGCCTTTATGAGACTGAACAGTTGGAAGACCAGTATCAGCAGTTCCTGAAGGATGATTCCAAGAAGCAACTGACAAGACTTTGAAAATTCCCCTGGGTATTATGGATTTAATTTTAAGTGAAACTGCAAGGCAATTAATTTTTTTGTACCTGAATTCCTTAATTATACATGCTTTCTGTTGTTTATTTATTTTTATTTAAAGGTTAACTGATTTCTCGCAAATATGTAAAAATATTGGTGCACGTGGAAAAGGGCAAAAGAAAATATTTTTGGTCTTAGGAGAGCAGGGGAGCCAGGATGCTTTTTCCCCTTTTTTCAAATGTTCAGTATTGTTTTCGTGGTTTCCCATTTTTAAAAGAAACAAATGTAAAGTAAGTGAAACTTACTATTTCATTCATAGAAGAACACCGTGGGTTGGATTCTATTTACTGTCTATGTGGTGTTACACAAGTCACTTCATTCTGTACATTTAGAGTATTTTTACTATGTATGAAATAAGTACCCTAATTTAGAAATTTGGATCCCAAGATATATATTTTAAATGTTTTCACCTCAATCTTTCATTAATTTTAAAATAGGCATTTTCTAGCCTGTTTGAATTCAGACTATAATTCGTGTCTTGGGTGATACTTATGCTGAAGGGAAACTGTTTATAGTCCTGCCATCTTGTTCTTTATCATTTGTCCTCTTGTAACAACACCCCTCCTCCCACTTACAAAACCCATGCAATTCACTCTCTTACTTCGATATCTGACATTTTCAGATATCTCTCTAAATTTGGAATCTCTCTAAATTTCCTGACCAAAACAAAACAAAAAAAACTAGAAAAGCAGACCAAAGATCCACAGATGACCTCTATAAAAAAACTAGATTACAAATTATCCCCACTCTTTCTACTCCCAATAGGATCCACTGGGGGCAGATCACCTATTGTGGGTTGAATTGTGTTCCCCGAAAGATATGCTCAAGTCCTAACCCCTGTGAAGTTGACTATTTGAAAATGGGGTCTTGGCAGATGCAGTCAAGTTAAGACGAGGTCATATTGGATTAATGTGGGCCATAATCCAATGAGTGGTATCCTTGTAAAGCACGGGAAATTGGGGCACACAGAAAACACACAGGGAGAAGGCCATATGATGACAGAGGCAGAGTTTGGAGTGATGTATCTATCTATAAACCAAGGAATGCCAAGGATTTCCAGCAACCATCAGAAGTAAAGAAGAAGCAAGAAAGCCTTCAGTAAGAACATGGCCCTAACAATACCTTGATTTCAGATTTATGGCTTCCAGAACCATGAAGGAATAAATTTCTGTTGTTTTGAAGCCAGTCTGTGGTCATTTGTTATAACAGTCCTACACTGGGTGTTACGTCTCACAGAAACCTGCGAGATTCAGGTGGAATCACCATCCGTGTGGGATGAAGCAAGGGAAGCAATGTAGCATCTAACGACCTTGGTAACAGGAGGACCGCCAATCATGAACAGGTACTCACTGAGAACAGCAGCCCAAACTGGCAGGGATTCTACTGGATTCAATTCACGAGTGTGTGCAAGAGTCCGTGATAGGATAAGCTCTAAGGATGTCGAATGATACTTGAGGAATCCAGCCTACATAAACTTATGTAAAACTAGCACACCAAAGTTCCCCTCCAGGGAATTTCTGCTTTGAACATGGTGGCGTTAACAGCCCACCCAGACTTCCTTTAGATAAACTCTGAGCAAAATACAAAAAAATGTCAACAAGCCAAGGCAGGCAGATTTTGGAAGAGAGTCAATACTTGGAGGTAGTGTATGGCTTGGTGGAAGGCTCCCATTTTTTTGTTTGTTTGTTTGTTTGGGTTTTTTTGTTTTTTTGTTTTTGTCGCTTTACCCTGAGGGCATGGGCAGTCCCATTGGAAGTACAGGAAGGCTGAAATGCTCATAGAAGTTTCCTCCTCTTTCTGGTCAGGGGAACCAGGGAAGGGACTCAGGGCAGTCAGAGCTTTCAGAGAGTGGGGAGGGAATCCCAGAAAGGAGAGGATGAGAGATGCAGGACCCCACCGTCTGTGTGAACACCTGCCACGTCCAGGGCTCAGCCTGGGATCACACATGAGCAGAACAAACTTGAGTCAGTATGGACTGAGGGCCGAGGCACCACCTACCACAGGGCTGACAGTCTGCAGTTTGAGGAAAACCCAGTTAGTTGCCTGCTGAAACGCAAATATCAACACTCGGAAGGAGCGCCATACTCTTGAAAAAGAGACGCATCCCGTGGTTGTTTCGAGCACTGCTCTGCAAATATCTGTTAGCTCAAGTTTTGTTAATCATGTTGTTTAAATCTTCTATCTGTCCTGACATTTTAATTTTTTGGTTGCATCAATTACTTAAAGTGGTTTTTTTTTGTCCCACAATACGATCTATGGATCTTTTTCTTTCTTCTGTGGTTCTTCATTCTTCCTTATATATTTTTAAGCTGTGTTATTAGGTATACACAAAATGTAAAATGGTTACCTTCCTTTAATTAAATGTTTTATCCTTATGAGGTGGTCCACTTTATCCCTAGTAACGCTTTTTATCTTAACATCTACATTTTTTTTATATCAATCTGACTACCCCAGCTGCCTTGTGGTTTACACACTCAAATGCATATGAGTATATTTAGCTTCTTATTTTCCCTTCTTGGGATTTACTGAGCCACTTAAGTCTATGGATTAGTGACCTCATTAGTTCTGGATAATTCTCAGCCATTATCTCTTCAAATATGGCCTCTGTGTCTTTCCTCTCCTTCTATAACTAATCAAACATATGTTAGAATTCTCTGCCTCTCTTAAGCTCTTTTCTGTAATTTTCCACATTTTTTTTTACTCTGTATTAAAATTCTGGGTAAATACTTCAATCTTCCCATTAACTAATTCTTCTACTTTGTGTTGTCTGCTTCTTCACACATTTATTGAGCTTTTAGTTTATTTTAAATTTTTATTGGCTGTGCCTTGCAGCTTGTGGGATCTTAGTTCCCTGACCAGAGATTGAACCCGGGCCCTCAGCAATGAAAGTGCAGAGTCTTAACCACTGGACCACCAGGGAATTCCCTATTGAGCTTTTAATTCTAGCTATTATATATATTTTTTATTTTGAGACATGCCACTTGGTTCTTTTTGAAAAACTGCAAGGTCATGATTTTAGTTTCCTGCTGACTGCAGATATTTTCCAAGCTTGTCATTTATTCCTTTAAACACTGAGGATGTTTGTCTTATAATCTGTATCTGGCTGTTTGTGGGGCTGTTTCTGCTGTCTCTTGTTTCTGCTGGTCATCATTCATGTTTCCCTGTTACCTTGTGTCTTGGTCATCATTGATGGAATACTGGTCATTGTCTTTGAAAAACTTGGTGGGGATTCTCCAATGCCTCTAATGATGGTGGCCTCCTTCTAAAGAGATTTGCCATTCACATCTGCCAAAATACCTGAGTGTATTTTACCAGCTGAGGACCACCTCAGACTGACTTCAAGGCTTGGGATTCCCTGGCCCATCCCAGCTCTGCATGTCCAGGGTGCAGATCTGCGTGAGGCTGGTCTGTGGCGAGAATAGTAGTTTTGTCCCCATGACATGCCAGGGCAGCCTTTATGCCAGGGCAGCCCTAAAGTTGGGACACTGGGGAGATCAGCTGTAGTTTATCTTTACCCTGAGAATGTACCCTTATGGGGGTCCCAGCTCATATGGGGGTCCCAGCTCATATAGTGAGAGAGGGTTCTTTCTAAAGCACTCTACTTTAGATGTACTTTGGTCATTGGCATCTACCTTTACTCCACTTAAGGCAAAGGAACTGAAGCCCAAGTACGAGGGATCAGCAAATATCTTCTTTAGATCCAAAATGTCTTTGATGCTCTAATGTAAAGGTTAGCTAAAAATTTTCTTTGAAGTAAAAAATACATAAAAATCCAAAGAAAATAATAATCAACTTCATTTCCACCACCTACAATTAATTACTATTTATATCCTCTCATATTTGTTTTGCTATATTACTTTTTTAAAAATTATTCATGCTATTTTGAAGTAATTTAGACAACAAAGAAATGTAAATATATGAGCACTTTAAAACTTGTGTTGTCAACCTTTACCAACATTCTAGACACTGCTAACGCATGTGCAACTTTTTTCTGCATAAGGATAAGAGAAAATATCGATGATGGATGGGTAGATAGAAAGATAAAATTACTTTTGTAAAGATGATAACTATAAATGTTATTGTAATTAAAATATTAGATTTTCTTGAATTTAGTGTAAGAAAAATAAAAGGAAGTGAAATTGAGGGAATTGTTGAACTTCACATGTCTCTTTACCACAAGGAACCTCATTTCCTAAAATATGTCTCAGGTTAATTTAAAAGAAAAAAAAAAGCAGAGATGTAAACATTAAAAACATTAAGATATGAGTCATTATGCTTTTTTAAAACATTACATGCTTCAAATTTAAAAAGTCTTTATAGCCTATCTGCTGTGAAAGATATGCAAGATAGGGTGTTCTTCCTCCCATTTTCCCCATTGTGAGTTATATTGTTTTTACATTATCCAGGTTACTGCATTGAAACTCAGTTCTTTACCATAATTCTCGTGGTTGTTTTGCTCTTTGTTCACATGGATTCAAAGTTAACACTGGGCTTT